>NW_020955033.1:24124189-24182058 GCF_900497805.2 Vombatus ursinus | reverse complement strand
GGGAGATTGAATGAGGTAAATTATCCCACAAAGAAGAGGCATGAAAGAGCTATTATAATGGAGGGGAAGATGGGGGAGGCAAAGCTTAAACCTTACTCTTTTCAAAATTGGCTCAAAGAAACTCACACTCAGTTGGTTACAGAAATCTATCTTAACCCTATAAAGAAGTTTAAAAGGACAGGGATAATAGAAGGGGAAGGGGGGATAAAAGGGAGTGTTGGTTGGGGGTTAGCTGTGATCAGAAATAAAAGACTTGTGAGGAAGGAAAAGGTGGGAGGTGGTAAGGGGTGGGGATAAACAAGGAAGAATTAGCTTGGAGGGATATACACAGTTATCGTAACTGTAATTGGCAATGGGATGAACTCATAAAATGAAAGTGGATAGCAGAGTGGATTAAAAACCAGAATCCTACAATGTGTTTACAAGAAACACATCTGAAGCTGAGAGATACACACAGGGTAAAAGGTATGGGACTGGAGCAGAATTTATTATGCTTCACCTGAAGCAAAGAAAGCAGGGGTAGCAATCGTGGTCTCAGATAAAGCCAAAGCAAAAATAGGTCTAATTAAAAGAGATAAAGAAGGAAACTATATCTTGTTGAAAGGTACCATAGATAATGAAGTCATATTAATGCTAAACTTATATGCACCAAGTGGTATAGCATCTAAATTTTTGAAGAAGTTGGATGAGTTACAGGAGGAAATAGATAATAAAACTATACTAGTGGAGGACCTCAACTTTTCCCTCTCAGAATTAGATAAGTCTAACCAAAAAATAAACTAGTTAAGGAAGTAAATAAAATTCTGGAAAAGTTACATATGATAGATCTCTAGAGAAAATTGAATGGAAATAGAAAGGAATATATCTTTTTCTCAGCAGTACATGGCACCTACACAAAAATTAACCATATATTGGGACATAAAAACCTCACAACCAAATGCAGAAAAGCAGAAATAGTAACTTTGTCCTTTTCAGATCATAATGGAATAAAAATTAATTTCAGTAATGGACAATGGAAAGAGAGATTAAAAATTAATTGGAAGTTAATCCTAAAAAATAAGTGGGTCAAAGAACAACTCATAGAAACAATCAATAATTTCGTTAAAGAAAATGACAACAATGAGAGAACATCCTATGCTGCCAAGGCAGTACTTAGGGGAAAATTTATATCTCTAATTGCTTACATCGATAAAATAGAGAAAAAGCAGATCAGTGAATTGGGCATGCAACTAAAAAAACTAGAAAAAGAACAAATTAAAAATCCCCAATTAAAGAACAAATTGGCAATCCTGAAAATCAACAGAGATTGATAAAATTGAAAGTAAGAAAACCATTGAACTAATAAATAAAACTAGAAGCTTGTTTTATGAAAAAACTAATGAAATGCATAAACCATTAGCTAATTTGATTTTAAAAAGGAAAGACAACCAAATTACTAGTATCAAAAATGAAAGGGTGAACTCACCACCATTGAAGAGGAAATTAAAACAATTGTTAGGAGCTACTTTGCCCAATTATATGCCAATAAATTTGACAATCTAAATGAAATCAATGAATATCTAGAAAAATATAAATTACCCAGATTAACAGAAGAAATAAAACACTTAACCCAGTCTTAGAAAAAGAAATTGGACAAGCCATCAGAGAACTTACTAAGAAAAAATCTGCAGGACCAGATGAATTCACAAACAAATTCTACTAAACATTTAAAGAACATTTAATCCTATAAAGAACATATAATACTATATAAACTATTTGGAAAAACAGGTGAAGGAGGAGTCCTACCACATTCCCTTTATGACACAAATATGGTGCTGATACTTAAAC
The DNA here is from genome assembly GCF_900497805.2 of Vombatus ursinus. Lineage (NCBI taxonomy): Eukaryota > Metazoa > Chordata > Mammalia > Diprotodontia > Vombatidae > Vombatus > Vombatus ursinus. The sequence continues at coordinate 24,180,231 of NW_020955033.1, read as the reverse complement.
CAGGAAGAGCCAAAACAGAGAAAGAAAATTATAGACCAATTTTCTTGATGAATATAGATGCAAAAATTTTGAACAAAATACTGGCAAAAAGATTACAGCAGTATATCATATCACACTGTATACTAAAATAAAGTCAAAGTGGGTACATCATTTACACATAAAGGGTGATACCATAAGCAAATTAACATAGCATGGAGTAGTTTATCTGTCAAATTTATGGATAAGGGAAGAATTTAGGGCCAAAGAAGATAAAGAGAGCATTACAAAATGTAAAATAGATAATTTTGATTATATAAAATTTAAAAGTATTTGCACAAACAAAACCAATGCAATCAAAATGATAAGGAAAGCAGAAAACTGGGGGGAAATTTGCACAAATATCTCTGATAAAGACCTCACTTCTCAAATATAGAGAACTGAGTCAAATTTATAAAAATACAAGCCATTGCCCAATTGATAAATGGTCAAAAGATATGAACAGGCAGTTTTTCAGACAAATCAACGCTATCTATAGTCACATAAAAGTGCTCTAAATCACTATTGATTAGAGAAATGAAAATTAAAACTGCTCTGAGGTGCCACCTCACACCTATTAGATTGGCTAATATGACAAAAAAGGAAATTATTGGATACTGGAGGGGATGTGGGAAAACTGGGATACTAATGCACTGTTGGTGAAGTTGTGAACTAATCAACCATTCTGGAGAGCAATTTGGAACTATGCCCAAGGGGCTATGCAACTGTGCATACCCTTTGACCCAGTAATAATCCCAAAGACATCCAAAAAAAGGGGGAAAGGACCTATTTGTACAAAAATATTTATAGCAGCTCTTTTGGTGGAGGCTAAGAGTTGGAAATCGAAGGAATGCCCATCAGTTGGGGAATGGCTAAACAAGCTGTGGTATATGATTGTAATGGAATATTTTTGTGCTATAAGAAATGATGAGCAGGATGATTTCAGAAAAACTGGAAAGACTTACATGAACTGATGCAGAGTAAAGTGAAGAGAACCAGGAGACTATTATACACAGTAACAACAACATTGTCTGATGAAGAACTGTGAATGACTTAACTATTCTCAGCAATACAGTGATCAAAGATAATCCCAAAGGACTAATGATGAAGCGTACTATCTGCCTCCAGAGAAAGAGCTTATGTTGTTTGAATATAGACTGAAGCATGCTATTTTTCACTTTCATTTTTTTCTTTTATTTGAGTCTTCTTGTACAAAATGACTAATATGGAAATAGTTTACATAAAAATAAAAACTTGAATGGATCTTTGATCTCCTTCATTTGGAAGTTTCCTTCAGTGATACAGAGTGTTAAACATCTGGGCCTGCCCATCCTATAGGATTCTTGACTATGACCTTCCATAAATTTCCTATAGAGGTTCCACCTAATAGGCTGGAATCTTTTCTTTCTTTCATATCATTCATATCACCAGAGTGCCAGTGGAATACTTAGGCACTCCTCTTGTCACTTCTTGCCCTTGACACATAACCACACTCTTAAACAATTCCTAGATTACTCCCTTCTATTCTTGTTCTTCATTTCTTCATTCAGTATGTGTTACAGCCTGCTCATACCAATCAACCACATTACTGGTAATTTAAAGATAAAAAAGTTAAAATATAAAGACTTTATAATTGTCTGTATTTTAAGAATGAAGTTACTTTTAATATGGCTAAGACATTTTACAGTCACATTGCAAAACTTCAGGTTATTTTGTTAATATATGATGCAACTCCATGGCATTCAGGGTTTGTATTCCTCGCCCCTTATACTTATGTATGTATAAATTATTTGTTGCCTAAAAACAATTTATCTTTTCCATAGAGCGAGAAAGAAGAGTGAATGATAGCTTATCAGAACTGTTTGATCAAACAACACGTGAAGAATACGAATCCTATTTGGCAGATGGTTCTCCACTGTGTGAGCCAGAAGAAAATCACCAAGTAGAAGATGAAGAATTATCAGTTGCTGCAAAGAAACTAAACAGTAAGTGTGTTGATCCTTCAAAGTGTAGCTTGTCTTTTAATCAACTGTTCATGAAAATTGTAGAGGAACCTTCTTAGTCAAGAGTTGACCTTGTGCTAATTAAATGATCATTCTAATTAAAAGAGGCTTGTATAGTGGTTCATTTAGCTGTTGATTTCACTTTTCTTATTTGAATTGATTTTTAAAAGAAATTAATTAAAATTTCATGTCAAAACTAAATTAACAGTTATAGAGTAGGAAGGGGAATGGGGAAAGATTTAGAAAAAAGACAGACAAATAATTTAGACCTGTCTTCTCCCATTTCAGATACCGTTATTACTTGAAGTAATTAAGGGTACAGGTAGGCTTAGAATCTTTTTCAGGTGACATTTACATAGGTGGGGTAGGTGTTAAAGGGGGAATATTATACTTCAATGAAATTATAGCTGGTAGTTTGAATTGGAATTTTCTAAGGCTCTAATATGGATAACCAAGCTGAATCATTTACAGCTATTCAGACAAGACCTTTATTAAGTTATTCTGCCAAGAACAGTCAGAAAGTAATGTGAGTACTAATAGGATCATCTTTTTTAAAGGAAAGGTTCTTTCACAAGTCAGAGTTAATTACTAATTTATTTTGTAAAAGGATTTCTCTCCAAAACCAGACAAACATAATCACTGAGATGCATCCTAGCCCTTCTGCGAGCAAGAAGGCACCCATAGTAGGATAAGACTCAGACCTCACTTAACATAATTTTTCTAAATAATTGATTAAGAACATGCCTAAGTCCCAGTAATGTGTTTTGAAGACTGAAAGTAAATTCATTCCTAATTAAGGGGGGGCGGTGAGAGTAGGGGGAGAGAATGAAGAGGAGACAGAATTAAAGACATCTTAAAATTTAATCAGCAGGTGGCATATAATTTACAGGTAGACTGCATTTTGGAAGTTCATTTTTAAGTTTAGAACTCAAAACATTTTTCCCATAGAAATACAGAGCAGTTTTTAGACCATCCCACAAAAGCTTACATAGTTCATATTTCTATAGCGCAAAAAAATGAAAATAAGTCCACAGGCTTTGCAAACTTAATTATTTATAAATGTTTTCCTTAAAACAACACTATGACGTTCTGCGGCAGGCAGTTCAAGTGTTATTATCCTCATTTAACTGATGAGTGAAACCCAGAGATTGGTGAAGTGACTTCCAAGTTCACCTATCTAATAAGTTTGGGACCCCAGCCCAGAACTTTTCAGGGATTGGGACTGGCCTGATGATTTCAGTGATATAGGGAACTCCCAGAGGAGGAAATCCTCTCCCCCATTCCAGATTCACACCTGACACTTACTGTGGTAGAGAGCCACATGCCTGGTGTCAAATGCAGTAAGAAATGGGAGCCATTAAACTATACAGAAAGATTTCTAGGGGGTTATATATATAATATGGGGTTCCATATTAACATAGAAAAACCACATATTAACATTATCTGTACTTTATTGTGTTTTATTTACTTTGTTAAATATTTCCCAATTACATTTTCTGCTGGTTTGGGCTACCAGGCGTAAACCATGTGTTTGCAACTCTGGTCTAGAGCATTGAGAAGCAAAGTGGCTCATCCAGAGTCACAGACAGCATAGTGGAGAGGCAAAGCTGCACCATGCTGTTCCTCACAAGGCTTCTCATAGTAGTACAAAATAAGCTGACCACTGTGTGCATCTTTTTTTTTTTTTTATAGGCAAAGTCATTCAGAGTTTCTAACTTGAGCTGCTAGTAAAAACATCTTTAGTCTCTTTTAACCTGTCAAGCAAAGGGAATAGGGACCGTATCTCTGAGCCCCAACTGGTAACGACTTGGGCTTCACATTTGTATTGAAAATGCTTGCCTTAGGGGCAGCTGGATGGTACAGTGGGAGCACCGGCCCTGGAGTCAGGAGGACCTGAGTTCAAATGTGGCCTCAGACACATAACACCCGCCAGCTGTGTGACTCTGGGCAAATCACTTAACCCCGATTGCCTTACCAAAAAAAACAAACAAACAAGAAAATACCTTCCTTAGACATTTTTGCATGCATGTCATGGGCACAAATGGCCACTTGGTTTTATATAGATATAAAAAGGAAAACCTTAAGTTTGAACATTTGCCCAAAGATGTGGAATTCAGAAGTTATCTGACTTTTGCATTCACATAAAAATATATTTATAAGTTGCTGCAAAGCTGGAGGAATAAAAAATGTTAATATTTCAAACAAACAAGTACTTTAAGTGTTTGTAAGTACTTATGACCAGTTTCCTCATCATTTAAAATACATGGCTCTCTATGTCAGATTGCTATGCCATGGTGGGGGGGGGGGAGAGAAAAAAATTTGGAACTCAAAACCTTACAAAAGTGAATGGTGAAAACTATCTTTACCTATAATTGGAAAAAATGAAATACTATTAAGTGATGGGGGAAAAATAAGATATATAGCTCTCTATAGTAATAGTATAGGCATCTGGTAGATTTTAGTTAAACCTTATAAATTTCCTTATAAATAAATAAATGTAATACTTACGAAGCTTCTATGGGCTTCTCACTTTTCCTTTCAGGCTTTTGCCAGTGTCTTGGCCCTTTGTTTCAACATTTTTCCCATGGCCCACTGAAATGATGTTCATTTAAACCTTTTTTGAAAAAAAATTAAAACTTTTTGGAAGCTTTTGGCTTTTGTTATCGTGTGTGTGTGTGAGATTACAAACCTTTCTATATCAGTGATATAGGTACTACTAACAGGTACTATTGACAACCAGAAAGGTTTTTTGGGGTTTTTTTTGTCTTTTCCTTTTACCACTCTACTTCTGAAGAATGATCTACACTGAGTGCTGCCATTTCTTTATCATCTCTTTGCTTGGGGGGGGGGGTGTTGTTTTTGTTTGTTTGCCATATTGCCCTGCAGTCTGGCTTCTACCCATATTACTGACAAAACTATCTTCCTCAAGGTCACCAATGACCTTTTCTCTCTGTGGTTTTTAACAGTATAACTTTTTCTTTCCTGACTTATATGATACTCTACTTCTAGTACATTTCTGAAGAAATCAAGATGGAATGGTCAGAGCAAAGGACTTAGCTTCAGAACACGAGTTTGAGTACTACTGTCCCTGCCACTTATTAGTATGTCAGCCTTAGGCACGTCACCTCACCCAGCTCCAGATGTACTCTCTACAACGTAAGGGGAGTGCATTTGATTATCTCCAGGGTCCCTTTCAGCTGTAATGTACTATACTTCATGATTTTAGTCGTCCCTTTCTGGCTGCCTGGTTTCCTTCCCTTGCTGTATGTACATCGTACAGTGTAGGTTACTCCAAAGTTCAGTCCTTAGCCCTCTGCTCTTCTTTATGTTCAATCTGTTCTTAAAGCTGTTATAGTCATTAAACTTGACTTCTCCTCTGAGCTCTAGATGTGCCTACTGAACATTTTCACTTAAATATCCTCCTTCACCATGTTTCTCCTATTCAGTCTTTCCTTTCAATTCCTGTTTCTATAGGGATAGCTGTGCTAACATAGTTTAGTCTCCTGTTACCTTGTGCCAGAAATTAAGTTTCTTCACCTCTAGCCTCTGCTGCATTCTGTCTTATTATGTTCCACTGCCAGAATAGTCATATAGCTCAAAACTCAAAAACTGCCTAAAGAATAAAGTCCATACTCCTTAGACTGGCGTTCAAAGCCTTCTACCATCTAGTTCCTTTGACCCTTATCTCCCACTTTTACCTTACATATAAGTTCTTACCTTAGATAATCTTCATTTTTCTCTCCTCACTCCTGCCTCAGCATCATGTAATCTGCTTCCCTGTCTCTTTCATTTTGTTTGCCTTTTCCCCTTCTCTCTAGTTTTTTGTTTTTCATGGCCCAACTTAGTTACTACCCTTTATGAAACCTTCCTCAGCTTCCTCAGTCCATAGTGATATCCCTTCTGAATTCCCATTTCATTTACCAGCTGTATTCTTTTTTGCCTTTTTTTTTGGTGAGGCAATCGGGGTTAAGTGACTTGCCCAGGGTCACACAGCTAGTAAGTGTCAAGTGTCTGAGGCCAGATTTGAACCCATGTCCTCCTGACTTCAAGGCTGGAGCTCTATCCACTGTGCCACCTAGCTGCCCTACCAGCTGCATTCTTTACTTAGAATTGTGGAATTTTGGCATTAGAAAGGACCCTAAAGATAATTTAGTACAAAGTCCTTCATTATATATTGTATCATTAATATTTTTACTTTTTAAATTTATATGTCTTATCTACTAAATTAGTTGTACTCTTTGAGGATAAAGGCCTTATATTAGATCTCTTTGATTTCCCATGTCAAATGTAATGTCTTGAACATTAAAGATGCTCAGAGACTTTGTTAGTGATGATGATGGAGAGATATACTTTTTTTTTTTTTGGTTGAAAGATACACTTTTTAAGGAAGGGGTATGCTTTAATAGTAAGCTTTCAATTCAGGGTCCATGAGCTTTGATCTGTATTGTGTCAACTAATTTTTTCTCTGTGCCTGATGAAAGCATTAAATTTTCACCTTTTAAGAGGAATATGTCAGTTCTAGCATATCTTAAATGCCAGTTATAAACACTAATGGATTCAAAAGTGGGAAATAAAAGAGAGTGTTTCTTGTACTTCCAAATAGGTAATACTAGAAAATGATAATACTTTAAATTTACAGAGTTTTTGTTAAGGTTCTAAACCTTTCACACATACTTTCTGATTTTAGCCTCATGAGAGTACTGAGATAGGTACAAGCAGTAATAGTCCTATTTTGCAGGTGAAAAAGGAACTAAGCCATAGGAATTTTAATCCATTTGTACTTTACAGGAGGCCATGCCACCCATTCAGCTAGACAAATGGGAGGCAAAGGCCTGGGTTCAGATCCTGGCTCAGCTATTTAAGTACCTTCATGAGCTGGGAAAAGTCACTTCACATCTCTTGGCCTCATCTATAAAATGAACATATTGAACTCGATAGCATCATCCATCCCTTCTACTTCTATGAATTATATTAATTTCTTCTGATTTCTGCCATCAGTTTATGACATATGCATGAGTTGTTTTTTTGTTTTTTGGTTTATTTTGCAGGTCATGAAGATATACCTGACAAAGTCAAACAAAAAGCATTTGTGGAGCCTTATTTTAAGGATGATGAAAGGTAATTAATCTTGATGGACGTGGGTTATGTTAGAGAGTAATTGTAAGAATTGCAAAACTATCTCTGTTAGGAAGAAGGCTATTTTGAACTGCTAAAAGTCATATTTATAAAAGAAGAAAAGGGATATCATCAGAAAATATCAAAGTCATTTCATAACAGCAGCGGAGAAAAGGAAACAACTTTATAGGAGAGAAAGTTTATTACTTTTGGCCCAGACAGTAGTTCTCCATTTCATTATGGAACCAGACATCTTTTATTCAATTGTATTTCAGACTTGAAATACTGCTATTTGTAAGATTATCAAATTGTATGAAAATTGCCTGGTATTTTCTCCAGTAATGTAATCTTTCTGGATTTTAAATTTAACTTTTTAATCTTTAGTAACCAGATTGTATGCTCCGATCTCTATTCTATCTTTTGGTAAAAATTTAAAATTCTATTAATCCTTAGTCTATGCAGTTCATATAATCTATATGTTGAATCATACTTTCTTTCTGTCATCTTCATATATATACTTGAGAGGAAAAAAAAACAGTAAGCAAAGGATTCCAGTCCACTATGTTCTATAATTTCAGGAACTTAAAAGGGGTATGGCTACTATGTAATCCATGTGCTGGGTTGGGGCAAAGGGAGGCACGTGTTGCTGCTACCTCTGTACCTGAATATGCCAGCAAACCCCAGTTAAGGATGTCTTTCAAATAATCTTTCATTGGAGCCCAGGGTTCTTTCTGTAAGCCATCGCTGTGTGTTCCTTGAAAGAAATGAGTAAGACAATATAGTTCTAAGAGTTTTACATACTTTTGGACTGTACAACAACCTTCTGAGGCAGGTACTACAGGCATTATTATCCTTATTTTATAGATAAATGAACTAAGACTCAGCGGTCAAGGAACTTGCCTATAGTCACAACTAGTAGGGTCAGAAACGGAATTTGAACACAGATCTTCCTGATCCCAGCAACCTTTGTACTAAGGTCTGTCTGTGTTAGCTGTATTCCTTGATCTCCATTCCTCATTCTTAAACTGTTTTCAAGTATTTGGGATCTGGGACCTGGGGAAAAAAATACAGGAAAATCCTATGATGAAAGTAGAACAATTAGAAAATAGTTTTGAGAACAATGTTCTTACTTAATATGTGTATATTAGCCTAATTGTAGAATTAGATATTAGTACTTTATTTTTATGAAATAGATAACATATCTGAATTGTGTGAAAATTGACTGTAAATCAAATGATGTTTTTAATGCAATTGGGAATTCACTTTTTTTTTTTAATTGTGCAATTTTTTTTTTTTTTTTAGTGAGGCAGTTGGGGTTAAGTGACTTGCCCAGAGTCACACAGCTAGGAAGTATTATGTGTCTGAGGCTGGATTTGAACTTAGGTCCTCCTGACTCCAGGGCCAGTGCTCTATCAACTGTGCCACCCTAGCTGCCCTGGGAATTTACTTTTTGAAGCAAATAATTCTTCTGTAATGTGAAGCCACTCTGTCAGTGATCTTTTGATTTTCATATATTGGTTTCTTTAAGCAGGATACAGTTGTACCAATTATGCACACTTTTGTGTTTATGGATTGCTTTTCTTCCTCCAAAGTACTCCATTATTTGCTTCTTGTTTTGTGTACACTTCAGTGACTTTTATCCTTTCGTAGTGCTCCCCAAAGTGGAACACCTTTTTGCAGGAGAGGATATAAGATAAGTCTTTTGATATTTGAATTGTGTCATCTTAAAGAATTTAGAAGAAGGTAGTATTTCCTTCAGCAAAAAAAACATACAGGTAAGCCTTAAATTTGTATAGTTTGCATGGATACATTGCTTTAGACACAGCATTCTCTTCTTCAGCCATAATAGGGAACTCCAATCCCAGGTTTTATATTCCTTTTTTTAATAGTGAATGATTTTTCACCTTATATCCTAATTATTTGCTTCACTCAGAGGGATAAATAGGAAAGGAAAGCATCAGTATTGTCCTTTTTCATTATAGTACTAGGATACCTGGAAGAAGAAATGAATTCTTCCTTTCAAACAAAATGAGCAAATAAAAGGAGTATCTGGATTTTACTAGGATTGTCTTATTTTGTTATTCTCGTTTGTCAAAGGTTGTCTGAACAAATCAGATTATATATATATATATATATATATATACATATATATATATGACATTTTGCAAACCATAAAGAGCTATTAAAAATGTCCATTATTAATTTTGATGTTTTCCCAAACTAAGATGTTTGTAGTGAGTATTATGATTGTAAGTCCCGTCTCTTTTTTTTTCTTTCAGAAAAACCATATTGCAAAATTTCCCTCACATTGAGGTGGTACGGAAAAAAGAAGAGAGGAGAAAATTGCTTGGACACACATGTAAAGAATGTGAAATTGTAAGTAATCCTCTGACATTTCTGTTCACTGCTCTGTTGTTTTTAATACTGTTGTTTTACTTTTTCTCTACCGTTTGCCCAAAAAAAGTATTGATCCTAGTCATATTTGCGCCAGGAAAAGTTCTAGCCTAGTTTAAGAATTATGGAAGCAACTAAATACTGAAGAAAGAAAAATAAACTACTTGAGACAGTGTGCTGCAGTGACAAGTGGATGGAAACCCAGTCTCTAAGCCCTCACATGCAGTGAATCTGGAAACTAAAACCTTATTTCTTGTTACTGAGAATAAGAAATGTGTACCCATTTTTACTTCAAATATAATTATTTTAACCCATGTTTTCTCTTACTTGGTACTTCAGTGGCTCCTTAATATTTTGGAAAAAGGTTGATGGATGACTTTCTCTTTATCATCTTTTTCTCTTAGAGCTAAAAGGGACCTCAGAGATAAATCTCACTCCCCCAATTTTTAGTGGAATTTAAAAATATAAATTATTTTACAGTTAACAAATATTTATTTTCTCTTCCTCCAAACTTCTCCCCATTTGAAAAAGTCCTCATTTTACAGATGAAGAAACTAAGGTCCAGAGAGTTTCTGTGATTTATCCAGGGACACATAGCTAGTAAGTTATGTGAGACAGGATTTAAACCCAATTCTTCCTGAAATGTATATTTAAATCTTACTGAGTCCTGATAGGGAATTTTATCTCATGAATCATCACTTTCATCAAGTTAGTAACCCATTTGTTTATCCTTTCACACTGAAGAATAGTGCTCTGTGGCCAAAAGAGTCCCATATCAGAGCCAGGAGAGAACTAACTAGTTGGATGATCTCAGGCAGTTGTATTTGTCACTTTCAATCTCAATATCCTCATTTCTACATTGAGGATAACAACACCTGTTCATACTGCGGTGGTCCAGTTCAAGAATCTAAGTAATAATATATTTTACCAACCTTAAAGGAGGTATCATCTTACTATGGGAAAATTCAATACAATAAGTATTTATTAAGCTCCTTCAATGTGCCAGGCAATGAAGAAGAGAAGGATGCCAAAGGCATAGGAAAAAAAAATTGGACATTTTAATGCAAAAAAAAGTTGCCAAGAGACATAAAAAGTTAGCAACATCATTTGCCTCCTCTCCCATCTATACACAATCTATATGAGAGTCATCCTTACATGATTTGAGGAAACTTAATGAAGGTTTGAGTATGGAACATGGTCCCAGTTTGCTGGGCATTTGCCATGCATTGCTTAATCGACAAGCTTGTTAGGTTGAACCTTTGTTTCCTCAGTCATTTCATATTTCACTCACCAGAGAAGGCAAGCAACAAATATCAGTTATGCAAAGTACCATATACATAGTAGGCGTTATAGAAATCCTTATTCTTATTCCCTATCCAATACAGAGAGGTTTGGATTGAGACATGTATATTTCTGTATATAGCTGTTGAGGGAATTTATTTTACTTGACTGTGTATTTGTTACAAGAAATTTGTTTTTCTTTTCAGTGGGAGGGAGAGAATATAGGTTTCTGTTAATTTTTTTTTTTTAAATAGAGAGGAGAGAGGGATGCTACAGAAGTGAACTATTACATGTACTTTCAGATGAGGTCAATTATTAGTTTCACTTGACTTTTTTTATCTGGTTACAAGAGACCTCTTAAGAAACAGGAGTAATCCGTAAATGTTTGAAATGTAAAAATAAGCAAATCAATAAAACTTTTATTTAAAAGGCATTATTAGGAACAAAAGTGATGATGAAGTGAAATAATAGTTTGTAAAAGTGCATTGCCATTTTGAATGCCACATCAGCTTATTTGGGATTGATTTGACTCTTCTTTTAAACCTTTATCAATAAGAGGTTGCTGTCTTTTAACTGTCTAGCACCAATTCAGTTTGGCATATAGTTCAGCACCTTCATTGAAAGCCCATTTTTGCACCCCATTTGTTTTTGTTAACTTGGCTAGCTTAGAAAGTATCATTATCAAAGGATTTTCTTTATCTTCGTTGTTGAGACATTTTTTCCCTCACAGCCTGTTTCTGTACAATATTAAACAGTTCATATAAATATGACCTTATATTCAATTCTTTATTTTCTCATGGCTTGAGTCAGAACAAAGATTTAATGTAGACTTCTAGACATCCCTGTTTTGAAACATATTCATTGTTCTCTAGAGGGATCTCGGTAACATCCAATACAGCTGGCTGATCCCATCAACAGACTACACATAATTGGATTGTGGAGGAGTTGGGGTTCAATTTCTTTCCATCTTTGTAGTGTCTTTTCTTTCGTCAACCTGTAGTAGAGAATTTGGATATGTGTCACAAAGGTTTTTAAAATTCCACAACTTTATAATAGCTAAGATATAGACAGTCAGTAAACATTTTAAAGCATACTATGTGCCAGGCACTGTAGTACATACTGGGAGGACAAAAGACAGTTCCCATCCACAAGAAGCTCACAATCTAATTTGTTCTGTTGTATCTGACTCTCTGTGACCCCATTTGGGGTTTTCTTGGCAGAGATAATGAAGTGGTTTGCCCTTTTCCTTTTTCAGCTCATTACGGATGAGGAAACTGAGGCAAATGGGGTTAAGTAACATGCCCAGGGTCACAGAGCTAGTAAGCATCTGAGGTCAGATATGAACTCAGGAAGACGAGTCTTTCTGACTGCAGACCCCAGAATTCAATCCACTACACCATCTAACTGCCCCACCATCTAATAGGGGAAGACAACATGCATACTACTTACATGCATACTACAACATGCAACTACTTACAAACAAGATCTATACAGGAGAAAGAGTAATATAAATGAATTAAACTCCTCCAGCTTAAAGAGACTTAGTCTTTTAAGTCCTTTTGTTAAGGTTGTCAGCATTTCATCTTAATCTTAAAGAATATATTTGAGCTACTCTTCATCACTTTCCCAAGTACTTAAAATTTGTAGAATTGACTAGGTAAGTTCATGGCAAACTTCAGTATCCCACTTTCTCTACAATACTATATACAATAATACAATACATTCCATTTGATTTTTCCTTTTATGTCACCATAGTTGGTGTCCTATAATTTTTTTTCTCCTGAACATTGAGTAAAGTTGTATTAAAATCTGAAAGTTAAGAGGTTTGTTTTCTAGTCCTGCCTCTGATTTTCACATTTGTAAAATGAGAGGCCTGAAATAAATGATTTCTAAGGCCCTTTACCACCATAAATTTTTTTTGGCCAAATGTATTCTTCAAACTACCAAAATAATTAAGATCTTTTGATGTGAATTTTGAGTGTTTTACTTATGGTTTTCATATATACACATATATGAGAAGCTCATTATCATTGCAGTTTGTCAAAAATAGAGTTTATTTGTCATTGAAAGCTATATAGCTTTTGGGGAAAGGCACAGTAACTGCAAACATTCAACCCTAAAAGTGAACAATTTTAAAAATAACATTAAAGAACACAAATCACTGAAAGTGTTGTACTAATGTTGATTTCCTGTACCAAGAAACTATTCACCCTTCAAACATTCTGTTTACATACCTGACAGGCGCCATATTTGTCTTTGACTCTGTAATGCCCACTTTAGGAGTGGGGAAAAAACTTGCTAATCTTTATTATTAGTATTATGCAGATATTCCAGAAGAAGAAAGAGAAAAGAAACTAGCCTCCTGTTCAAGACATCGTTTCCGCTATATTCCTCCTAACACACCTGAAAATTTCTGGGAAGTTGGGTTTCCTTCAACTCAAACTTGTGTGGACAGAGGTGAGAATATAGCATGATCACTTGCTTCCATGCTTCAAAAATCTGTGATTTCACCAATGTAAATATATCCTTTTCTCTGTTGTTGTGGTTTAGTTGCGGCTGACTCTTTGTGGCCCCATTTTTGGGGTCTGCTTGCCAAAGATACTGGAGTGATTTGCCATTTCCTTCTCCAGCTCATTTTATAGATGAAGAAACTGAGGCAAACAGAGATAACTGACTTGCTCAGGGTCACACAGCTAGTAAGTGTCTGAGGACAGATTTGAACTCAGGAACATGTCTTCCTAACTCTGTGCCTGGCACTCTATCCACTATTCCACTCAATGCCCTCCGCTAAAATTCAGTTACAACCCTTCCATACATTAGTAGTTTCAAAAGTTTCCGTGGCCAAAAAAAAAAAAATCATGTGGTGCCAGTCTTTCAGTGATGAACCTTTCAACTTAGCTAGGTTTTTCTCCTGAACATGGTTATCTCTAGGCCCATTCTTGAAGCCTTTCCAGCTTGGACAAGATTGTCAACTTTTTATCTGCTAGTACAGCCTTTGTAAAAACAGTCCCCTCCTGCAGTAGTAAGGCATTGGAATAGGATGTTAGTAGAGGAAGAGAATGTCTGGGAGTTAACATAGTTTTATGTATTCAGTGTAGTTAGCTGCAATTCAAATCAAGTGCAACTTTTCCAACGTAGTCTGCAGTGATTTTGAAACCGGGACTTTGTTCCAAATTGCTGAGGTTAAAGGCCTTCTGCACTGGTATTTTATAAACTTTAGTGTAATTTCATTATGGCCAGCAGCATAAATGTTTTGGATAAATTTAATTAAATATATATCCTACTCTTTAATCAAATTTATAGAGAAATGGGTTGGGTTTTTTTTTTTTTAAGTTTTAGTATGTAGAGAGTTACTTTTTCCATAAACAAGTGAATGTAGGATTTGAAATCTTTGATTCATATCTTAGGCCTATCACTTAGTAACTGTGTTTCCTTTGATAAATCACTTAACTTCTGTAGGCTTTAGTTTTCTCATCTGTAAAATAAGGGGATTGGACTGGATGAACTCTGATGGCCCTTTTAATTCTCTCTATTTATATATAGCTCAGCTTATAAGAGCTTTGTCCACAAAGCAGTAAAATAAAATTGAGCAAAAACCATCAACTTGGCTTAATATACTGGTTAACAGACTTAAGATCTTGAAAGTCTTCTCAATCCCATCATCAGTTTAATGGAATGATTCTTTGTTTGAGTTTGTAAAGTAGGACCCTGGCTATATTCTTTTCCAAGACAGAATAACCACTCGTTGAAGACCATGTACCAAGTCTGAGATGTCTGAAGAATCCTGAGGTACAAAATCCTTTCCACTTACTAAGCTATTAGAATTTGCCTATGAATAAAGAATAAGGAAAAAGAGCCAAACCCTTCCATACATTTGTTTGATAAATGACTATACAAATATTCCTTTAATGTCAGAGAGAGTAAGAGACAAACTGAGCTACAGACTGGCTAGGGAAGGGCATGCAAAGAACTAGGAGCCAACTAGAAAAGCTAAAATAGATCTGTCTAGAAAGTTAGGCAGTAGGGGCAGCTAGGTGGCACAATGAATAGAGCATCGGCCCCGAAGGACCTGAGTTCAAATCCGGCCCCAGACCAAACACTTGACACTTACTAGCTGTGTGACCCTTCACCCCAATTGCCTTAAAAAAAAAAAAAAGACGAAAGTTAAGCAGTAGAGAGAAAAACAGGAAAAGCTAAAGGGGAGAAACCTTAAGGAAACAAAGGTAATTTGAGTAAGTTCTAAGTAGTTTTATTTCATCAGGTCTAGCCCTTTTCTGTGGCTGCAGGTATTATAAGTTACTACTTATATTACATATATCTTTTATCACATATACTTTATAAATTCTAGTTAATTTTTCAATGATTAGCTGCTATTCATAATTCTTTATTTGTCCATATCATCTCCTTTTTTACAAGATAAAGGCATAGCCTCCTTCTCCCAAGGAGAAAATTATTCTCTGGGCATCATGGCCAGAGTGGTATCATCACCTTATGTGGTATTTACCACAGTATAATCAGAGGTCCTGAATTCCATTCTGGGAACCACATTTTAGAAAGGATATCAGCGACTGGTAGAAGGTGAACCGAATGTTGATTGAGGTGACGTGAAACCAGGTCATAACAAATATAAATTGAAAAAACCAGGTTTGTTTATCCTAGAGAAAAAAAGATTTCAAAAAGATATAGAGGTAGTTTCCATATGTTTTAAGGACCTTTATTAATCAGTAAGTGCTTTATTATAGACCACGATGCTGGGGATACAAGTACAAAGAATGAAACAATCCCTACTCTCAAGGAGTTTACATGTAGAAGGATTAAATTTATTTTGCTTGTTCCTTGAGTAAACAGGTGACTTGTTGAGAGGTGATTGTAATGAAAAAATTCCTATCAATTAGAATGAGCATCCTCAGAGGAAAGTGTTGGGATTCCCATCACTGGAGTTTTCAGAGAGAAGCCGAATGGATATTGTAGAGGGGGATTAGTGTTTGATTAATTAGGACGTGGACTAGATGACTCTCAAGTCTTTTCGATTCTGAGATTATTTGACTCTGATAATAAAGTCAGGCCAAGCACCTGGCCTAGCCCATGAACCAGAGGTTCCCTACTACTGGTCTAGGTATTTCATTGATGTTTTTGTGTTTGGTTGTTGTGTGGCTCTTTCTGCTTATTCTTCATTCATAGGCAAATTCAAATAGCTTTAATAAGTGGAAAGGATTTTGTACCTCAGAATTCTTTAGACATCTAAGACTTGGTACATGGTCTTCAAGAGTTTCTATGGCTGAAAAAATGTGTAACTCAGTCAACCTGGTGATATGCTTCTCTGAATTTAAGCTGGTTCTCAGGTAACAGACATACATTGTCACCAGGCCCATTTTCAAAGCCTTTCCAACTTGTTTCAAGACCTACCAGAATTTCCATTTCATAGGTGGAGCCTCAGAAAAACCAAGGCCACCACTTCTATATCAAGATTAGACCCAATAAAATATACTTCAGAATGTCAGTGTTAAAAGAAATGTTTATGAACTAAATTGCTATAGGAAACATAAAATGCAAATAACGTAAGGTATTAGTAGCATGTACCTTTCTTAGCAATGAATTATTTTTTTAAAGTCCTGATTTTTTTTTGTTGTTGTTCTCTTTTTTCTAAGGGTACATTAAGGAAGATCTTGATCCTTGTCCGCGGCCCAAAAGGCGGCAGCCTTACAATGCAATGTTTTCTCCGAAAGGCAAAGAACAAAAGACATAGATATTGAAGAACTTGCAAAAGGTGCCAGAACAAAATTCCTCGTTTATTTATAGTTAAAGTTGGAATTTAAAACTGATTTCTTCCCCTCTCAAATCTGCTATAACCTGATTTATATATCATTTAAATACAATATATCAGGAAATATTTAAAATAATTTTGAGTACATTTATTGTGCTTATGCATTTTTCTTAATTTTGCACCTTTGAAACAATGAGGTGCTTCCATTTTGCACTGTGTAACTTAAAGGGGTAGATTTTATCCTTTGTTTTTTGTAATACCTAAATTTAATAAAAAAAAATTGTGATAGAGATTTCATTATCAATTTGCATTTTTCCAAAATAGCCTTTTTTAAAGGTTTTGTTTCAAGTTTTCTGTGTGCATCCCTATTTTCAGTTTCAATTTGGAATTACACAGAGCGCCTGGCACATAGTAATTGCTTAATAAATGCATATTTTCTTCCTTCCTATCAGAGTTATGCACAAGCCAAGCTAGGACTGGATAGGCAACCCTTACATTCAGATAATTGGCTTATAGTTTTTTTTTTTTAAGATTTGAGGATGGGGGGGGTGTGAGAGGGCAGTAACCACAGGTAATTATGAGAAATAAGATTAGACCCATCAGATGGAGTCTTTAATAGAATAAAAGAACATGCTTAGAAATAGGCCCTAGATTTGCAACTCTGACTCAAGATTCACTAGACTATGTACATACCTTTTGACCCAGTGATACTTACACTGGTTCTTTATCACGAAGAGATCACAGTGTGAGGGAAAAGACTCAAGTAACAAAAAAGCAACATCAAAAAAACACATAGCAGCTCTTTTTGTGGTAGCAAAAAACCGGAAACCAAGAGAGCATCAGTCATTTGAGAAATGACTAAGCAAGTTGTGTAACATACATAGAATGGTGGTGTACCATGAAAAATGAGTAAGATGTTTCCAGAGAAAACTGGAACAACTCATCTGCATGAACTGATGTAGAGTGAAATTAATAGAACCAGAACAATTATACAATAACATTATAAAGACAAATTAATTTGAAGGGTTTAAATTTTTTTTCTTTTTTTATTTAATTTATTTTGATTTATCAACAATCACTTCCATATGCTTTTGAGTTTAAAATTTTTCTCCCCCTTCCTCCCCACCACCCTCCCCAAGACGGTACACAATCTGATATAGGCTCTACATATACATTCCTATTAAACATGTTTTCACATTAGTGATGTTGTAAGTAAGAATTAGAACCAATAGGAGGAACCACCAGAAACAGGAAACAAAACTCAACAGAAGAAAAAAAAATAGCAAACAGTATGGTTTGATCTGCATTCAAACTCCATAGTTCTTTCTTTGTGGATAGCATTTTCCATCACGAGTCCTTTGGAGATGTTTTAGATCCTTGTATTGCTGGGAAGGGTTAGGTTTATCAATATTAGTCATCGCACAACGTGGCTGTTATTGTGTACAACATTCTCTTGGTTCTGCTCACTTCACTCAGCATCAGAGCATACAAATCTTTCCAAGTTTTTCTGAAGTCAGCCTGTTCATCATTTCTTATAGCACAATAGTATTCGATTACATTCATATACCACAACTTGTTCAGCCATTCCCCAATTGATGGGCATCCTCTTAATTTCCAATTCTTTGCCACCACAAAAAGAATTGCTATAAATATTTTTGTACATGTGGGTCCTTTTCCCATTTGTATGATCTCTTTGGGATATAACCCTAGAAGTGCTGTTGCTGAGTCAAAGGGTATGCCCATTTTTATAGCCCTTTGGGTATAGTTCCAAATTGCTCTCCAAAATGGTGGATCATTTTACAACTCCATCAACAATGCATTAGTGTTCCAATTTTCCCACATCTTCTCCAACATTTATCCTTTTCCTGTTTTGTCATGTTGGCCAATATGATAGGTATGATGTGGTACCTCAGAGTTGTTTTGATTTGCATTTCTCTAATCAGTAGTGATTTAGAGCATTTTTTCATATGGCTATAGATGGCTTTAATTTCTTCATCTGAGAACTGCCTGCTCATATCTGTTGACCATTTATCAATTGGGGAATGACTTGTATTCTTATAAATTTGACTTAATTCTCTATATATCTTAGAAATGAGGCCCTTACCAAAGAGACTGGTTGTAAAAATTCTTTCCCAATTTTCTACTGAAGGGTTTAAAAATTGATCGATGCAGTAACCAACCATGATTCCAGAGGAACCATGATGACACACAATACTCACCTCCTGGACCCAGGATACAGATTGAGTTACATATCTTTTGAATATGATGAAATGACAATTTGTTTTGCTTGCACATATTTGTTACAAGGGTTTTGGTTACACACAAACACACACACATCCATGGGGGAGGGAGAGAAAATAGATTTTTTTTTTTTTGTGAGGCAATCAGGGTTAAGTGACTTGCCCGGAGTCACACAACTAGTAAGTGTTATGTGTCTGAGGCCAGATTTGAACTCAGGTCATCCTGACTCCAAGGCTGGAGCTCTATACACTGTACCACCTAGCTGCCCCTTGAGAAAATAGATTTTTAATTGAAAAAATAGAACTACATTTTTAAAAAATAAGATATTACCATCATAAGAAATGAGGAAATGGACAATATGAGAGAAATCTGGGAAGATTTGTATGAACTGATGCAGAGCAAAGTGTGCAGAACTAAAAGAACAATATAAGTAGCAGCAACATAAAAAAAAAACAACTTTGAAAGACTTGAGAATTCTTATCAGTGTAATGACAAACTACTTCCAGAGGACCAAAAAAAATGAAGCATGACAGAAGTGATGGACTCATTGTGGAAGGAGACACACATTTTGGGTACCGCCAGTGAAGGAATTTACTTTGCACATATTTTAGACTCACCCTAGCAGCAAAACTGCTCTCCAGTTCCAGTCCATCTCCATTCTTACCCTAAGAAGAAATATGACCCTCAAGACTTTAGCAACTTAGCCTCCCTTCCCTAACAAAAGCTAGTCCCAGCCTGTGAGAAGATAGGTATTCTAACAAAAAGTTGATAGAGCTATGAAATCCAACTGTTTCCATTTCAGTTTGGAACTATACAAAAATAAGACCATACCACTTGACCCAGTAATCCCCAACTACTGGACCTGTACCTCTAAGTAAAGAGAGAAACAAGCATACAATATGCCAAAATATCCATAGCAGTATTTTGGTAGGAAAGAACTTGGACCATAGTGGTTACCCAGGAATTACATATGTTTGTATGTCTGTGTGTAGAAAACTTTTGCAGTGAGAAGTAATGAACATTAAGAATTCAGAGGGGCAGCTAGGTGGTGCAGTGGATGCTTCACTGGGCTGGGCTTGAGGGAAGTGGCACTGAAACCCCACAGGAGTCTATACTGTTTGCTTAGAGTGTTCTCAGGGTAGATACCCAGGTTAATGGACTTGATATATCCCACTGCACGTTGACTCAGATAAACTTTGCAGCCCAGTCTTGGGTGTGTTCCCATCAAAAACGGGTTGGGGGTAGGAAGAGACAGAAATTAAGTGACAGGGAATAAAAAAAATTCAAGAGAAAAAAAAATTCAATAAAAGGTCACTGCACAAACAGATAAATAAACAGAAGGAAAGGTGAATTCTAAATACTCAGAGAGAATACACAGAGAGTATTTGCAAGAGAAAGTGAGAACCAATGTGTCGTGAAATGCAGAATCCTGTGGACTCCCAAGAGAGCATATAACCATGACAAGAAACTCCAGAATGTTTCAAGAGACTATTGAAAACCATAAAAGAAGGAATTAGGAATTACTATAGGACAGAACAGAACATAACTCTCAATGCAGGATTTTAAAGCTTAATTAACTAATTAGAAAACAATGTACAATAGAAAGTTTCTGAAGAGGTGTTGAGAGATTTACAGATTCAGAACACACACACATACGCACTGAAATGGAGGGAATTCTGACAAAAAAGAAGCAAAAGCCAACAATGTTTAAAAAAACAAACCATGGATTCTATAAAAGCTGAAGTGATTGATTTTAAAGATAGGATGAGCAGAGCCAATTTAAGAATCATAGGTCTTTCAAAATGACAAAACAAAAACCATGAGCACTACAATGTGGGAAACACAAGAAAAATAACCAGAACTTACTGTATAGTATGGGAAGGTGAGGACACCAAGAGATTCCAGATATTGCCTCCAGAAAAACAAACAACAAAAAAAAAGATATCAAGAACCCTAATGAGGTAACAACCTGATGCCTGACTCACTTAAGTAAGATCTACAAAACAATCATAGAAAAGGAAACTCAGAATAGATACCTTAGAAGTTTTCATTTCTTGTGGAATTCCGGAACGAAGGAAGAAATAAATGTAAGGGCCATGAATCAGAATAAAAGTCTAGGATAGACAAAGGGAAGTAAAATAATGAAGACAATAAGGCAAAGAATCCTTTTTAGTGTGAAAGTGAAAAATTGCTACCCCAACTTTATTTTGTATTATTAATTGAGAATTGTATCCAACACTGGAATCATACTTATGGATCAAATTTAAATTTGATCGTATAGATCGTAGTAGTAGTAGCAGAGCTTGTACAACTTTAACTTTGCTATTCCTCTGGGTGACAGCCTGGACTCAAATCTCTCACCCTAGAAAAGGGTAGAATAAAAATGGGATACTGTGGGAGGATCTAAACAGAAATTTACAGTATGAGAGTGTAGGAGGTGTCTGTCTTAAATGTATTTTTGCTTATCTATGCCAGCAAGTGTTTCCAAGTGTTTTGTTCCATGTCCTGATAACTCAACCTAGCTTTTTCCTTTGGTCTGATCAACTAACGGAAAAAGACTGTAACAAGTGAAACTTTCAAAAGTCTTCAAAAAAGACAAGTCTCTCTTTTCTCTAAATTTCCAACTGACCAAATTGAACATTGCAGAGATGAAAAACAGATTAAAAAAAAAAAGAACAATTACAGACTAAATTTTTGATTTACATTTTTTTCTCTACTGAAAATTTTAAATTATTATTTGAATGTTTTTATAAGTACTTTGATGAATCTTTGATATACTAGTTTGTAGAGATTGTTTAAATAGGGATAAAACTTTGTAAAGTTTGATGAATATAAATTTTGGAAGATTGGGTTACCTCACAAAAAGGAGGAATTTTAGGATGACTTGAGGCTGCTTTTAAAATTGCAGTTTGAATTTTAAGAACTGTTTTATTAGCCATGAAATCTGTTCAATAGAGATTGAGTAAAATTCAGAGAAATGTCTTCTTCTTGATAAGAAGAACTCAGGAAAACAATACAGAAGAAATTAAAATAAAACATCTTTTAGTTTAAATAATTCCACAACTAAGAACTTACAATAAAATACATTTGCTATTTAACATTAAAGTAATATGTTAGAGAATTAGACTGAGATTAGAACTCTAGCTGCTCAAGTCCACTTTCCCAAAGCAGTTTCAGTTTGTCCGTCTCTGAGTCTGAAGCTTTGGGATGCTACTCTGTGGAAAAGATACACTTAAAAACTGTACTTAAAGAGAATGAAAAATTTATTGCAGGGTGGAAATGTGATTTTTTCCCCCCCTGATTAAAAGGCAGAATGGGAAAATTTTAGACCACCTTCAGTTTTCTCTCTCCAAAGGGACAAAAAGTAAGTAAAGCTGGAATTTATTTACCATCCTGTTAACTTACTGCTTTTAAACAACCAACCTGAAGACACCAAACAAGCTCTGTTATCTGTGCTACGTAGCCCCTATATTTAAACTCCCAGATTGAAGGTGAATCCCAAAGTGCTCCCAGAGAGACAAAAGCTTGTTTTAAAGTCAGGATGCAACTGAAAAGTAAGTAAAATTTAATATTTTCCTGTGAAGATTAGAGTAAGTTAGAGTAAGAGTTACTGAGGACGGAATTTGACAAGAATATAAATGATAAGTTAGGATAAGAAAATAGAAGAAGTGGACTTAGCCTTTGAATGATTTGAAAGGAAATAAAGTTACACCTTGAGCCCTTCAAAAAATTAATCTCTATCAGACTTTTTTTTCAGTAATGCAATTTCTATTAACTCTAATACATGAAGTCAAAATTATATTTTAATAAAAGCAGATATATTATGTTACAACTCTAAGGACCTTTTTTTTGGTGAGGCAATTGGGGTTAAGTGACTTGCCCAGAGTCACACAGGTATTAAGTGTCAAGCGTCTCATCTGAATTTGAACTCAGGTCCTCCTGACTCTAGGGCGATTGCTCTATCTACTGCACCACCAAGCTCCCCCTTCTAAGGGCCTATCTAATGCAAATCATTGCTGACCATTTGGCAATGAGGAAAACTTTATAAAGGATAATAATTTGCTTTACTGTTAAAGAATTAATAAAATTGGTATAAAGTCATTAAGGAAAGCTATATCAAGGCTATATCAGTTTCTTTAAATGTCAAAGAGTTTGTATAAGTGTACTGTCAAACAATATTGTTTAATTTACATTTAATTGTTTTCCTCTGACAGTAGATTACAAACAATAAGTTAGTGGTTTCCCACAAGAAACCCAGAAGTCCAATAATACAACAATTCTGGAGACAAGTCTTTGGAGGTTGTGACCACCTCCCCTAAAGTACAGAACCAGAGTTCTGTGACGGGAGCAGGTTCTATAATCTTTGATTTGCTTCACTTAAGGTCCAGTGATGGTGAGCATTGTCAGTTTTGATTAATCAGTTCAAGCTGCATTGTGAGCTCTGACTCCCAAGCCAGAGAGTCAGCTCTTAAGAAAAGTAAATTATTAGTATATTCATTATGCATATCATACCTATTAATGTGAAAATTATAAATTCCTTTCTCAGAGATAAACATAAAACTTCTAACTACTTAATTAGATACAGTAATAACCTATAGTATTGAAAAATATCACATACTTTGTAAAAGGAGGAAGCAATTAGGAACTAAGACCTTAAAAGAAAAAATGCTTACAAGTTTCTTTGCGTATTAAATGCCACCACCAAAATTAAAGTTGCTTTCATACGATGCTATTAAACTATAAATTGGAAAAAGGAAATGGTTAAAATATGAAGAAAACGATTGTTTTTCAGTGGTGTCCAACGCTTTGTGACCATTTTGGGGTTTTCTTAGCAAAGAAATTGCTGTGGTTTGCCATTTCGTTCTCCAGCTTATTTTACAGATGAGGAAACCAAGGCAAACAAGATTAAGTGACTTGCTCAGAGTCACACAGCTAGCATCTAAGGGCAGATTTGAACACAGGTCTTCCTGACTCCAGGCCCAGTGCTCTATCCACTGCACCACCTATCTGGCCGAAGAAAATGGTAGGTAGTAATTAAAACTTACTGTTATAAGAAGCGGAGCAGAGACCCTTTAAGATACCAATATCTGTGACACAGTTGGACTCTGGCCAGTCACCCTGATCATTGCCAAGTAAACTCCTTTGTGGAATAGATAAGATGAATGCTTCTCTAGCATAAAAGAGATTAACTTTGAGAAGCAGATAGATGACTTCTCCAGTCAACCAACTTAAAGCAGTAGTGATACTCTACAATGAAGAAGTAGGAAGGACCTTGAACTTTGCGATTGTACTGAGTGAGTTTTGTTTGGGTTTATTTGACCATCACTTACAAAAACTGTGATTGTAACCAATTCTAGTGGCCCCAAAGGCCTCAGAGAACAGTTAAACTCGCAAAGACATTAAACCTTTGCAAGTATTTCCAGCAAACAACTCCTTCCAAAACAATGAAGAAACACATACTTGAACTTGTTGGTTGGCTTTAACACATACAATTTTCACTATTGCTCTTTGTGGAAATGATTCTCCAGGTCTTTGTTGTATCAGCTTAATTTATAAATAGTTAGACAGTGGACTAAAAGAGAGATTGAGACAAGACAGTGCTTTCCTCTTCCCGTAATTGTAAAGTGCTTACCACAGTGCCTGTCATGTGATGAGTATCAATCATAGCATTGTTGCCTGTTGTTATAGGTTTACTTTAAGGTTCTAAAATGAGTTAAGCTTTATATAAAGCAGTGTGGAAATGTATTCAATTGAATTAATATCACCCAAATTGTAAGAAGTCTTGTTTCATGTTTTAAAATACATGAGACTGTATAAAATTTTTCTAAAGTATTGAGTAATACTATTAGAGGCAACTTCCCTTCACATTATGCATTAGATTGGCCAGTTTCGTTATTTTTAACACTTAATTATTAAGCGAGGTATTTATCCTTTAGAATCGCTAATAATGATAACTTACTGTGGGGATACGAGTTACCCGCATACCCTTTCAGTTCCTTAGACTTTCTATTTGTCTGAGGTTATGGGATATTATTAGTCCTGCTGCTGAAGTCAGGCTGAAATCTGGGAAAATAATCCAAGAAGGGAAACCTTATTTTTAAAAAAATTGTTTTATCTGGGAAGTTCTTTGCCCATTGCTTCTGAAAATTACTGTGCCTGGCATCTTTAAGCCTACATAGTAACAATAGGCCTTAAATT
This sequence comes from Vombatus ursinus, assembly GCF_900497805.2. Taxonomy (NCBI): domain Eukaryota; kingdom Metazoa; phylum Chordata; class Mammalia; order Diprotodontia; family Vombatidae; genus Vombatus; species Vombatus ursinus. The sequence continues at coordinate 24,155,220 of NW_020955033.1, read as the reverse complement.
TAGGGATTTTATTTTCCTCTTAGGATTTAATAAGCAGTACAAACATTTGCTAGTTTAGGCACTTTATGACAGTAACCTAGCCCTAACCTATAATTAGTGAAATTTTGCTGTTTGAGGAAGAGTCTCTTGGGACTTTAATCTGCTTGCTATTCTGAGTTTTGATTTCAAGTATAGTTGTCTGATACCTCTCATATGGCCCTTAGGCCATCATTCAAGGGAAATGCCATGTGCTCCTGTAGTCTGAGGATTACTACGGTTGGATGTCCGTCTCCAGGAAAGTCAAATGAACAACTTTGAGAAGGTGAAGGTAGGATCCTCTTGCTTTACTTCCCCAACTTGATCAACAAGACATTTTCCCACCAGGTGTATCTGAGCCTGACTGTGATATCCTGTGGCTCATGATGAGCCTTTCTGTGTGATTGACTTGATTATGACCCATTTTTTTTGGGAGGGGCGAGGCAATTGGGGTTAAGTGACTCACTCAGGATCACACAGCTAGTAAGTGTCAAGTGTCTGGTCTGAGACCAGATTTGAACTCAGATCCTCTTGACTCCAGGGCTGGTGCTCTATCCACTGCACCACTTAGCTGCCCCCTAACTATGACCCATTTTGTTGTTCTTTGTTCAGTCATTTCAGTCATGTCCAATTCTTTGTGACCCCATTTTGGGTTTTACTGGAGTGGTTTGTCATTTCTTTCTCCAGCTCATTTTACAGATGAGGAAACTGAGGCAAACAGGGTTAAGTGATTTGTACAGGGTCACAGTAAGTATCTGAGGCCAGATTTGAACTGAGGAAATCTTCCTGACTCCAGGCCCAGCACTCTATCCACCGTGTCCCCTAGCAGTGACCTAGTTAACTAAAGGGTCAAGACTGGGAAGAGAGAAGAATACAGCAGAACAGGGATGAGGGCATGAGAAATACTGAGGGGCTGAGAGAATGGACATCACCGGGCAAATAGATTTAGGAGTACGCAATACAAATTTCCCACCTGGCTATACCCCTCTGGACTTCTCCGTCATGCCCCTGTATGGAGTACCTTCTTCCCCACCCTCTTTAAGCATCCTTTTATGTGTTATCTTCCTTATTAGAATGTAAGTGCCATGGGACTTCTGGGTCACTTGACCAACAAGATGGAAGACTAGACATTTTCTCAGATCCTCACAACCTTCAAACCTCTCCAAAATAGAAATTATGTGCCAGAGATAAAGCAATTTCAGCTGTCTCCAAGGTCCAGGGCACCAAGAACCCAAACAAGATGAAAACTAACCAGCAGAGTATGCCCGTATTCCCAAATCCCTAACCAACTCTCACTCAGCATCCCCCTCTGTATCACCCACTACACTGTGGCAGCAAACCAGCATGTCAGCTCCACACCCTGACACATGCTCTGCCTTCTCCTAGTGCCACAGAGATCCAAATTCTAAACAGCAGAAATCTGCTCAGGCTCTAATATCAGCACCCTCCACCACTAGGCCGGAGAATTGAGGAACAGAGAGAACGGGGCAAGACACATGCATGAAGGTATGTATGGAACTCATTTAAACCTGAGAGAAAAAAAACCTATCATCCAACTGGGGCCAATTCTGTTCCTCCAAAATCACTTGAGGCAAAGATTTAGGAAGGTGAACCACAAATTGTTCAATGTGGCAGGAGACGGAAATGTTTTGAGATCCAGCCCCATAGGAAACTTAAAGACCTTGAACATAAGCAGATAAACCAACAGAGAAGACATTCACAGCAGAAGACAATAGGGCCTCCAGACCTAGTAAAAGAGTTCAGGAGTCTACAAATAAATAGTGCATTCTGAACTTACACACACTCACACACACAGAACACAAAAGAGCTCGCATTGAATGCCCACTCTGTGCTAGGTACTGTACTAAATACTGAAGATGCAAAGAAAGGCAAAAAGAAAAAAAAAGTTCCTGCTCTCTAAGAGCTCAGTATAATGGGGGAGATAACACGTGAACAACGATGTGTAAACAAGATACATACAGGTAAACTGAGGGTAACCTCAGGAGGAGACACTAAGTTTAAGGACTGGGGAAAGCTTCTTGAAGAAGTTAGGATTTTAGCTGAGACTTGGAGAAAACCAGGGAAGCCAGAAAGCAGACATGAGGAAGGAGAGAATTCAAGGTATGGGGGAGAGCCAATGAAAATGCAGGGAATGAGGAGATGGTGTGTTGTGCACAGGGAACAATGAGAAGGACAGTGTCCGAAGGCAGCAAAGACTATGAGGAAATGAGGAAAGGAATAAACTGTAAGAAAACTGGAAAGCTGGGAGGGAGCCAGCTTCTGAAGGACTCTGAAAGCCAAGTTGGGATTTTGCACTTGATCCTGGAGGTAATGAGAAATCACTGGAGGTGACTGGATGGGAGGAGTGGCATGCACCATTCCTTGAAGATCAATTTTAGAACTGAGTAGTGTAAACTGGAGTTGGGAGAGACTCACTTGAGTCAGGTAGACTAACTACCAGGTTATAGCAATAGTCCAGTTGTAAGGTGATGAGGGCTGGCACTAGGGTGGTTGCACTGTAAAAGGAGAGGTGGCATACATGAGAGAAGTTACAAAGGCAGAAACAAGACTTGACTACTGATTGGACAGGAGAGTGGGAGGTGGAGAGAGTGAAGAGTTGAGGATGATACCTAGGTTCTGAGCCCAGGTGACTGGGAGAGTGGTAGTACCTCCATTAGTAATAGGGAAGTTAGGAAGATGGGAGGATATGGAGGAAAGATACCAAGTTCAGTCTAGGGCATGTTTTTAATTGAAGATGTTGGGACATCCAATTTGAAATGTCTAAAAGGCAGTTGGAGATGTGACACCGGAAGTCAGGAGAGAGATTAGGGCTGAACAAGGAGATCTGTGAGTCATCTACATAGAAGTGATGATGGAAATTATAGGAGCTGATGAGATCACCAAGTGAAATAGTATAAAGGGAGAAGTGTAGAGGGCCCAGGACCTCTTGGGGAATCCCCATTGTCAGGAGGCATGATGTGGGTGAAGATCCATCAAAGGAGTCAGATTGGTAGGAAGAGAACCAAGAAAAAGAAGTGTCACAAAAACATACAAGGAGAAAATATCAAGAAAATGAGGGTGATCAGCAGTGTCAAAGGCTGCAGAGAGGTCAAGAAGGATAAGGACTAAAAAAAGGCCTTTAATGTTGGCAATTAACTTTGGAGAAAGCAGTTTCAGTTAAATAATGAGTTCAGAAACCAGACTACAAAGAGTTAAGAAGAGAGGGAAAGGAAAGGAAATGGAGGCACCTATTATAAATTTCTTAAGGAGTTTAGCCATAGGACATAGTTAACAAGGATGATCAAGTGAGGCTTTTTCAGGGATGGAGGGGACATGGGCGCATTTGTAGGCAATAGGTAATCTGCTAATAGACTGGGAGGGATTGAAAATTAGTGAGAGCAGGGATGCAATCTAGTGGAGATGGGAAGGAATGGGATCATTTAGGCATGTAGAGGAGTTAGCCTTGGTGAGGAGAAAGGTACGCTCTTAATGTGAAAAGGAGGTGAAGGAGATAGTGGCCAAAGGTATCTAAGTAGTATTGAGATGAAAAACAAAGGAGAAGAGGGAATTCTTGGTGAATGGACTCCATTTTTTTCAGTGAAATATGAAGCTTGGTTCTCAGCTGAGAGGGTGGGAGGAGGGGGAGCCATAAGACGTTTGAGGAGGGTTGAAAAAGTTTAGAAAAGTCACTGTGGAGAGTAAGATAATAATCAGTTAGGGAGATATAGAAAAGGATTGCCTTGCCACAACAAGGCATTTGAGATTATGTGTACCATAAAGGTGTAGTTGATCCAGTTAGCATGGTTTTGTGATTTTTCTCCAGCTTCATTTAGCGGTGAGTATTTGAGAAGGCATCAGATGGTGGAAATAATCCAAGGCTGGGGTTCAGAAGGGAAAGAATTTCAAAACCATGAATCTCCACTTTTTTAAAGAAGTAAATAATAAATTCTATGTGTTATTTTCAAAATTTCCAAGCTTGCTTATGCTTTTCTCAACTATCTTATTTCATTACATTTTGAAAAAGGTTTCAATGGCCCTCTCTTTTTCAGCATCTATATTTGCTAACCCCTCCCTTCCTTTCCCAAACTCCAACTCAAATTAAAAAAGGAGAGAGAAAAGAAAACTTATAATAAATAAGTAATTAGACAAAATAAATCCATTAAGTGGACTTGTCTAAAAATGTATGGCCCTTTCTATGCTATGAATCCATCACCTCTCTGTAGGGAAATAGATAGCATGCTTCTTCATCATAGGTCTTCTGGAAATACAATTGGTCATTCATTTTGTTAACATCTTTCAAAATTATTTTCTTTTACACTGTTGTTGCCTATGTATAAATTTTCTCCTGGTACTATTCACTCCACTCCTCTGAATGGAATGGTGACATTGAAAATGACAATCACATCAGTAACTACTAAGTTCTATCTTTTAAAATAAAATTGATTTCATTTTTCGTGATGCTATTTAGTGCTCACTATGCCTGGTGCGTCTTGATTCTTTTCTCATATAAAATATTTGTGATAAATCCATATGAATGTAGACTGCTATAGACTCCTTTAGAGGACTTTATATAGACAACTCTATAGAGTCCAATAGAGGCCTTTAGCCTCTATCATTTCTCCCATATCTTGTTTTTCCACATATTTTTCACCATCCTCTCTATTTCTGTCTTTGCACCAAAATTACTGAATATGTATATTTAATTTGGAAGGTTTAAGTACTTCTTTGAATTTCTCTAACTCTTCATGTACAACAGATGTTGGTGTGTAAAGTTGCTATAATTTTCATGGTGATATTTCTGCAAATGTTTTTGAGTTCTGCAATACCAGATAGCCAAATATCCCATGAATATCTCTTATTACCTTGAACATACAATAAAAGCTCTCCTAATACCTTTATTTGCTTCTACAAGGAGAACCCGTGAGTTAACCTTCCAATTAGCTGCAGCTTCCTTTGGTCTTCTGATTTAGAAAGAATATTTTTAATATTCTTATAAGGATGATAAAATTCAATTCTTTCAGTTCCATGTCCATTCACTGGTCAGGAGACCAGAGTTTCAATTTAGATACAGTGAATGTTTCTATTAGGAAATAGCGTTTCCATAAGGACTACGAGTAACTGGACACTTGTCTGTTGGCTTCAACACTACCATAACCTGGACTGGATGGCCTTACAGATTCAGTGAAAGCTCCAGAAGCATAATAGGACTTAAAGGAGAAACAAAGGAGAAAGAAATGGAAGCTGGGCCACAGCATAGCTGTGCCTGTCCCCCCAAGCGAATTTGTCTCATTAGGTTCATGATAGTCAGGTGATGCCATGTAGCCATTAGATTTTGGGGCATTTTAGGCAGTGTTCCTTGCAGTGCTAGGGATTTAAAGATACGTGCATAATTTATAGGACCATAGATTTAGAGCTGAAAGGGACCTTAAAAGCCATCGGGGCCAACTGCCTCATTTTACACAGGAGGAAATTGGAGCTGAATCCAGTGCCTGGCACATAGTAGAAAATAAATGTTTGTTACCTTGACTTGACTGAAACACAAAGAGGTTAAGTAACTTGCCCAGGATCACACAGATAATAAGTGTCTGAGATGTTATTTGATATGTCTTACTGACTCCAAAACCATACCCAATTTACTGCCTTCCAGTTCAGCCAAATGCAATGTAGAATTTCCAAGAGCTGTGGCAACATGGAGCTAGGGACTCTGCAGTCTATCTTATCTAGCACTTAGCTCAGTGACTGGCACATAGTAGGTGCTTAATAAATGTTCATTCACTCACCTGGGATCAAGAAAATCAATGTAAGCTTCTTCAGTGCTTCTTAATCTGATATAGAAAAACCACTGTTAGTTAATTACCCATATTCTGCTTCTGCTTTAGTGAGAGGATTGAGATCTATGACACCAAATTTGGGGATTTTCTTTCACCTTAAGAGACTGAACAAAGTGAAAATGACCTCCAACCTGAAAGATGGACTGGAACTGGAAGATGATTTGATTATTGCTTATTATGATACATGTGTCTGACACTTGATTTTACCAGGCTTTCGGCAAATCTAATTAAACTTTTTAACTGAGTTTGAGGCTGAAGTGACTTGTAGACAACATGAAGGATCTAACAGAAGTAGGGATTTCTCTGTGAGATGGATCACATGAGCCAATGAGAATAGAGCCTGGGGGTAATAGGGTCTGTACTTCCCTGCCCTGGCCCCCATTGCATTTGTACAGGGCACCTACTCCCTGAAGTATAAACAACTAAGTTAATGTGTATAAATGGTTTAAAAATGTAATTTTTATCACTACCTGCCCCCTTTTCTACCATATTGCCTCTGTCATCCCAGAAGCAGAAGGGGGCTACAAATGGCTGAGAACTGTTCCATATTTTTCTTTGTTACATGCATAGCTATGCCAAAGAATTCATAACCGAGTGGCTTGCCTATAGGTAATCAGCTTCTCCATTCTTAATTAGGTTGGTCCTTGGGGAAAAAGAGTCTGTTGCTAGGAATACCTTCAAAATCTTTCCAAGATCCTGCCAGAGTTTGTGCTTAGCCGGCATAGCTTTTGAGAACCACATCATAACATGTGGATGAAGCTGTGGAGGAAAAAACAAACAAATAAATAATTAAACTTAAACAATAAAGCTCTGCCAAGTAAAACCATGTCTGAATTGAGACAAATCTGACAAACACTCTCTTGGAAACAAAGTCTGGAAGAAACAAAAACCCAGGACTGGCATTGAACCTTATTCCATGCTTCCTTCCTTCACAAATATAGTAACTCAAAGAGTTGTGGAAAATGCTAACATTTCATATTCTGTTTGTCACTTAGTTATAATATTTTACTATACAGTTGTCATCAGCACAATAAATTCAGGCTCTGAGACTTTCTTAAACTCATCCTACTTCATCCAGACTGATGTTTCCAAAATACACAAAATGCTGTCCTTCTGCAATTGGTAATTGAGTTCTTTAGTACACCTCCATCTGTTGAGGTCATCCATTCCTGATGTGATCAAATAAATGGCCTGACTTTTCTGGAAGATATCACACCACCAGAGGTCAGGAAAGAGCTACTTTTAGAAAACCTCAGGTCTATATGACTAATAAGATTTGGCGCAATGGGTAAAGGCAATAAAGGGGGTCGCATTTTGCCCAGGTGATTAAAAATATGCTGAGAAAATGAGCTTTTGATGTAATCACTGTTGGACACAAACACATGGTGAGATAAAAGTATTTTGCTTCATCTGTGCATAAAATCAATATCAAGTCCACTACCTCTTTTGGCCATCTCCTGATTAGTAGATATTTTCTGGTCCCTGATCCATTCAAATTCACATCTCTGATCCCTCACATCCATTGACCCTACTAGATTAATCCAGCAAACATAAAATCAAGATAGAAAGCATTTAATGAAACAATACAAGGTAAAGGGCAAGGAAATGGATCAAGTACTGGTGTAGGTACTGAGGGGTACAGAATTCCAAAGGGGAGAGTGATTGATTATACCCAGACCTGCATCAGAAGATGGTAGCTTCAAGGAGGAGGTCCAACTTTGAGCTATACCTTAAAGGAAAAATAGTATGTATGCAAAATGAGAAGAGGGGTCCTATGGGTATCTCAGCCTCAACATAGGCTCATGTGAGCCATAACAGAGCTAAAATGGACCTTAGAAGTCTCTCTAGTCCAACCCCCTCATTTTATCTTTCTGAGGATTCTGAGGTTCGGAGAGGTAAGTGACTTGCCCAAGGTCACTCAAGCAATTATTTCTTCTGCCTTTTATAGCTAAAGATCTTGAAAAGGCCAACTGTTATAGGTGCTTCTTCTTTCTTTCCTTCCTCTCACTCTCTTTTTAACCCCCTTACAATCTGACTTCTGACCACATTCTCTACTGGTTCTCCAACCTATTTTACTGTTCCTTCTCAATCTCCTGTGCTGGATCCTTTTCCAGATCACACCCTCTAACCATAACCCTCAGGATTCTGTCCTCAAGTCTCTCCCTACTCCAGTCCATCCCCTATTCAGCCACCAAAATGATTTTACTACCATGTCACCCCCCCGCCCCAACACACACACACATTCAATAAACTCCAGTGGCTCCCTATAGCCTCCAGGATCAAATACAAAATACTTGAGGTATTGCAAAAATCAAGGTTTGAGGTGATGAGGTTTTGCATTATAGGGGAGGCAGTGTCAGAGGAGTGAACAGGGTATATATAAGAGATGTTGCAGAGGTGAAATCAAAAGGTCTTGGCAACAGATTGGATATAGGGGTGGGGTGAGAAACAGTCAGGAATCAAGGATAGCTCCTAGGTTGTCAGTCTGAGGGAATCGGAGGATGGTGTCCTCTACAGTAATGGGGTTAGGGGAAAGGATTTAGGGGGAAAGATAATGAGTTCTGCTTTAAACATATTTAGTTTAAGATGTCTACTTGACATTCAGTTTGAGAAATCTGAAAAGTAGTTGAAGATGAGAGACTGAGGTTGTATAGGTGGATTTGAGAATGGTAGTGATGGTAATTAAATTCATGGAAGCATCTGATGAGATCACCAGGTGAAATAGTATAAAGCTGGGGTGGGAAACCTGTGGCTTTGAGGTCATATGTGGCCCTCTAGGTCCTCAAGTACAGCCCTTTGACTCAATCACAGATCATTTGTTCTGTGAAGTTTGGATTCAGTCAAAGGACTGCATTTGAGGACCTAGAGGGCCACATGTGCCCTCAAGGCTGCAGGTTCCCCACCCCTGATATAGAGGGAGAAGAGAAGAGGACCTATATATTATATTGTAGCCAGTAAGCTGGGATTTAGCATGTGAATATTTTGACCGTTCATATAACCAGTACAGAAGGATACAGAAGAATAGAAACAGGTAGTTTGTTGTAAAGAGTACCCTAGAGATTCCAAGAAGTGGAAGTGAAGATGGAGTGCATTCCAAACATGGAGTAGAGTGAATGCAAAGGCACCGGAGACAGAAGATGGACCATCATGTGTGAAATATGGCAAATAGAACAATAAAGCTGTAGAGAACGTGAATGGAGTGATGTATAAGAAAAGTTGAACAACTATGGACTTCTGAAAGACAAACAGAGGAGTATATATTTATCCTAGAGGTAATAGGGAGCCATTAGAGTTTACTGAGCATGGGTGTGACATGGTCAGCCTCCAGCACCTTGATTTCTCTAACTCCAAGATAGGTCCAAAGAAATTTGATTTTGGAGACTCCCTGGTACTCAAAAGAATGGAAGGACTGCTGAGGGAGCAGCTGAGTAAGATGAGAAATAGTTATCTCTGCAAAAGTTAGATATGGGAGGTATCCAAAGAGCACTACACAAAATCTACCAAATGACCTCCAGAACTTTTTGAAAAAAGCTACAGAAGATTTTTGTATCTATGGGGGAAGATCTCAGAAACCCTCTAAAAGAATTATTCATCAATGACAGCATATGAGCATAGTAGTTTATACACATCACCTACAGTAGTAACCTAGAAGATTAGGAAGATTCAAATATATATGAACAAGAAGACTAAAAGGGAACAGAGCACTAGACCCGGGCCTGTGTTTGTTCTATCTTCTTCCTGCCTAGCTGCTATTCAAATGAGAGAAACAAGTATATAACACGAAGGTCCTCAGGCCCTCCAATGTATGACCCATGCATCTGAGCCTTTGCTTTCTTCCTCTTCCCATTTGTTCCTTCTTTTTTTAGGTAGAGGCAGTTGGGAGTGGTTATGGTCTTAGAGCTTTGGAAGATCTGGGAAGCAAACCCCCAGAGTCTTGGAGCTAGAGTCCATGCTGGGATTTCCTGGCCAGAACCCAAATAACTAGCTTGACCCAGCCCAGCAGCAGTGGAGACATGGACTCATCCATTCATTGGCCATTCTACCTTTGGAAGTGAACTCAGTAGGATGAATGCTATGTAGAAAATTTAAGTCTGAACTCGATCTCCCCAAGAACCAAGGTGGTATAGGGAAGAGTATGTCTACGGACTTGTACCCTAAATTGTAAAGAGTGGATTTGCCTAACGTGACACCAAAGAAGGTACCCCGTTCTTTCAATCATCCAGGTATACAGACTCCCTGTTAGCCTCAACTCCTCTCTTTCACTCACTCTATTCAATCAGTTGCCAAATCACATCATTTTTATGACTATGACATGTCCTGTATAGATTCCCTTTCTCTACTCACATAATTACCATGCTAGTTCAGATTCTAATCCCTTCTTTCTTGGTTTGTTGTAATAGTTTTATTTGGTATCCTTATCTCAAGTCTTTAGCCCATTCTCCACAAAGCTACCACAGTGATTTTCCTAAAGCATAGATCTGACCATGTCATACCCATGCTCAGTAAACTCTAATGGCTCCCTATTACCTCTAGGATAAATATATACTCCTCTGTTTGTCTTTCAGAAGTCCATAGGTTGTTCAACTTTTCTTATACATCACTCCATTCATGTTCTCTATAGCTTTATTGTTCTATTTGCCATATTTCACACATGATGGTCCATCTTCTGTCTCTGGTGCCTTTGCATTCACTCTACTCCATGTTTGGAATGCACTCCATCTTCACTTCCACTTCTTGGAATCTCTAGGGTACTCTTTACAAATTAGTCAATAAAAAGATTTATTCTGCCAATAGTTACAAACCAAGGCATGTATAGGCATCAGTTGATTCATAGAGAAGGGAAGTTCCAAAGGCTTCTGAATATGAGCCATTTTCCACATGTATTTGTAATATAGAGAAAACACAGTCATGCTAGGTTCACAACCAGTCAGCCACTGACCTTGGGGATAGTTTGCTATGTTCCAGTGGAAAAGACAGAAACTTTCTAATCTGCTAGTCTGTCATTGGCCTCAGGAGCCTGAGACATGGAAGATTCTGTTTGTTTTTTTGACTGGCCTTGCCAAAATCTTGAAGGAAAACTTAGGAGTTAGACATGATTTTCTGTGCATATGAGATGGAGGATTATTCTAAAATGACATGACTTATGTTAAGAAGAGAAACATGCAACATCCTCTGCCTACTCTTCATTTCCATAGTAACAGTAACAAGAAAGTTTAGGAAAGTGTTTGGGTAGGAATGATAGTGAATCCTGTTTTGGACTTAGTGGTTTTGAGACCCCTATAGGACATCCAGGTTGAAATGCTCAGTAGGCTGTTGGTAATATGCAGCTGAAGCTCAGGAAAAATGCTGGGGATGAATATAGCTAGAATATAGATAAATAGATGGATAGATCTGAGAACCACTTTCATAGATATGATAATTGAGCCCATGAAAACTGAAGATGTCACCAAGTGGAAGAATACAGAGAGATGATAGAGTCCAATATAGAGACTTTAGGTAAACCTATGGATAGTAGGCATAATATGGATAATGATCTAGCAAAGAACACTGAAAAGGAACTGTCTGATGGGTGGGAGGAGAATCAGGAGACAACAGTGTCACAAAAACCCAGAAGAGTCATGAATAGCCAGGAGTAGAGGGTAATCAATAGCACCAAATGTTGCAGAGAGATCAAGGAGGATAAGCCATTCACTTTGTCCATTAAAAGTGCATTGGTAACCTTGGAGAAAGCAACTACAATTCACTGCAAAATTCCCCTTGCTTTCCATACTTGCTAGAAATGAGATCCTCAGTCCTTTGTCATTCTTGGTAATAGCTCTCCTGGAGAACTGCTGTAGCAAATTGCTTATGATGGTCATCAATCCTGAATTGCTATTCTCCTCACCTTCTTAGCACTTGTAGTACTTTGACCACCTTACCCAACATACATTCCCTGTACTAGTAAAACCCTTGCCTTATGTTACTCAGTTGTTTTACTCTACTTGTTTTAGGGCCTTCAACTCCTCCTTCTTTTTCTGATTTCTCTTCAGTGCCTCGTTTTTATTTTGTGAATGTCTTTGTTTTTTATATGTGTAAGCAACAGATTGTGGAGTTTTGTTTGCTTATCCAATCTGTCACTTTGTTTTTCATTTCAATGGGTTATTTAATCCATTCATACTTAAAGTTGTGAGAATTAGGTTTATATTTTCCTCAGTTTGTCTCTAATGGTTCCCCCCTGCCCCAAATTAGGTTTTCTCCCTTTTACTCCATTAACATGGTAGATTTCCTTTATTTTTCTCATGCTCAGAGTCCTTGTCCTATTTCAGCTTGAGTGTTTTTTTTTCCCCTTCAGCTCTTGTCATTCTTTTCTTTAGCTACTAAAGTCCTCCCAAATCCTCCTCCATGAATTAAATCTCTGGTCTTCATCATTACAATTCTGAAACCCTCCAAAATTCCTTCACACCTCTTTCTCCTTCTTCAGCTTAATTCTTCCTATGCCCCTCCTGTTCATTTCTCCATGCAACCTTCTTCTATAGAAGCCAAAAGAAGAGGTTGGCAAGATCAAAATGAATTGATAAACATTTATTTAGTTCCTGTCACATACAAGGGGGCAGCTAAGTGGCACAGTGGTTAGAGTGCAGAGCCTGACATCAGGAAGACCCATCTTCCTGAGTTCAAATCTGGCCTGAGACACTTTCTAGCTGTGTGACCCTGGGCAAGTCATTTAACTCTGTTTGCACCAGTTCCTCATCTGTAAAATAAGCTGGAGAAGGAAACAGCAAACTACTCCAGTATCTTGCCAATAAAACCCCAAATGGAGTATGTACGTATGTGTATGTATGTATGTTCATTGGTTAGTCCTTTCAGTCACGTTCAACTCTTCATGACCCCTTTGAAAGGATCCACTGAAGGACCTACATATGTTTAACTTGGAGAAGAGAAGACTCAGGAAGACTCAATAGTTGTCTTCAAGAAATTAAAGGGTTATCATGTGGAAGAAAGATTAGACATGTTTAGTTTGGCCCCAGAGGGCAGAATAAACAGCAATGGAGGAAAGTTGTAGAATCAGATCTCAACTCACTTTCTAACCTTCAAAAGTAGCATAGGCTAGAGAAACTGGGTTCCTCTCCCCACCCCAACCCCCATGTGTCCAAACAGATACTAAATGATTGCTTGTCAGGGATATTATAGAGGAAACTCCTGCTGAAGTATGTGTTGGACTTCAACACCTTCTCAGGTCTTTTCCAATTTTGAGATTCTTTGAAGTGTTTGCTATGTGAGTTTCGAAGAGGGAAAAGAGGATGATTGGTTTAAGTTTGCTAAAAGAGACGGGATTTGAACTGCTCCTTAAAGGATAGGTAAAATTCAGAAAGGTAGAAGGGGAAAGCATTCCAAGTGGAGGTAGATGGCTTGAGCAAAGGCCAATCTGGAATCAAGATCAATCATTCCATTTAATAAGATTATGGCTGTGTTTTGATGTGGTTTTTGTTTTCCTCTCTGTAGTCATTAAATACGTTGTTCTCTGCTTCACTCTGCATCAATTTATGCGTATCTTCCTATGTTTCTCTGAATTTCTCAGATTTATTATTTCTTACGGCATAATAGTAATAGCTGGCATTTATAGATGGTATTTTAATATTTGCAGAGCACCTTACAAATGTTATCTTATTTTGTCCTCACAACTACCCTGGGATGTAGGTGCTATTATTATCCTCATTTTGAAGATAAAGAAACTGAGGCAGACAGAAGTTAAGTGACTTGCCCAGGGTCATTGTTGGTCAGCCATTTCAATTGGGACCCCATGTAAGAGTTCCTTGGCAAAGACACTAGAGTGGTTTGCCATTTCTTTCTCCAGCTCATTTTAGAGATGAGGAAACTGAGGCAAATTGGGTTAAGTGACTTGTCCAGCATCACACAGTTAATACTGTCTGAGCCCAGATTTGAATTCATGAAGATGAGTCTTATTAATTCCAAGCCCAGTACTCTATTCACTCCACCACCCAGTTGCCCTGGTTCCCTACTACCTCTAGGATAAAATATAAACTTCTTAAGCCAGTGTTTTAGACTTGCCTCCAAACTATCTTTTTAGCCTTACCTCACTCAGTTCCTCTTCATTTGCCCTGCATCCTAGGATAAAATATAAACTTCTTAAGCCAGTGTTTTAGACTTGCCTCCAAACTATCTTTTTAGCCTTACCTCACTCAGTTCCTCTTCATTTGCCCTACATCCTAGCCAAATAAGATAACTAGATAGCTGCCCCTTTGTGTATGACAGGAACTCAATAAATGTTTATCAATTCATTTTGATCTTGCCAACCTCTTCTTTTGGCTTCTATAGAAGGTTGCATGGAGAAATGAACAGGAGAGGCATAGGAAGAATTAAGCTGAAGAAGGAGAAAGAGGCGTGAAGGAATTTTGGAGGGTTTCAGAATTGTAATGATGAAGACCAGAAATTTAATTCGTGGAGGAGGATTTGGGAGGACTTTAGTAGCTAAAGAAAAGAATGACAAGAGCTGAAGGGGAAAAATAAACACTCAAGATAACCTAATTATGCATTCCTTCTATTCTTTTTTCCTTTTTAGGTAATTGGGGTTTAGTGACTTGCCCAGGGTCACATAGCTAGTAAGTGTCAAGTGTTTGGTCTGAGGCTGGATTTGAACTCAGGTCTTCCTGACTTCAGGATCTCAGGATCTCATCATGCTTTCTTTCACTTCCAGGCATGTGTGCAGGTCACTGCCCATGTCTAGAACACTCTCTCATGACATCTTTGCCTGTTGAAATCCTTTTACTTTTCAAGGTCCACCCCTGGTGCCATCTCTTTAAGGCAGGTCTGAGTGCCCGGGTGAAAGTGATATCCTGTCAGAGGATATGAACAGGCAGTTTTCAGATGAAGAAATTAAAGCTATCTGTAGTCATATGAAAAAATCATCTAAATCACTATTGATTAGAGAAATACAAGTTGAAACTACCCTTAGGTACCACCTCACTCACACCTATCAGATTGGCTAATATGACAAAAAAAAGAAAATGATAAATGTTGGAGAAGATGTGGGAAAATTGGAACATTAATGCATTGTTGGTAGAGTTATGAACTGACCCAACCATTCTGGAGAGCAATGTGGAACTGTGCCCAAAGGGCTGTAAAATTTTGCATACCCTTTGACCCAGCAATACCGCTTCTAGGTCTGTATCACAAAGAGATCATAAAAAGGGGAAAAGGACCCAAAAAATATATATCACAGCTCTTTTTGTGGTGGCAAAGAATTGGAAATTGAAGGGATGCCTATCAACTGGGGAATGGCTGAACAAGTTGTGGTATATGTAATGGAATACTATTGTGCTATAAGAAATGATGAACAGGCAGATTTCAGAAAAGCCTGGAAAGACTTATATGACCTGATGCTGAGTGAAGTGAGCAGAACCAGGAGAATATTGTAGACAGTAATAGCAACACTATGTGATGACCAGCTCTGATAGATTTAGCTTTTCTCAGCAATGCGATGATCCAAGACAACTCCAAAAGACTCAAGATGGAAAATACCATCCAGAGAAAGAATTATAGGGGGTGGTGCAGTAGATAGAGCACTGGCTCTGGAGTCAGGAAGACCTGAGTTCAAATCTGTCCTCAGACACTTGACGCTAACTATGTGACCCTGGGCAAATCACTTAACCCCAATTGCGTTGGAAAATAAACAACAAAAAAGAACTATAGAGTCTGAATGCAGATCTAAGCGTACTATTTTCTCTCTCTTTTTTTAATTTCTCATGGTTTTTCCCTTTTGTTCTGATTCACAACATGACTAATGTGGAAATATGTTTAGTATGATTGTACATGTATAGCCTATATCAGTTTGCATGCTGTTTTGGGGAAGGGGGAGGGCAGGGAGGGAGAAAAAAAATTTTGGAACATAAAATCTTATAAAAGTGAATGTTGAAAACTAAAAAAAAAAATTAAATTCAAATTAAAAAAAAATAAAGTGATATCCTTGCATTTTTTTTTTGTCTAGGCCCCAGCCCACCCTCTTTTGCCCTTATCCCACTCCATCTTGCAGGATATTCATTTATGTATGCATCTTCTTCCTTCTCTCTGCCCCCATCTTCTAGGGAGCAGGGACATTTTTCATCTTTGTATTTCTAACATCTAAACAAAGGAGAGAAAGAGAGAGAGAGAGAACCCAAACGAGCATTTGAGCATTTATATTGCATGCTAGACATTATGCTAAGTGCTAAGAATACAAATATAAACAAAAAGCAATTCACTGCCTGCCCTCAAGAAGTTTACATTCTTTTTCTTAAAAGCATACTGTTTTCACTTTCTTTTATTTCTTTTTTTTTTAAAGTTTTTAAATTTATTTTAAACAAGTACAAAGTAAGAAAAAAAACATTGCCATGTACACAGCAGAACATGAGAAGACTCAATATAAAGCAATAAATTTCCATTTCAAGAAAACCTATATAATAAATACTACACATTGTTTTCAAAGCTATACAGCTTTTCTTTGCTTCCTTGAAGGTTTTCTTTTGTTCTCTACTGTGCACTTTTTACTTTATTTTTCTGCTCCTCCATCCCCACCCCAAAAGAAGACTGCAATTAAGCATGGATATATAGATATAGATATGTGTGTGTATGTATGTGTGTATGTGTATACACACACACCTAGATACATATACACATATACAAATGTGTGTACATATATACACATACATATATTATACACATACATAGAAATCTATAAACATACACATACATACACATATACATATACATTCATACACATAGATGTAAGACCATACTATGCTTATTTATACTTGTCATTCATTCCTCTGAAGGTGGATAGCATCTTCCTTGGTAGGTCCAAGTCTTCCCATGTTTTTCTAAATCAACCAGCTTACTATTCCTACACCACAGCAATATTCCAACCCAATCCCATTCTATCTGAGAGATTGTCTATGAAAGTTTTTTCCCAATTTTATGCATTCCTTCTATTCTTTTTTCCTTCTTAGGCAATCAGGGTTAAGTGACTTGCCCAAGGTCACACAGCTAGTAAGTGTCAAGTGTTTGGTCTGAGGCTGGATTTGAACTCAGGTCCTCCTAACTTCAGGGCCGGTGCTCTATCCATTGTGCCACTTAGGGGCCCCTCATTCCTTCTATTCTTGGCTGCATAGGTTTTATTTATGTAAGAAAATTTTAATTTAAAATAATCAGGGGCTTACATTCTAATGGGGAAAGACAACACATACAAGGGAACTGAGAAGGAGGGGAAGGAGATACCTTTGTGGGAAAGATCTAGAAGAAGTCCTGGGAGTTGTGGGATGAGCCAAGTTGGGAGGAAACCTAGCTGGTCCAGGTACTTCTTCAAATGAAGGTTCAAGGGTGAGTTCACCTCTCAGAGGAGCAGACAGTAGAAGTGGAGGCCCTGCCCATGTGAAGATGGCCAATGGGTTTCTAGGAAGTTGGGCTGAATTAGGTTTAGAGATTTAGCATGTGCGTGTGTGTGTGTGTGTGTGTGTGTGTGTGTGTGTGTGTGTGTTGTCTAGACCTGTGATTTCATTGGTCTAAGGAGTTCCAGGTGTGGAGATTCTCTACCAAGGCATCTAACTTTTCTGCAATTTGTTGTCCTAGAGAATTGTCTGGGGACATCAAGAAGTTATGATTTGCCTAATGTTACACAGCTGGGATGTGAAAGAAGCAAGTCTTGAACCCAGGTCTTCCTGAGACTGGCTCTATCTACTATACCACACTGTCTGTCATTGTTAGTACCCAATAAATACTTGTAGAATTCAATTTATTTGTTGAATGATTGCCCCCATTTTATAGTTGAACAAACTGAACCTCAGGGAGGTTGTGATGGATGATGTGGCTAGAAAATGCTAGAGCTAGGACTTGACTTTAAGTGCTTTTTCTAAATATATCACATTGCCTTTCCTATGGAAAAATGCAAAAGAGGGCAAGCTCAAGTAACATACCACAGTGACAGCCATCAAGCACCTGGATAAGGCAACAAGGATGAGAGGAGAGGATGGAAAGGAAGAGGTGAGAGGGCACTGAAGAATACCTTGCCTGTTGAACAGGATTAGTAATTTTAATCCTTTTTGAGGTTACAGTCCAACACTCATCATCAACATATGGGCAGAAGGTGGGCGTTTTCCTGGAATGAATATTCTACATTCTAGAATTGGACTTTGGCAAGAACCAGCTTGATGTTGAAGTTCTGATCTAGACAGATTTGAGACTAATGCTGAAAAATGAAGCCCATGTCACTATCCCAGGATGACCTAAACCTTTCCTGATATTCCATCAGATAGAAGAATTATATGCAAGTGGATTAAGGATGCTAAAAAAAATAACATTTTAATACCATGAGAATTAATACAATCCTTTCTTTAAGGCATTTTCAGGTTCTGTGAGAAAGAAGCTCTGTTAATGAAAGACATTGGAAAAACAAACAAACAACAAAAAACAACCGACATTATTATTCAGCTCTAAGATTTACAAAGCACTTTACACCCATTATCTCAAATGTTCCTTAATAATCTTGTGAGGGGGCAGCTAGGTGGCTCAGCAGAAAGACCTCTGGCCTTGGAATCAGGAGGGCTTGAGTTCAAGTCCGGCCTCAGACGCTTGACACTAACTAGCTATGTGACCCTGGACAAGTCACTTAACTCAGATTGCCTCACCAAAAAGTAAAAATAAATAAATAAATAATCTCGTGAGGTAGGTAATACAGATCTTATTATCTCTTTCTTATTGATAAGAAAACTGAGGCCACCATGTCCAGCCTACTCATTTTATAGATTAGGAAACTGAGGCTGAGAAAGATATGTTGCTACCTGAGATCAGAATGTGGCTGAGGGATGATATTGAGAAGTTTTGTATTTCACAGCCTGTTTATGCTAGGACCCTGCAGTATGGTGGAGGTTAAAAGACCTCTTTGGACACTATCCAGTCACAACTTCCCAAGCAGAACCTTAAAACTTGAATTTGGGGCTCACTTAAATTTCCCCAGAAGAACGTCCTGTTTGGAGCCATGATGCCACTAAGGATGGATGCCCCAGTATCAGAGGCTCCTTTTAACCTACAAGGTGTGACTAAAGTGGCACAGTGGATAGAGTGCTGGGCCTGAAGTCAGTAAGACTCATCTTCCCGAATTCAAATCCAGCCGCAGACACTTACTTGGTCTGTGACCCTGAGCAAATCACTTAACCCTATTTGCCGTAGTTCTTCATCTATAAAATGAGCTGGAGAAGGAAATGGCAAACCACTCCAAGTATCTTTGTCAAGAAAACTTCAAATGGGGTTATGAAGAGTTGGACACGCCTGAAACAACGGAAAAACAACATCATATAGGTATCTATGAGTGGTTATTAATGTAAGTTTCTAAAACTTGAATAGTCAGAAAGAGCTGGGGGTACAAAATTCGAGTTAGTGTAGTGGAAAGCGGGTTGAACCTTGAGTCTGGAGACGTGAATTTGAATCCCAAATCTGACACTTCCTCTGTATGATTCATGATTTCTTTACCCATAAAATGAGAATACTACATATTTCAAAGGGTTATTGAGAGAGAAGTGCTTCTTAAACTTTAAAGCAGAAGTTGTTATTACTGGATATAAACGTCTATCTGGTGAATAGACCCTCAAAGGAGAAAATAAATATAAAGACCTTTACAAACCTTAAAAGGCTGTATAAATATTAGCTGTTATTATAATTCCATGCAGACACCCAAGAACACAGTCAGAGTTAATAAAGATGGTGTTGTGACATTGTCCAACTAAAACAAAAAATTTATTCTGGAGGTTTCCAAGACTCACATTTGGTTAAGGAAATGTTGCTTTTAGGATCAATAGTTTCTTTTCTTTTTTAAAAAAAGAAATTTTATTGACAGCTTTTGTGTTTAGATCAGCTACATTTGCCACTTTATCCCTTCTCCATCTCTTCTCAAAGAACTATCCTTTGTAGTTAAAAAGAAAAAAAAGGTAAGAAGAAAAAATTTTAGCAACATTAACCAACATGAACAAGATGGTGGGACCAATGGCCAAAAAGCCATGCTGATGAAACTAAAGGATGGACATTTAAACAATTCCTTGCGATCTCCTGTACAAGAAGATGTGTACTTTCCAAGACTGATAGTATCATTCTGTAGGCATGTTAAAGGTGGGATGAGGCTAGGCAAGAAGATCTTAGTGATGGGGATTGTAAACCTTAACTCTGAGGGTTTGGGGATCAGTTTGACATCTGGGGACCCCAAAGACCCTCCTGCAAATTGACCATTGAACTAAAAGCTATATTTATAAGTAAGAAGCTGATCGGAAATTCTTGTATATCTGGAGAAAGAGGTGAAGAACAATCAGCAAGTCTTTATTTTTCTTTCAACCCAAACTAGCCATTTAGGGTGGAAATTCTTTGTGAATGCCCATAATGTAAAATGTTTGTGGATGGACACAAGCATTTTTATTTTTACCATTGAATTGAAACACTGTCCATAATCAACATGATAAAAATCGATGGAGACCTCCAGATCACTAAACTTGGCTGACCTTGGTGCCCAGATCGTCATTCCTGTTCCAAATAGGAGGAAATGCCACCCTCACTTTTCTGGAAGAGCAATCCTAGCAGAATATGTAGACTTAAAATAAACAAAAAAGAGACAGACTCTCCAGTCTCTTCTCTGTGTGCAGTTTAAACCCAAAATGAGGAGTTGAACCATGGTTTACCTTCATGAAGAAAGCTTTTGGGTAACAGACACTGAGCTGTTGCCCTGAAGCCAAGTAATCCATTTATGCTGGGTGTTGTTCCTATCAAACTAGAATAGATTTGGGGTCATTTATGGTTTGGGGCTTAATTGGCAGCAGTGTGTTCATTTTTCCTTTGTAGGAGGAGGTCTGCAAACAAAAGTGCTAATAATAATAATAATAATAATGTAGACGTGGTATACAAAAAAGTTTTCTTTTGTGCAACTGTTTTTCTGCTTAGGTTCATGTAGCATAACCAATAACATTTTAGTCAGAGTGTTTACATAGAATGTATGCTTTTTACACAGCATAATATTAATACAATTTTTAAAGCTTTCTTGTGGTTTATTTACTTATGCTCAGTGTATGTATTAGAAAAATAAGCAATGTTATTGAGAACAATGAGTCATGAAGTTTTGAATGTACAAATGACTTAGGTCTAGGAAATAAAGTAAATACCATTTTGGAAGCACATTAAAAAATTAACCAACATATTAGACAAATGTAACGTTATATGCAGTATTCTATACCCCTAGTCCTCTACTTTTGCAAAGAAGCAGGATTTGTCTTCTTAGATGTCTTCTTTGGGACCAAGTATGATTGTTTTGTAATTATTCTTTCCATTTACATTGCTCTAATCATGGTGTATATTGTTTTCTTGGACTTATTTATTTTGCTTTGCTGTTCATGTTAGACTTTCTATGCTTTTCCTTACTCATTATATTCATCATCTCTTAACAGCACAGTGACATTTTGTGGAGGCATTCCTCAATAAATGAGCATCTACTTTGTTTCCTGTTCTTTGATACCACAAAAAAATGGTATAAATAAGTGTTATAAAAGCTATGAGAACTTTTCATTTTGTCATTGACCTTCTTGAGACATAAGCCTAGTAGATTATCTCCAGATCAAAGGATATGGACATTTTCATCACTGTATAATTTCAAAATACTTTCCAGAATGTTTGGACCAATTCGCAGCTCCACCAACAATACATTAATATCGCCCTCCTTCCACAATCCCTCTAATATTGACTAAACTGATTCTTCTAAAATGGCTTTTTCCTAATTTTTGAACACATAAAGCAGGACCATATTCTGAACCAAAAGCTTACAAAACTAATTTTAAATGACAGCATGTTTTCTCCCAATGCAAAAACTTCAGATGAGTTGATTGTTTTACAGATGCTTAAATAACACTTGCAGCTGTGGAGGAGAGATCAGAGAAGACAGATAGTCAATCAGTGCATAAATTGAGTTTATTGGAGAAGAGCCTCAGAGATTTTCTCCCCAACTGTCCACGTTTAGAGCCTGCTCTTGGAGCAGGTTACCTAGTACTATAGGAGCTTTGCTGCGGGGAGAATTAACAGGAAAGTTAGCACTTTGCTGTTTGAGCACCCAGTCACAATTCTTAAATTAGAGAGTTGTTTAGGGTTTATTACTCATTTGGGGGAGTCAACATGACATGGAACTTACAGGTGGAGAAACTAAAATTCCAAACTCAAGGGGCTTATAATATCAAGCTCTCTTATCTAATGTCATCAGCAAAGAAGGGATCAGGTTATAAGCAATAAAGCTGCAAATACCATTGAATTGGGAACCCAGTAGGTCACACAGCTGATAATTACTTTTAAAAAAAAGGCGGGGGGGGGGGGGCTGTTTGAGTTGGTCACTAGAGATAATGATATGTAAATCCTACCTTCTCGCTTTCTCCAGGTACTTAAAATAGCAGTATAGTCCATGGTAACAGAGGGTTTTTTTTTTTTTTTTTTTTTACTATGCCAGATGTATAGCAGCAGAGAAACTAGCCCTGTCTGCACATCTTTTTTCACTGAAAGACTTTGGTCATGCTGACCTTGTATCTTTGGCCATTATTCAGTGATCTGGTCAATGGAATTTGACTATTATAATTTTTTTGTTGCAGGAAAAGAATGATGTCTCCCTTTTTGGTATATATATTTTATTTTCTGTTTTTGTTCTGTGTTTTTGTTTTTGTTATTTACTCTTTGGCAAAGAGAAGCTGTCACTGAATTACCAACTGGTCATATTATTTTAAATGAAAACATAATATCATATAATTCATCCCATGGGGGAATGGCTAAACTTGGTCTCAGTGACCAGACAGTAATAAGAATGGATCATTTCTAGCATTTAAAAAAATTGATTCATTTAGATCCATGTCACATATTGGTCCACTCTGATTCAGGGTAAGACCCCCTAGTTATGGACGATGGCCAGAGAGCCCTGCTGGTCCTCCCTGCCTCTAAGAATGCCCCTCTTCACCAGACACTGTCAATGGTTCTTTGCCCCTCCATCATCAATAGGACTTTGTAATCCATCCACTGAGGGTCATGCAGTAACTCATCAGCTGGTACTCTGCCAGCTGTTTGATAAACAGACCGGATAGTGTCAACGTAAGTGAATGGTTCAGATGCTGGAATGTGAGCTCCATTCTTGTAGGTACTGCCCACAATGCACAATGCTGCTTTTACTCAAAGAGGGCCAATACAAATCGCAATTGAGCACCAGAAGAAACTGATGCTTAAGATAACATTGGTTGCCCTGTCTTGGCATTCCTAACTCTTGCTTGTTATCCTGCAACTCTCAGATCAAAGCCGGGGCATTCACGAGAAGTATAGGAAATATGTGTGATACTGTAAAGATTCTGCCCTTTCCAGTGCTCTAAAGTACAGAAGAAAGGAATCTGTAAATTGCATTGCTGATTAAGTCAGTAATTAGTGCCCAATCTATTTGACTCTCTAACTCTCTCTCTCTCTCTCTCTCTCTCTCTCTCTCTCTCTCTCTCTCTCCTTTTTTCAGAACCAGTTTAAACAAGCTGGGTATTCATTATTGTAAAGACAGCCATGGGGAACATAAAGAGAGTAGAGAGATTCTGTCACATTGGATGGCCTCCTGCCATCTTTTTAGACTTCCCTCCTTTCTCTCCCTTTCTTTGTCTATCAATGGACTTGGTTATATTCTAATGTGGTATACTTCTTACAGCATTTCTTTATATACCAAAATAATAATAGCTCACATTTATGTAGTACTTTAATATTTGCAAAATGTTTTACATACATTACTTAATATGATTCCCACAACAAACCTGTAAGGTAGGTGCTATTACTATCCCCATTTTAAATATGGGGAAACTGAGGCTGAGAGAAAATGATTTTCCCAGGATCACATAATAAGTATCTGATGTGGAACTAGGATCTTGGTCTTTCTGACTCCAGGTCTGGGACTCTATTCATTAGGCCTCACCAGGAAAGAATGAAGGAAGAAAAGAGAGGACAAAGGAGAGAGGGAAATGAGCAGTAAGGAAAGAAAAAGAAGAAACATAATGACCCTCAGTCCTGGGTAGCCTGTTTCTGCTTTCATAACAATGGTGGCAGAAGAGCAAAAAAATGAGGCAGAAGGTACCAAGAGTCAAACAATTTTAGGACTGTCTATAAGTATTCATTTAAGTGCTGGTGCTCTAAATAAGTGAGATTTATCCAATAAACAAAAAGTTGTTGCAATACATTGTATTAGGGGCATTAAATGAAATCAGAATACAAAGAAGATTCAGCTACATGGAGGAGTCAGCTGAATACATTTCTACCTGGAGAAATTTCTATCGGTGAGACATGGGGATGGCCTAATCCTGCATTAAAAGGCAACAAGAAATATTTGGGATGTTTGATCATCTCACCTTGGCAGAACTCATTGCAATTATAAGCAAAAAGACCACCATCAAGATAATTACTGTTTATGCGATCTGTTACAGAGGAAGAAGTGGAGAACTTCCCTGAAGAACTCAGTTATGATTCACCATACAATGTCAACATATACTTGGTGACTCGGTGACTTCAGCGTGAATGGAATATAATAAGAATTTAAAAAGGAAAGAGGCCAGCGCTTAGAAGGCATAATAAGAACAGTAGCTATAAAATATTCCTCTCATAAATTTGGGGGGGGAGGGAGATGGAACTCTCTGATATCCTTGGATTGAGTGGACATAAATTTAGCATACAATAGTAGCAAGGCACCATAGGGAAGACATGGCCAGGCAACTCATAATTCTGGTACTATAGGAACTTTTTCTCTTGGGGAATCCTCATGAAGCTCACTATTAGGCAAAGCATCCTTGTTAGGTAGGTTGTTTAGCTGGACTCCTAGAATCTACTTCTCTTTACAGAGTGACTTTAGATTGCTAAGGAAAGAATAAGGAAGAAACATTTATAGAGTACCTACTATGAGCCAACCACTAAGCTAAGCGCTTTACAAATAGTATCTCATTTAATTCTCACTACAACTTTGTGAGGTAGGTGTTTATCCCTATTTTACAGTTGGGGAAACTGAGGCAGATAGAGGTTAAGTGATTTGCCCAGAGTGGCATAGCTGGATTTGAACTCAGGTCTTGCTGACCCCAGGCTCAGCTCTCTATCCGCTCACCACCTGGCTGCCCTAAAGCTAATCTCTCGTCTTTGCAAAGGTCATACTCCTTAAAGTTACTTCCAGCCCTGAATTTCTACAGCTTTGTCTGTCTGTAATATGAATCTCTAGTCCCTCAACTGTGGCTCAAATGTTCTTTAACTGCTTAGTTAGATGTCTCTGCCTTCTCTAAGCAATGAGCATTGCCTCAGACAAACTGAGACCTGTTAAAGACTGTAGCTTTAAAAGGCCATGGTTTCCCACTGCATCTGGGGCCATCTTGTGTTGTCCTGATCTATATCTGGCCGCTGGACCCAGATGGCTCTAGAGGAGAAAGTGAGACTGGTGACTTTGCACAGCTCTCCCTCATTTAAATCCAATTCACTTGCAAATCAAGACATCAGGTTTCTGAAGTCATTGGTCCTCTTCAAGAACGAAGGACAAACAAGTTCTACTGCTGGATACCATTATCAATGGAGGTATGGGGGGTGGGGGAGGAAGAAGGTCTTCTTCTTCCCTCTCTAGAGGTGAAGAGAAGGGTTTTCTGCTGGCCCCTGCCTAGATCGCCTTCAACTGCTAATTGATAAATTGTGTCTTAATAAAACAAATTCAAAAGATTGTTTTTTAATCTCCGAAAACTTGAGCAAAAACTCCGACAAAATTATGACTGTGCTTTACACATATCTGTGCATTTTTTATTATTTACCATTTGTTAAAAGTAGATTGTGTGCTTTAGCATGTTAGTAATACTGAGGTCCATTCTATTTAACTGGAATTCTGTTGCCATGTAACAGTTTTCATCTAGGTAATTTTAGTTAGTTTGCACAGTTTTTTTATTCTTCCTTCGCTCTGCACTATTTCAAATGAGTCTTTTCTTGTTTCTTTGAATTCTTCATGTTTGTCCTTCTTTAAGGACAAGAAGGAGTCTGGACCTGTGATTTCATTGAACAAGCCTCGTACCGCAGATCCATTTCTTTGATTCACTTCTTAGCCATGGAGAATCGTTGAGAGGTGTAAGAGGGTGAGTTGCTAGCCCAGGATCTCACATAACCAGGATTTGCTGCTTCTGAGGCAGCTTTCTCTCTTGTCAATCTTTACTGCATATAAATAATATTCCATTACCTTCGTATGCCACCATTTGGTCAGCTTCTCTCTAATCATTGGTCACATACTTTGTTTCCAACTTTTTGCAAAAACGACTGGAGCTGCTGCAAGTATTTTTGTGTACATAGGTCTTTTCTGGCTGTCAGAAATGCCTTTTGATGGGGCAGCTAGGTGACCAAGTGGATAGAACTTCAGCCTTGGAGTCAGGAGGACCTGAGTTCAAATCTGACCTCAGACACTTGACACTTAATTAGCTTTGCGACCCTGGGCAAGTCACTTAACCCTGATTGCCTCGAATGGGGGGAAAAAAGCCTTTTGTTCTTCAGTCCTTTCAGTCCCCTCTGACTCTTCATGACCCCATTTTTGGGGTCTTCTTGCCAAAGATACTGGAGTGCTTTGCCATTTCCTTCTCCAGCTCATTTTATAGATGAGGAAACTGAGACAAACAGGGTTAAGTGACTTGACCAGGGTCACGCAGCTCGTAAGTGTCTGAGGCCAGACCTGAACTCAGAAAGATGAATCTTCTTGACTCCACTCCCAGGACTCTATCTATTCTACCATCATCAAAGCCTATTTAGAACATAAATCTAAAAACAGAATCACTAACTGTACATGTTCATAATGGGTTTTGTTTTTCTTTAGGTCTCAATGCCATGATAAGGAAAGGAAGGAGCTGTGTGACCCTGGGCGGGTCACTTAACCCTGATTGCCTCACTAAAAAGCAGAAAAAAAAAAAAAGGAAAGGAAGGAGTTGGTATGGGCAAGTAAGAAGGTGGATTTTTGATGATTAAAAAAATGTATAATTTTAAAAACAAAAAATGGAATAATTGGGTCAAAGGTTATGAACATTTTGTCAGTTTCCACATTTCCATCTTGTTTTCCAAAATAGTGTAACAGTAAATGAGTATGTCTGTTTTGCTATCATACCACCAATACTGAATTTTTTCATCTCTTATCAACTATACCAATTTGGTAGCTATTAAGTGATATCCAAGAGTTGTTTTAATTTCCATTTCTTTAATTGTTGGCCATTTTGAACTTTTTTTTTCAAACGGGGGTTTTTCATTTCTCTAGGTTACCTCCTCTCTTCACCATTACTTCACCAGTTTCCAGCAATACTAACTTTCAGTAAGACAATAGTACAAAATTCCAGTATCCTGCTTCTACAAAGAGTGCTGTTATGAATGTTCTGGTGTATACTGAAACTTCTCATCTGTGTTCAGCTCATTTGAAATATATACCCAGAGTAGGATCATCGGGCCAAAGGGTGAAGAGAGAAACAAATGTTTATTAAGCTTTGTGCCGGGCACTGTGCTAAGTATTTTACAAATACCATCTCATTTGGTCCTCACAACAACCACCCAAGGTAGGTGCTATTGTTATCCCCATTTTACAATTGAGGAACCTGAGGCAGATAGAGTAAAGTGACTCACCCAGGGTCACATAGCTAGTAAGCTCTAAGGTAGGATTTGAACTCAGATCTTCCTGACTTGCACTCTATCCACTGCAACAGCTGGCTGCCTCTAGGCAATTTGGTCACTTTCCTTGTATAATTGCAAATTGTTATGCAGAACCTGGGAAGATTTAAATGAACTGATACAAAGGGAAAGAAGTAGAACCAACAGAACAGTATTCCAAATGACTACAATAATATAAATGAAAAGATTCCCCCCCACCAAAAAAAGTTAACTATAATCACTGAAAAGTCAATGTCAGTCCCAGAGAACAAATAATAAAACCTAATTCCTCCATGCCCCTGCCCAACCCAAACCCCTGCCAGAAAGATGGGGAATGTTATGGCAGAGGGGTACTCTAGTCACCTTCCTGACATGCACCCTTACAATTTTTACCTCTGTTTCTGAAGGACCAGAATTTAAGACTACCTCAGAAGACCAATCAAATTTTTGCATCGATTGATATGCCAAGTCCTTCTAGCTCCTCTCTTGGGGTCCCACAATCCATGAGAATTCACCATATTTAAGTGCTCTCAGTCTTGCCATGAGACACTCTAGCCATTTTCTTGTATACTCATCCCTTCCTCACTTTCTACCTCTTGTTCTGGGAACAGTGTAATGGGAGAATTGGCCGATAAGCATGCTTAGATTTGCCCTTTCTAGTGGGATATACAGAGAATACATGATAATCCGTGCCTGGTTCCAATCCAGTACATGGAGGCTGGTTAGGGACTGGAGGGTTGGTACTGCATGAGGACAAGGATTCTTCAGTCCTCAGAAGGACTGATGGCTGAAGAGGCCAATGGATGAGGAAGGTCAGCTAGACCGGCTCCTTGGATGATGTGGTGTTTTCACTGATGGATCAAGCCAGAACGAAGTTCACATGCAAAAGGATTGATACCATAAAGAGAGCCCCTTTTTTTCTAGTATTGTATGAGGTAAGAGCTGCTGGGGGGTGGGGTGGGGATAAGTTTAGGAGATAGATGGGGAGCTGGTCACTTTTTAATCTACATGGCCTCCAGGTATTCACGTGGCTCTAAATGCAGTGGTGCCTCTCTTTTGTTTTCTCTGGGATTATTTCCTGATTTTAAGTGAATGAGTATCCCAGAGAGAATGGATTGGCCCATCATCTGAAATACCAGGTCCCACAAGGAGCTGGCCTGCCTGACCAAGGGAGTTGCTGTGTAAGGGACCAACTCATCCATCAGCTGTGCCACATCCAGAAGTGAATTTGGCAGGGTCCCTGCAAAGGGAAAAAGGGAATGAATCCTAGGCTCAGAAGTGGTGAGGTACCTCTCAGCTCCACATATGCTCTACCTGTGTTCCTGACCACCTTTGTACGTTAAGCCTGAGCCCACTCTCCCTAGGGACGTTATGCATGGAAGGGAAGAGTAAGTCCTCAGTTTAGGAAATGTTTTGTAACTTCCAACCTAGCTATGCCTTCTCAGTAAATATTCCTTTCTTTAGAAAAGCTAATTCATGTCAACAGGTTGATCATTATTAGGGAATACATCAGGTGAGGGCTTATCAATGATAGAATTAGAAGCCAGAACCCTTCGGAGTTACCTCCAGAACCTGAAAGAGAGAAACAGTCATTGTTCTCTGGGCAACCTAACCTGCTAGTCCAGTTAGAATAGGAAGAATGAGCCCATAGTCAGTGCTCTGATAGAAATCAAATCAGCCCTACTATTTCAGAAAAAGGACATATCAATCAATTGCTCTATGACCCCACTTACTATCCCTTTGACTTTTCAGATCAAAACATCCTTCTCTGACCAACACTCCTCAATTGGTGATGTTTTCTCCTATTAGAATGTCAGATCTTTGAAGGGAAAATCTTTGGCAAAAGATTTTGGATGTCAGATTTTGCCAAAGATTTTAATATAAGTAATTTTTTTCCAGTATGTACCTTTTCTTCATATTCTGGCCTCATTGCTTTATTCGTGCAAAAACTTCAGATTTATAGGTTGAATTCAATTCTACAAGTACCCACTATATTCAAAACACAATGATAGGGATATAAAGACAAAGTAAAAAAAATTCTCTGCCCTCAAGGAGTTTATGTTCCACTATGGGGATATGGGGATCAAGATCATCTCTTTCCTCAGCTCTAGGTCTGAGTCACCAACAGCTTTGGAAGTGTCAGGATTCCCACCCCAAGACCACTCCTCTTTTTACTCCTTTCTTTTCTTACTATTAAAAGACACCTTGTTTTCCAAAGCTAAGGCCTAGCAAGCAAGCTGTGCCCTCAGCTTGGCATAACAACAATCCTTTGTGCTCACCCTCTGGATGAACTCTGCTGCAGCTAAATCATAGAATTGGATCAAGACAGCCCAGGTGGTCCCTGGGCTTGGACAATCACTGACAGGAACCATGTTCTGGTCATGAAGCCCTGCCATGAATAGACTTTTTGTCACTAGGCAAACTTGCCTCTTTGTTGCTGTTATACCTCACTGCCTGGCTCTTTGCCTAGCCACAACTGTATGTATCAAAGCTTAGCCTCACTGCCTTGCGTGTCCTCCTAGAGGAGACACACTTGTCTAGTTTCCCTCTTCCAATGGAATAAAGAATGCTTTTTGCTTATAACTCCATGAGCTCTTTGGTTTTATTTTATTTTTTCAGAGTTAACAGTTGGTGTGCAACCTCTGTGAACTCTTTGGTATTTTCAGAATTAATGGCCACCAGGAGACAAAATTTAGGGAGAAGGACACAACATAAAGGGATTATGCTCTGTGCCATTAGGGGTGGTCCCTATTTCTATCCTTATTCTATTATTAAAGAGAGTAGACTCACTGATGAAATCCTTAATCTTTTAAATAATTAAATTATTGCTCACACCTATAATCACAGACCACAATTTTTGTACAAGACTACTCTTAGCAAAATACATATTGTCATTTCCAAGGTATATAAAAGCCTAAGTTAGGGGAGCTACTAGCCATTTGTCACCGAGTCAGGTGAGGGGAGAGGAAATGTAGTCAGCTTTCACAATTCACTCCTTATCACATTTGTCTTTCTATCACCACTGACATTGTCAACTCCCTTCTTCTCTTCTTTGTAGGTTTTTGTAACACTGCTCTTTCCTGGTTCTCCTCCTACCTGTCTGCCAATTCTTTCTTTGATTCCTTTCCTGTATCTTTACCCATTAACCATTAGGGGTTCTCCAAGGCTCTGTCCTGGGCTCTCTTCTTTCTATATACTATCTCACTTGGTGATTTCATCAGATCCCATGGTTTAAATTATCATTTCTATGCAAATGATTCTCAGATCTACATGTCCAGCCTTAAACTCTCTTCTGACCTCCATTCTTATGTCTCCAACTGCCTATTTACATCTATATGTTCAATAGATATCTTAAACTAGACATGTCCAAACTGAACTCCTTATTTTCTGTATCTTACCCACCATCCTGCTCAACCTTTCCTTTTTACTCATTTCCCTGTAACTGATAAGGGCACTACTACTACTACTACTACTACTACTACTACTACTACTACTACTACT
>NW_020955033.1:24057682-24124179 GCF_900497805.2 Vombatus ursinus | reverse complement strand
CTACTACTACTACTACTACTACTACTACTACTACTACTACTACTACTTCTTGTTCAGTTGTTTTTCAGTCATGTCTAACTCTTTATGATCCCATTTGAGGTTTTCTTGGCAAAGACTCTGGAGTGGTTTGCCGTTTCTTTCTCCAGCTCATTTTACAGATGAGGAAACTGAGACAAACAGGATTGAGTGACTTGCCTAGAGTCACAGGGCTAATAAATGTCTGAGGCCAGATTTGAACTCAGGAAGAGGAGTCTTCCTAACTTCAGGCCCAGCATTCTAACCAATATGCTACCTTAGCTGACTTAAATAATGATAATGATGATGATGATAATAATGATAATAGCTAAAATTAATATAACTTTAAGGTTGGCAAAGTACTTTACAAATTTTATCTCCTTTGATCCTCATAACAAACCTAAGAGGTAGATACTATTATTGTCCCCTTTTTTACAGATGACAAAACTGAGGCAGACTTAAGTGATTTGCCCAGAGTCATACAGTGTCTGAGGCCAGATCTGAACTTAGGTCTTCCTGACTCTGAGTCCAGCACTATGTCCACTAAGCCACCTAGTCTCAGAATGTAGATGTCATTCTGGATTCCTCACTCTCGCCTCCATGTCCAATATATTGCCAAGACGTATGAATTCTACCTTCCCGACATCTCTCATGCTATATGCTTCCTTCTCCAATGTGATGCCGTCACTACCCTGATTCAGGCCTGCATCACCTCATTGTCCAGATTATTACAATAACCTCCTACTTTGTATCCCTGACTAAGTATCTCTCTACTGTAGTTCATCCACCATTCAACTGTCATATTGATCTTCCTTAAGTGTAGGTTTGACTGTCACCCCGTCCCATTCAATAAACTCCAGGGGCTCCTTAGTGCCTCCAAGATCAAATATAAAATCTTCTGTTTGGCTTTTAAAGCCCTTCATAACCTGGCCCCTTCCTACCTTTATTGTCTTTTTATACCTCACTTCCTCCGCTCCACTTACTCTGTGATCCAGTGATGCTGACCTTCTTGCTCTTCCAAGCACGAGGCACTCTATATCTCATTTCCAACCTTTTCATTGACTCCCTGTCCCCTGTGCTTGGAATGCTTCCCCTCCTCATCTCTACTTTCTGGCTTCCCTGGCTTTCTTTAAGTCTCAATTGAAGTCCCATCTCCTACAAGAAGCTTTCCCTAGTACTCCTAAATGCTATTATCTTCCCACCAATTTACTTACATATATCTTAGATGTATGTAGCTGTTTGGATGCTGGCTTTCCTCTTAAGACTGTGAACTTTTTGAGAGCAATGACTGCCTTTTGTCTCTCTTTGTGTCCCCAACACGTAGCACCATGCCTAGCACATAGTAGGTACTTCAAAAATGCTAGTTGACTAACAGCATACTACACAAATCAAGTAATTATAACTCAACTGCCTCTTGCTTTATTCCATTATCAAGTAAGAATCATGGAATCATAGGATGGTCAGTTGGTCAGTCAACTGGCCTTTATTAATCTAGCCTACCAGAGAAAACTGATGTGTCCAGAGAGCCTAAGTCCCTTGCTCATCAACAGCAGTTTGGTGGCAGGATTCAGACTAGAACCCAGGTCGCCCAAATCAACATCCAGGCATCGTTTCCCTGACCCACAATAGACTTTGGCCATTTGGGGCAAACACTCATTTGACTTCAAGGAATTCAGTAACAGTGAGCAGTTGACTGCATCAAATGATTTCTTACCTTTCCTTTAATCCCAGGTGAACTTTTAATCACTCAGAGGTCTAAGGGCTAAAAGAAAATTCTTTTTCCCTAAGACCAGAAAATTTTATTTTAGGGATTATCTTTTTCTTCAAGAATCTCACTGAAATTGATATTCCTTTCATCTCCCTTATAATGGGAATTTAAGAGTTTCAACCCATCCTTCACATCACTGAGATAGAGAGAAGGCTAACTGTGGAGCCCTACTGAGTAGGGGAGAGGCAGAAGTTTCCATAGCTCAACTGAGGCTAACACTGTTTCTTAATCCCTGTTACACTGACAAGAATGGATGGAGAGTTAACATTAAGAAGGCAGAGTCTTAGCTGGAAGCCTATTCCAAATGCATTCATCTCCCAGGATCATGCAGAATTGTTTGGAGAGTGGAGAGGGATCTCAGAGTCTATCTAGTTCTACCCCCAACCCCCCCAAGAGGTCCTCCACTACAACATGCTCAACACCTGGCTGTCCAACCTTGATTAGAGAATTCCATTGAGGGGAACCTGTTCTCCCCTGAGACAGTCCATTCTATGTTGGGATAAAAGCTCCAATTATTAGGAAGTTTTTCTAGACATCCAGCCTAATTCTCTTTGCAATTCCCCCCACGGCTCCTCATTCTGTCCTCTGGGGTGAAATAGAACAAGTTGAATCCTTCCTTTGTATGACAACCCTTCAAACTTGAACAAAGCAGTCATGTTCCCCTTCCTTCCCAGTCTTCTCTTCACCAGGCTGAAAACCCCCAATTCCCTCAACCAATCCTCGAGTGGCAGGGTCTCAAAGCGCTTCATTATTCTGGTTTTCCAGACACTTTCCAGTTTATGATTATATATCCTAAGCTGCAGTGCTGAGAACTGAACATAATACTTTTTTTTTCAACATTCATTTTTTTTTAGTTCTAAGTTCTCTTTCTCCCTCAAGCCTTCTCCCACTCATTGAGAAGGCAAGCAATAATGATACCCATTATACATGAGAAATTGTGCAAAATGTATTTCCATGTTGCAGACATATCTGCCATATTGCAAACAAAAAAATAAGAAAAATAAAATGAAAAAAAATGCTTCAATCTACACTCAGCATTCATCATGAACATAATACTTTAGATGTGGTCTGACCAGAGCAGACTGCAATGGGTATCACCTCCCTATTTCTGGAAACTATGCTCTCTAAATAAACTCCATAATCCTATTGGTTAGTTTTTGACTACCATATCACACATTTGACATAATGATAACTAACATTTATAGAGCATTTTAAGGTTTGCAAAGTGTTTTCTGTCTATTATGTCACTTGATCTTTACCACAACCCTGTGAGGTAAGCGCTATTAATTTTACAAATGAGGAAATGGAGGGAAAGTCATTAAGTGACTTGTTCAGAGTCAGAGAGTTAGTCACACAGATACTTATTTGAGCAGGTTTCAACCTCAGGTTTTTCTGATTCCAGGTTTAACACTCTATCCATTATACCACCTAAGTATCTTGTGGTCCATTAAAACCAGCAGATTTTTTTTTCCATGCAAATTGACTAGCCACTCTTATACTTGTAAAGTCAATTTTGTGCATCCAAAGATAATGCTTAAAATTTTTCCCTTCTAAATTTCATCCTATTAGATTCAGCTCAAGATTATTTTATCATGACATTTTTTTATCCCAACTCTCAAACACTGTGAGTTAGCGATCCCCCCAGCCCATTTGCAGACTCAATAAAAATACCTTGTATGACATTATGCAAGTTACAGATACAACTGCTAAAAAGCACAGGACCCAACAAAGATCCTCTGGAGGCCTCCTTCCTCTTTGAGTTGAAACAGTCAGGTATTTTTAAATGTATTGCATTATCATCTAGGGCAGCTAGGTGGTATAGCAAATAGAGTGCCAATCCTGGAGTCAGGAAGACTCATCTTGTTGAGTTCAAATCTGGCCTCAGACACTTACTAGCTGTGTGACCCTGGGCAGTTCACTTAACTCCATTTGCCTCAGTTTCCTCTTATGTAAAATGAGCTAGAGAAGGAAACCACTAATGAGCTAGAGAAGGCTAACCACTCCAGTATCTTTGCCAAGAAAATCCCAAACAGCATCATGGAGAGTTGGACACAACTAAAACAACTGAACAACAAAAATTATCATCTAGCCCACATCTCTCCATGGTTTCCACAAAATTTATATGAGATGATTTATCAAATGCTTTGCTAAAATCCAGATAGTATTGGTCTGATCAACTAGTTGAGTAAACCCTGTCAGAAGAGAAAATAAGGTTAGTCTGGCATGACCTGTTCTTGATGAAGCCATGCTGGTTTTTTGGGACCATTACTTCCTTTTCGAGATGTTCACTACACTTCTTTAATAGTTTTCTAGAGTTTACCAAGGAATCAAAGTCAAGCTCATTGGTCTATAGTTTGTAGATTCTATTCTCTCTCTTTTTTTTTAATCAGAATATATTTCCTTTTCTTGGTCTGAAGCACTTCCTGAGTTCTCTACCATCTTTGAGCTGGCTCTGCAGCAATCCGGAAATCACATCTACCATTTGTTTCAGTACCGAAGTTTGTAGTTGCTCTCGGTCAGGTGACTTGGGTTCATCCAGGTCAGGTGGTTTCTTACTTTCTCCTTGTTTAGAGTATTAGCTCCTTAATAGCCATTGTTTATTCTGTTCTGTTCAGTCCAAATGCCATTCTCCTTGGAAGAGAAAACAGCAAAACAAACATTAAATAGTTTTGCTTTTTCTATATTGTCATTCACTATCATCCCTTCCTCTTTGAAAGACAGTTCTATTTTTCCTTTGATTCTTCTTTCTCCCAATATAACTAAAAAGAAAGAAAGAAAGAAATCTTCAGCCTTTTTTCATTGTTCTTAGCTTTACTGACCAACCTCGGTTCTTTCCAACTGTTAGTACTCCTGACAATATTCTAACAATGCTTTTACATTTATCCTCTGTTACCTGCCCTGGCATCCATCCTCTGTACATATCCATTTTAAAATAAGTTAATTGGTGAGTCCTCTATGATTCTGCATCAATCTCTTAAAAACAACTCCTATTTTTTCTCTTTCTCAAAATTGTTTCCTTTCATATCTTAAGCATTTCATTTTTGACAGTTTCCTATTCCTTCTAGGCTATATATAGAATTCCCTATAAAATTTTAGTTCACGGAATCCTAAATAGCATTTTTTGAGTCCTTTGAAATTTGCTCTCTGAAAATCTAGAGTGCGTGTCAGATTATGCCTGAATTTCCTCTATCACATACTCTAAGAGGTGGTTGTCACTTTTCCCCAAGGTTCCTATCATTTCTTTTTTGAAATCTTTATTTAAAAATATTGTATTTTTTTATTCCAAACTGAAATGCCAAAAAGCATTTCCATATACACAGCAGAACACAAAAAGATTATGTACAAAAAAGTGAATCTCCATTTCATACTACTTGCTCTTTAAAAAGTGTTTAATAATTCCATACATAACCTTCAAAACTGTCCTACTTGTCTATGTGTCTTTCTAAATTTCCATCTGTTCACCTCTGTAAATTAAAAAAAGTGTTCAACAGCTCTCTTTTGGCATCATTGTTGCTAACTCCTCCTCCATTCCCCCCAATCCTTTTGCCCCAATTAAAAACCAAGAAAAAGGGGGGAAAATATAACATATAAGGGTAGTCTAACAAAATGAATCCATATAGCAGCTATAGACAAAAATATATGCCTCTGCACTGAATCCATCATCTCTTTGTCAGAAAGTGGGTAGCATGCATCCTCATAGATCCGCTGGAGACACAGTTAGTCATTCGTTGCATTAATCAGAGTTCAGATAATTCATCAAAAGAGACTGAGAAAGAGCAGTCACACCAGTAGTAGGAGAACCAAGGGAGACCAGTGTCATGGAACTCAAGGGAAGATAGAGTATGTAGAAGAAGGGGGTGGCCATGCCAATTACTGCAGAACATTCAGGGAAGGTGGAAATGAAAGAAAGGCCAGTGGATTGATTAATCAAGAAATCACCCGTAACCTCTGAGAGAACAGTTCCTGGAGAGGGGTGGGGAGCCAGATTGTAAGAAAATGAGTGAATGATAAGGAAGTGAAAGCAGCAAGTGTAGATGAATCTATCTAGGAGTTTATCTATCAGTGAAGAAGAGGAGGGTAATTGTATGGCAGCTTAGTGGGGCAGCAAGGCAGTACATAGAGTAGATAGAGTATCGAGCCCGAGTCAGGAAGACTTGAGTTCAAATATGGCCTCAGACACTTATTAGCTGTGTGACGCTGGGCAAGTCACTGAACTCAATTTCCTCACCTATAAAATGAGCAGCAGAAAGAAATGGCAAACCACTCCAGTATCTTTGCCAGGAAAACCCCAAATGGGGTCACAGAGAATTGGACACTGAAAAAAAGACACAACAACAAAGCTTATGGAATGCCGAGCCAAGGAGAATTTTTTTTTTAAGCAAAGTAGAGACCTGATGGATATAAATCTTAATTGAATGAATAAAATTGAATGAAATGCTGGGTGTAGTCTTATTAGAGATCATGAATCTGTGATGCAAATGGACAAATCCCGCAGGGACATGTCAC
Organism: Vombatus ursinus; assembly: GCF_900497805.2. Classification (NCBI taxonomy): domain Eukaryota; kingdom Metazoa; phylum Chordata; class Mammalia; order Diprotodontia; family Vombatidae; genus Vombatus; species Vombatus ursinus. The sequence continues at coordinate 24,117,890 of NW_020955033.1, read as the reverse complement.
ATTGAAAACAAACTAGAATATTCTGAAATGACTTTGGTTTGCTTGCTTTCTATGGCTGTGTATTTCCTTCCCATTTCCTATTTAATCAGTCTGTTGTCATCTTCCCCACTGTTTGTTCTGAAGATAAAAGATTACCTTGCATTTGTCTACCACTGCCTTTTTCTTTTATGAGGAGCTTAAAGCACTTCGGGGACATTTTTCTCATCAATCTTGCCAACATTTTACATCTATATTTTACAGTAGAGGGGTTGAGTCTCAGCTCACAGGAGCCAGCAGACAGGGTTAGTCACCTTTTGTAGCAAGATACTGTCTATGGGCAGAGACAAGTGATCAGATGCTTCTTATAGAAAATTCAGACCATATCAGGAAGGACTGATGCCAAGCACCAATTAATTAATTAAAGAGATGGGAACCCAAAGCACTACCTCAAGGAAGGTGGGGGCAGCAGGACCTAGGTTATAGGGGCAAATGAAATGACAGCAATTACACAAGCCTGGGAGCTGAAATGTAGGCCAATTTTTTTTTTAAATCAGAATGAGTAATCTCCTCAGCAAAGTAAATTGGTCTCTTTTTGGTTATCTTTATGACTTTCTCTCACCATCTTGACAAAAGGGGGAGGATCAAGAAGTGTGGACCATGGTGGCAGTCCCCTGCTTCAAATGTCCAATTTATGCTTATCAAAAAGCTATTTTAAGAAAGGTTCTATCAGTCTTTTATATTATTATGAATGACTTTCCACCAACCCACTATTTTTTCCTGGTACATTTGAATTTTCAGCTGTGGAACAAAAGGCAATAATTCCTGGTAAAGAAACTTCAGGCAGGAAACAGATGGAGTAGGTATTTTAGGGGCAGGAGGGCTTCACTAGGACCCTTAAATCAAACTAGGTGTGTGCCTGATGGAATTAGAATTTATTTACTCTAAGAAACTATGGACTAAATAGAGCAAATTTGCTTTGCCCCTTTAGCCACTATCAAGAATTCCTATATTTTAACAGCCACATTGTGTGATGACTAACTTTGATAGACTTGTCTCTTCTTATCAGTGCAAGGATCTAAGATAATTTCAAAAGATTCATGATGGAAAATGCTGTCCACATCCAGAAAAAGAACTATGGAGTCTGAATGCAGATCGAAGCATATTATTTGTTCTCTCTCTTTTTTGTTTGTTTGTTTCTTCTTTCTTGTGATTTCTCCCATTGGTTCTAATTCTTCTTTACAACATGACTAATGTGAAAATAGGTTCAATATGATTGTATATGTAGAGCCTATATCAAATTGCACACCGTCTTGGGATGGGGGGGCAAGCAGAGATGGAGAGAAAATTTGGAACTCAAAATCTTATGGAAGTGAATGTTGAAAACTAAAAATCAATAAATGTATTATTTTTTTAAAAAAAGAATTCCTATATTTGTTGTCATTTGTCATTGACACCTGGGTGACATGGATATTGTCAGTAGACTCTCCCTCCAGGTGTGATCTTCTCCTACCTCTTCCCTTATCTCTAGTCGCATCTGTCTCTGAGGAACAGAACTATATGAGGAGAGTGATCTCAATATTTTTCTTCATAGGAATAAATACAGATAGTCTCCATTTCCCTGAAGAGATCTGACAGTGAGGAGGGGTTGTTAGTATGCCAGGAAAGAAAGGAAATAGACACATGCATGTAGTTTCTTACTATTTGGCATATAAGAAATTTATTGTTATTTGTGTAAATAGTTATCATCTTCTAAGAGGGGAGGGTGTATGATTTTTGCTGTTTCACAGGTGGAACTGATATCCCAAGAAAAGGAAAGTTGTATTTTAGGAGATTAGAGCAGGTTTGGGTGCCCAGAGCCCCCTCCTCAGGATGTGCAGTATAGGCAGGTAAGTCCTCTAAGATGAATTGGGGACAGTTTCTTTTTAAGAGGGTCCAAACAGAAAGCCATTGGGTTGAAGAACTGTAGAGTGAAAACTTGAGGGTTTCACAAAGATTTTTACTCCTAATCAAGAAAGGATGTTCAATAGAATAAACAGTTCTGATCTCAGGTATTGATCCTTCCCCCTTTTTTCAGCCAGAAGTTATCTTGAGGCATGAACAAACTCAGGCCTTGTGGTCCTGTCCTGAGGAGCACATCCTTCTGTCTTCCTGGCCTAATGGAACATCTCACTTCCTTACTACTTTCTTCAGGGAGAGGGTGGTTAAGATACTTTCTCTGTTTTCTCTCAGCTCAGTGCTAAAAAGCCACAATTTGGAAGAGGAATTGCTGGCTCAATTTCTGGAGTGGATATTTAATCTATAGATATGCTGGGCCCTTCTGACTCTTGAGAATGCAGAGAAGCTGTCCAGTTTCTTCTCTGCCCCTGGAAGTCCCATTTTCCCATGTTGCTGTGGGTTTGGCTTGAGTGACTTCATTTTTCTCCTGATTTTTGGCTCTGTAGACTTTTCTAACTACAATGTTGGAAAGGGATTTTACTTTGTACTTCTCTGATTAGTCAGTGACTTGAAAGCTATTGCTGCTGAGGAAAAGCATGTGGGTATGCTGTGTGTATGTATGTCATAAGCACTTCTGTATTTTTGCTGGCCACTCAGTATTTTTGTTCCTCTTTCCACTGCCTACCATGAAAGCTTATTTCTACATTGGATAGAATGGAAGGCCTTTCCTTGAGATTTCATTTTTTAAAACATGAGTTGTCTCTCAACATCAGAATCTTTTGCCATTGTTCAGTCCTTCCTACTACATGTTGGTAAAGTTAGGAGGATGTTGCCCTGGGAATTGGGAGGTGGGTGCTTTCGTAACCACACCAGTGAGGCTCAGCTTAGACATACTACCTAGCTCAGTGATAAATGGATATTATGTTTGCAGTGGCAACTAATAAGTCCTGGACTTGGGTTGGGGAATGGACATAAGGAAAGCATATCTCCACTAACTTAAGGAAATGGCATCATAGTCACTCTTTGAATGGTCCACAGTTTCTCTATTCAGATATATTTCTTCTTATACCAATTAGTCCACATCATTAGTGCCTGTCCAGGGTGTGAAAATATCAAGCATAGGACTAAAGAAAAAAGACTAAAAGTGTAAATGGGTTATGGCCAAATCCTGAGTTGCTATGGAATCAGAAGGAGCCACCATGGTGTTTTTGCTGAGGAGGGAAGTTGGTGGCAGTTGGAATCTAGTGACAACTGAGGTCTGAGGTTTAGGATGGGAGGGTAGGCTGTCCTATTCTTAGCTCTATTAATTTAGTTCTTGGATATAAAATATTATGAAGCAACTTTTAGACACTGGGTGAACCAGGCCTTCTTCCAAGACATGATTTTCTATGAAAAGACATGAGATAAGTAAGAGATTGAGAACTATAAGGAACCCATAAATCTCAGAGAGGTCCTAGGATCACTGAGCCTAAGAGTTTGGCACCTCAGAAATTAGTCTCACACGTACTAGATTGAGAATCCTCCCTACAATATCCATAACTAGCCTCTGAGGACCTGCAGTGAGAAAGAACCCATCACCTTCTGAGGTAACCACTTCTACTTTTATACATCCCCAATGTTAGGAAGTCAAATGTAAATGTATCTGCAGAATCTGCCTCTGGCTTTTGGTTCTGCCCCTGGGGCCAAGTTGATTAAATCTAATCTTTCTTCCACATGACAAGTCTTCAGATACTTGAAGACAATTATCATGTTACTTCCACAGATCCTCATGAGCATCTTCTCCAGTATTCTGTCTTGGGTGCCCTCTTCTGGACATGCCACATCTTGTCTATGTCCTTAAAACCTATAGTGTCTCCTTGCCTCAGTAGAGGCAGTGAGCTTAGGCTGGCAAGATTTCTTTCTTTCAAACCAGTCCAAACCCTTCCAAACCAGTTCAAACTAGTATAAACTTGTTCAAATCAGTTCAAACCAATATAAACTGGTTAAAACCAGTTTAAAGCAATTCAAACTAGTTAAAAGCAGTATAAACCAGTTAAAACCAGGATAAACTTATTCAAACTAGTTAAAAGCAGCATAACTAGTTCAAACCAGTTTAAACTATTTCACACCAGTATAAACCAGTTTAGACCAGTATAAACCTGTTACAACCAGTTCAAACCAGTATAAATCAGTTCAAAGCAGTTGAAACCAGTATAAACCAGTTCAAATTGTGGTAAGATGGATAGATAGAGAGAGACAGACAGACAGACAGACAGACATGCATATATTCCCTCCCAATAGCATCTTAGACTGTACTCAGCAAGACTGGGCAGATTGACACTCAAATGCTGCTAAAAACTGCAGAATGTCAGAAAAATCATGTCTCTTCTTTTATGTAATTTCCCTTTGTGGTAAGATTAAAGTGTCAGCAACCCAAATCTCAGATCTTCATCCAAGAAACACTCTTTTCCCTGAGGGGACTAATTTCCTAGACAGACAGAGGACATGGCAATCACCTTTGGTTGTTTCTATTTTTTGTTTTTATGACGGTGACTCAGAATGAACTTTTCCATTTCTTTGGTAAAGAATTGTACATGTTTCTCTTGAAGAATCTTTGATAGTGATAGAGCTGGGATGGGTGCAACTCAGTAAGGACCACATGCAAGTAGTGGCCTCTCTAAGGTCCACTTTGTATTTTGGTTGAAAGGTCCCATGTCTAGGTATTTCTTCCTGGGTTCTTGCATCTTACAATTAATACATTCATGAGTATGCTGCCCTGCCTACATTATCAGGGACCAAATTTTCCCCATTGTAATTAAGAAGGGTCACAATAGGCTCTATTTCAGGTTAGGTATCACCAGCTCACAGCACTTTGATGGGGTCACCATCAAAGCCTCAGTTTCTCTGGTTCTAACAGTCCTCCCCAGTGGCAACTGGGCTTCAGGGAGTTAATACTAACCAAACTCACAAGAGATTCCTTTAGAAATCCAAATTCCAATCTGTTTGATGGGAGATATAAATACATGATGCAGTAACTAGAACTTCTCTTCTGCATCTTTTAATATCTTGGTGGAAATGATGATTTTCAGGGGACCCAATCATCAATCCCTAGGTCACTTGGTGAGTTTAAAATCAGAACAACAGAGCTGAATGTTCTTCTGTAAGGTATATTTATATCAATTTCTAGTAGCCTTCTAAATGACCTTTCTCCATTCTAAGGATATTATTTCTAAATAACTGGGGCTAGTTGTCTAGAATCAGGGTGATCTTTCCTTTGAATAATGCTAGAGAAACACTGACAATTTGTTACTACCAACCATGCCTTTCTGTAAACTCTGTGCAGCCTACCATCCTCTGCTTGCATTTGTCATTAGTATGTTCCAATTTCCAAGACTACAAATTACCAAAGAATCACAAAGCTTTGTGTTTGAAGAGGGCTTGGATTCTCCTCCTCCCCCACCTTGCCTTTTCATCCTGTCAAATCAACAAGCGTTTATAGGCACACCTCACTTTATTGTGCTTTATTTTATTGCTCTTCTTAGAAAGCGTGTGTTTTTTACAAATTGAAGGTTTGTGGCAGCCCTCTGTCAAGCTGGTCTATTGGTGCCATATTTCCAAAAGCATGTGTTCACATCATGTCTCTCAGTTACATTTTGGTAATTCTCTCGATATTTCAAACTTTTTCATTATTATATCTGTTGAGGTATAGATGCTAGGGGTGCTGAGACCCCAAAATCATGACAACACAGATCCTGCCCGAATGAATTCGACCCAAGTCTTCTTTCAGCCAAAGACAAGGTTTATTACAGATGAACCATACAGGCGAGACTCTTAAGGAATCTGAACGTTAATGACGCTCATAAGACTCGTAAGGACAAATGGGCATGAGGAAATCTCAGAGCTTAAATGGGGGTTAGGGTGGATCTTATATACAGCCAAGTAATTTAGGGTGACCGGAGGGGCAAAGATTGCAATTCTCTGAAGGCTCAGGTGATGGCTAGCATTTTTTACCAATACAGTATTTTTTAATTAAGGCTTGTCCATTGGTATTTTTTTAAGATATAATACTATTGCACACTTAATAGGCTATAGTATAATGTAAACATAACTTTTATATGCATTACTGATGAGGTAGAAAAGAAGCTTGAGGCAGGTGGAGCAACTTCCCCATCCCTACTAAACCAAAAAAATCATGGGACTTGTTTTATTACAATGTTTGTTTTCTTGTGGTAGTCTGGAACCTAACCCTCAATATCTCTGAGGTACGCCTGCATTAAGAATTTATGCGCCAAGCATTGTGCTAAGTACCGGGAATACAAATACAAGCAAAAAGAAAGACAGTCCTTGCTCTCAAGAAGACAGCACTTGAGAAGCTGAAAAGGGTGGGGGGATGGGTATTAATTGTAGAAAAAGTCTAGGGAATCAAGAGTAAAACTGGAGAGGAAGGAAGACGTGGCTGACCTAGGTGTCCTTAAAATAGAAGTTCTGTGAAGAACCAATCAGATAGAGAGGCCATGGGGGTGGGGTGGGGGTGGGGTAGGGGTGGGGGTGGAGGGCTGTTCCAAGATGAAGGAGTTTCTAGAATATTGTAAAGTAAATCTAGCAAATCAGGAGTGAAGCCTACAGAGGGATGAATATGTGATTTTATCCACATCTTCATAAACCCTCCAGGGAGCACTGTGGTCTAGGGGTTCTGGGAACCCCAAAACTCAAGAGCAAAAAGGCGAGAGTCTTGCTTTGAAAGAATTCGACTCAAGCCTTCCTTTAGTCAGAGACAAGGTACATTAAAACACATGTTGGTGTGGGCAAGAGTCCTAGTAAGTCTTCACTATGGGCCAGATTTTAAGACTCTGAGGGATTTAATGGGGGGAGAATGGAAACTTATATACAGTGGTGGAGGAGTGGGTCTAAATGGAATCAAGGAGTGGCAGTCTAGGGTGGGGCCAGGTACAGATGATGAGGGCTGGCCTGGGTTAGAGGTAACAGAGAATTGAAGATCGGTATATATTAAATGAGGGTCAAGCGAAGGAACTGGGTATGTTTAGCTAGGACAAAGAAGATTGGGAGTGAGAGTGGGAGAGGGGGCCAGGATAGTTGTCTGGGTACATATCTGAAGGGATGCTACAAGGAAGAAGTATTAGACTTGTTCTGTTTGGCTCCTGGGAGCAGAGCTAGGGGAAGGTAGTGGGGGGGGGGGGGGGGCAAATTGCAAAGGGGGCGGGCGTGGTGTGAACAAAGATTTCCTAACAATTAGAGCTGCCAATGTAGCTAGGTGGCAAAAGTAGATAGAGCACTGGCCCTGGATTCAGGAGGACCTGAGTTCAAATTCCGCCTCAGACACTTGACACTTACTAGGCAGGTAACCTTGGGCAAGTTACTTAACCCTAATTGCTTTGCAAAAAAAAAATAAATAAAAATTAGAGCTGGCCCCAAATGGCTGCCACAGAGCTGGTCAGCTTTCCCTCTTCTAAGGTCTTCAAGTAGAGCCTTAATAAACCCTTGTCAGGTGAGAAAAATGATTATTTCCCTCTCATATTAATAATCAATTGTTAATTGAGATTAAGATTTTCCCTTTTCTATTTTCTCACTCTAAACTTGGCCCCTGTAGGGTACTCAGCCAGCCTCTGAAGGACATTGCTGATAGATGAGATTGCCCAAATCCTTGGGGTACATGCTTTTCTCTCTTGGGTGGGACGCCACCCGACTAGGAGACCTTACAAACAGAATCCACTCTAAGCCAGATCTTGCCCTTAGGAAATAAGCTGCTGTCTGTCCTTGGAACCTTCCATTAGAATTTAGGGTGACCTAGCTTATCAAGGGGAAAACCAACCAGTGAGGTCTGCATAGAGATGGATTCTTTTCCCAGATTGCTGAAAGCAGCTGGGTCTTATGATTAGGTTATGCTCTTTGCGGGAGGAACTGAAGACTTTTTGCCCACCTCCTCATTAATATGTATACCCCCTCATTGATTGTTAACCAATCAGAGTTGATTTCCACCTGTTAGGAATACCCACTCTTCCAAGGAAATATCAGCATTGAGAGGTCTTTGGTTTACAAGAGAAAGTCAAATGACCATCTTTTTATTAATTATTTGCCAGTCATAATAAAATTATTAATTACCCAGAAACTATCTTGAATTTTTCGTATGTACACGTACATGTGTTACAATTTAAGTCTTTTTTGGGTTTAGGTTGGACTAGATAGCCATTGAGATCCTTTACAACTCTAAAATTTTTTGTTGTACGTGTGTGTGTGTGTGTGTGTGTGTGTGTGTGTGTGTGTGTGTTTAATTTTAGTTCCTGCTAATAGATAATGATCAGGTCCCAGAACTAAGGAAGAAGAGTAGACTGGTAATGTGGAAAATTGCCCAATGGTTTCAGTGATCTCAAACAGCTCTCATTCACAAAAAGCTGATTTCTTGAACACTACCATTGGTGAAGGACAGCTAGGTAGCGCCTATAGAGTGCCATGCCTGGAGTCAGGAAGACCTAAGTTCAAATCCAGCTGTGTGACCCTGGGCAAATCACTAAACCCTGTTTCCCTCAGCTTCCTCTTCTATAAAATGAACTGGAGAAGGAAAGGGCACCTAGCTGCCCTGGAATATTAGCAGTTCTTGTGAAATCACATAGACATGAGATTATCTCAGGTACTTGAGATTTGTTTAAAAAAAAAAAGGAGCTCCCAGATTTTGTCCCCTGAGACCTGTAGCAACGCCAAGATACTAGAGGCAGTTCAGTCAAGAGGAAGAAAGAAAATCAGTGGTACTGGAAGCTTGGCAGAACAGGAAGCTTGCTGGGTACATTAGCATGAATCTAAGGCCTCCCCCTTAAAACAAACATTGGGAAATCCCTGGTCAGAGGAGCCTGTCCTATCCTGTAAGCAGGGTGATGACAAGTGGAGTGTTTACTGTCTAAAAGGAATCAAGATAGAATTACAGGACAAATGAGATCGTGGGACACATCTGGCAACACACTCTGTTCTAGCTGGCAGCACCTCTATTTATGTTGCAGAGTAGAATAAATAATAACCATCTCAAGTGATATTCAGATGATATACATAAAAATGGCACCCCAAACTTATAGCAGCATAACTGCTGGCAAAGAGAAAGGCCAGGACCCTCACTGTAAGCTGTATGCTTAGGAAGCCATGAAAATAGTCAATCAATAAGCATTTATTAAGTTCCTGAAGATCTTACCTCTTTATTCAGAACATTGAGGCCATTCTCTACAAGCTCCCTCTTCTTCCTTTTTCTTTTTGCTTTTAGTCTTTTTTTATTTAAATATTTATTTTTAGTTTTCAACATTCACTTCTACAAAGATTTTGAGTTCCAAATTTTCTCCCCATCTTGTCCCTCCCCCTACCCCAAGACAGCATACATTCTGAATACCCTTTCCCCTAATCTGCCCTCCCTTCTATCTCTCCACTCCCACCTTCTCTTATCCCCTTCCCCTTCTATTTTCCTGTAAGGCAGGACAGATTTCTATACCCCATTGCCTGTATATCTTATTTCCCAGTTGCACATGAAAACAATTTTTAACATTTGTTTTTAAAACTTTCGGTTCCAAATTTTCTCAATTCTTCCCTCCCCATCCACCCTCTTGAAAAGGCAAGCAGCTTGATACAGGTTATACGTGTGTAGTCATGCAAAACACTTCCATAATAGTCATATTGTGAAAAACTAACTGTATTTCCCTTCATCCTATCCCACCCCCCATTTATTCTATTCTCTCCTTTGACCTTGTCCCTCCTCAAAAGTGTTTGCTTCTGATTACCCCCTCCCCCAATCTGCCCTCCCCTTTATCATTCCCCCCCATCCCCTTCCCTCTTATTTTCCTGTAGGGTAAGACAAATTTCCATACCCAATTGAGTGTGTATGTTATTCCCTCCTTAAGCCAAATCTGGTAAGAATAAGATTCACTCATTCTCTCTCACCTTCCCCCACTTCCCCTCCACTGTAAAAGCTTTTTCTCTTCTGTTTTATGTGAGATAATTTACCCCATTCTACTTCTCTCTTTCTCCTTCTTCCAGTATAATCCTGTCACCCCTTAATTTTATTCTCCAGATATCATCCCTTCATCTTCAACTCACCCTGTGTGCTCTCTCTCTCTCTCTGTCTGTCTGTCTGTCTCTCTCTCTCTCTCTCTCTCTCTCTATATATATATGTTTATATATATATTTAGATAGATAGATAGATATACATACTTATAATTTTTTCCCTCCAACTACCCTAAAACTGACAAAGGTCTCATGAGTTACAAATATCATCTTTCCATGTAGGAATATAAACAACTCAACTCTAATAAGTCCCCTATTATTTCTCTTTCCTGTTTACCTTTTAATGCTTCTCTTGAGTCTTGTATTTGAAAGTTAAGTTTTCTACTCACCTCCGATCTTTTCATTAAGAATGCTTGAAAGTCCTTTATTTCACTGAATATTCATTTTTTCTCCTGAAAAATTATACTCAGTTTTGCTGGGTAGGTGATTCTTGGTAGTAATCCTATCTCCTTTGCCCTCCAGAATATCATATTCTAAGCCCTCCAGTCCCTTAATGTAGAAGCTGCTAAATCTTGTGTTATCCTTATTGTGTTTCCACAATACTTGAATTGTTTCTGGCTGCTTGCAATATTTTCTCCTTGACCTGAGAACTGTAATTTGGCTATAATATTTCTAGGGGTTTTCCTCTGGGGATCTCTTTTAGGAGGTGATTGGTGGATTCTTTCAATTTCTATTTTGCCCTCTGGTTCTTTTTATTGATCATGGCTTTCAGGTAGTCCAATAATTTTTAGACTATCTCTCCTGGATCTATTTTCCAGGTCAATTGTTTTTCCAATGAGATATTTCACATTGTCCTCTATTTTTTCATTCTTTTGATTTTGTTTTAACAATTTCTAGATTTCTCATAAACTCACTAGCTTCCATTTGCTCCATTCTATTTTTTAAGGGAGTATTTTCTTCAGTGAACTTTTGGACTTCCTTTTCCATTTGGCCAATTCTGTTTTTTAAAGCATTCTTCTCTTCATTGGCTTTTTTTTTTTGTTGTTGCCATTTGGGTTAATCTATTTTTTAAGGTGTTATTTTCTTCAATTTTTTTTGCATCTTCTTTAGCAAACTGTTGACTTGTTTTTCATGATTTTCTTGCATCACTCTCATTTTTCTTCCCAGTTTTTCCTCTACTTCTCTTACTTGCTTCTCAAAATCTTTTTTGACCTGTTCCATGGCCTGGGACCGATTCATAATTTTCTTGGGGGCTTTGGATGTAGGAGCTTTGACTTTGTTGTCTTCTTCTTCTGGTCGTATGTTTTGATCTTCTTTGTCACCAAAGTAAGATTCTATGGCCTGACTTTTTTTTTGAACAGTTTGCTTATGTTGCCAGCCAATTGTTTGAGTTTTAAACTCTTTGTTAAGGTAGGAGTCTGCTTCCAGGGTGGAGAATGTACTGTCCCAAACTTCAGGGGTTTTGTGCAGCTGTTTTCAGAGATACTTCTATAGGGACCTGTAAATTTGCAGTTCTTCCAACGTGGTCTGATCAAAGGCAAGGTGTTTACTCTTTTCCTGGCCTGGACTGTGGTCTATGATTGACCACAAGCACTCTTTTCTACCTTGGAACTGTGAGGAGGATTCTCTCTCCACTGCCACCGCAAGCTCCACCATGCCAGCACTACTCCTCGCCCCAGGACCGCCCCTCAGAACTGTGACTCAGATCTAAGCACGGGCAAAGACAGAGATTCCTGCCTCAGCACTAGCAAAGAGATCCCTGCAATGCCCCTCTGATCAGCCACCTGATTCACCCTCAGTCTGTGGGCTGAGACCTCCAGAAGCAGCCACCTCCCTGGGACTGCACCAGGACTGGGTTTGGACAGAGCTCCTCTCTCACCAAGGTCCAACAGACCTTTCCTACTGACCTTCTGAGTTGTCTTTGGCATCTGTGGGTTGAGAATTCTGGAAACTGCCACAGCTGACCATGATGCAGTCCCCTAAGGCCTGGTCTTTACCTGTGAGGCCCATACTGAACTGCACTCCTCTCAACCAAGTGCAATAGACCTTTCCAATCAACCATCTAGCTTGTCTTGAGCTGGAAATTTGTTTCACTCTGTCTTTTTGTGGATTCTGCTGCTCTAGAATTTGTTTAGAGCCATTTTTTACAGGTATTTGGAGGGGTTTGGGGGAGAGGTCAAGCAAGTCAGTGCTTTTACTCCACCATCTTGGCTCCACCCCCTTCCCTTTTCAAAACCCCTTGACATCATCTCCCACTCTCTAGTCCTTTCCTCTAAGCTCTCACAATGAGATTATAGTTCTTCTCATTACCAAGGCCAACTTAGATACATGTACCCATGATAACATCCCCTTTTGTCTTCCCTAGATCCAACCATACCCTTGATTTATAGTCCTATGTCTCTCCTCCCTTTTTCAGTCAAACTCCTAGAAAAAAAAATTATCTACACTGGCTGCCTCTACTTTCTTTCTTCTCAACTCATTCCTAATCTCTTTGCAATTAGGCTTCCAACCACATCACACTGAAGTTATCAATAATCTCTTAATTGCCAAATATGATGTTTGTTTCTCAGTATTCATCCCTCTTGAGCTCTTTGCTTCATTTAACACTGCTGACCAATGTCTCCTCCTGGGTATTCACTTTTTTTTGGACTTTAGTGACACTGATTTTTTTTCTCATTCTTCTTCAACTTGTCAACTTTCTTTTCTTGGTTCCTCATCCACATCACACCTCCTAAATGTGAGTGTTCCTCAATATTCTGTCCTGGATCCTCTATCCTTCTTTCTCTAGGCTCTCTCTGAGTGACCTCCTCTGCTCCCATGCATTCAATTATCATCTCTATTTGGATGACTCCCAGATCTATATATATCCAGCCTCAGTCTCTCCCCTGAGCTTCAGTCCCAAATCACCAATTGCCTATTAGACATTTCAAATTGGACATCCTCTAAGAGATATACAGAATATCTCACTCCCGCCTCACTCCCAACCTAACCTTCCTCTAAACTTCTCTATTTCTGTGTAAGGTACCACCATTTTTCCAGATCTCCAGGTTGACTTGGCAACCAATGAGATATGTGTGGTAAGCATGAGTGAAGAGTCAAGAATAATCCCATGGTTGTAAGTGTGCCGGTCACGCCGTTCACTCTCCTTCTAACAGGAGCAGGCTGCCAGGGTCATACTTACCAGTCTTTGGAGCCCACCCGGATAAACATAGAGACGAGCCGATTGGGAGGTGCAAGCACTTGAACTTTATTCAGAGGCCATCACAGCAAGGCCAAGTAGGAAAGCAAGAGCAGGAGCAAGAGCAAGAGAGCGAGCTCCGACCCCTACCGCCCCTTACATACCTTCCTAGCCCCTCCTCCTCAGCCCGCCTACTAGATTGATTGTAGGATCAGATACCAGAAGGGGATGTCTGGGGTTAGCACTGCACCAAGGGAGAGGACGTGACAAAGGAAGCTCATTCTCTGCCATCCCACTCCCACATGGCACAGCCCCCTGCCTCAGGAGCACATGCTCCAGCTACTTCCCCATATCCAGTTCCTATCCCAGTTCACCACAACTCCACATGGCACAGCCCCTGCCTTGGGAGCGTAAGCTCCAGTTACTTCCTAATATCTTGCCCCTGACCCATCTTGCCACAACCCCCACGTGGCACCTAGCCAACATCAGACAATCCCTCACAATTCCCCCTTTTTGTTTAATCAAGGGGGCAGAGACGGGGTCTCAAGACTAGGGCCTTGGTTTTGAGTGCCTCTAATGAACCTCTAAGAATCCTAAGGAAACACCCTAATATAGTGGGTAGTAACAATAACAGTATAAATGCAAAAAGAGCTATAAATGCCCAATGGGTTATAAGGGAGGAAATGGGGAAAGAGGTATGCTTAATCCAATCGCTAAGGTGATGAACAATATCATCAGTCTAGTGCTGGTGCCAAGTGTCAGATATGTTCCGGGACAGTCTAATTAACACCCGAAAAGCCTGGAGTTCAGAGGAAAGATTTGTAGCTTGGATCTGGGAAAGGGTACGGGTATCATTACACCAAATAGAAAAGAAAGGGAGAGTGTCATTTATGCTTTGTGAAAGGGTGTCGCAAGTGGCGTTATGGTTTAAGGGTGTTACACAAATGGATCGATATTGGCAATCGCATGGCAACTGCTGTCTCAATTCCAGCCACATAAGTTCATTCCCAATGTCCTAGAGCCAATGCTATTTTATGAATCTGCTCCTCCAGCTGCTGATCAATATCAGCCTGCACTTGGAGGGCGTGGGCGAATTTATTGGCTAGCTCCTCTATTTGTGAGGCAAGCAATTGCTGTCCACTATATAAGTCCTGTATCTGGAACTCCTAGAAGATGGATGCCACCAACGCAAGTGCCCCCAGCCATTCTCTGTTGTGTCGACGATAATTGACAGGGGTGCCCAGGGCACTGGAGCTGACGCAACCTGTGGCAAAGTCCCGATCGCACAAAAAAGTGAAAACAGTGTACTCAGTTTAATCATCCTAACTGTCTTTTCCTTCTGCTCTCTCTGAATTTTCTGTTGACTGTGTTTCTTCTCTCATCCTTGTTGTCTCTCCCGGGGCTTCTTCAACTCGTTTTGTTCTTCTTTCTGGTACCCAGAGGCTCCGGCCATCAGGATGTGTAAGACATAAATACCCCGGTCCTCTCCACAACACTAAGGATGGGCCTTGCCAGTTTCCCTCATCGTCCTTCCAGAGGACTTTCTGGTTAAGGGATGGTGCATGTAGTGTTGTTTTTAAGGGGCCAGTTGAATTACAAGTGGGTGGTGTTATTAGCTGTAGCATGCTAGGGGATAGGCCCGTGCCTCTATCTAGACAGAGAAAATTGTATGTATATAAAGCTTTATCCATGTCTGCTTGGGTAGGCCATTGCCCGGAGCCCCGACCTCCTACTCCCCCTTTTTGTTTACTGAGGGTGGCTTTCAAAGTACGATGGGCTCGCTCAACAATAGCCTGACCTGTGGGGTTATAGGGGATCCCTGTAACATGCTTAATGCCAAAGGATGTAAAGAAGGCAGTCATTTGTGTAGATAAATAGGCAGGCCCGTTGTCAGTTTTAATGACGTGAGGGATCCCCACAGAGGTGAAGCAATGGTACAGATGCTTAATAACTGATGGGGTGTTCTCCTTACTGGATACAGTGGCCATCATAAATTTGGAAAAGGTATCAATGCAGACATGGATAGCAACACGGCCAAGGTGAGTGACATCCATTTGCCACAAGTCATTGGGAAAAAGACCGCGTGGGTTAATCCCCTTTCTAGGTGGAGGGGGGAGGAAAGGAACACAGCGCACGCATCGCCTCACAATTTGTTGAGCCTGTTCATGAGTTAAACCATACAGGCGTCTCAGGGAGCTCGCTGGTAGGTGCAAAAAAATCATGGGCTTGTTCAGGAGGGGTGAGGACTGGCAGTAGGGAGCACTGTAAAGCACAATCCGCTACATCATTGCCCTCAAAAATGCCTCCTGAGGTGGACTGATGAGAATAAACATGGAGCAAGCATGGAGGATGGCAAAGAGCTCATTTTTCTGGGTAGAGTCATAGGGGGTTTCTAATACTGTTATTTCCTTGGAGGCTTCATGATAAATAGAGGCCTTTCGGTTTTTTTGTAGCATCAGTGAAAACATTTGGGCCTTGAACAGGTTCTCCCATAACCTTTCATTGAGGGGGTACTAAAGTTATTTGCTCTAGCATGGGGAGGAGCAGGCAGGAGGAATGGGGACTCACCTCAGCCCATTGGGAACAATGTGCCCAAGACCAATAGGTTTGCATAATGGCTTCTCGCTGTCCAGGTTCAAAAGCGAGTAAAGTAAAGGTCGCTGCCCAGACAAGTGGACAGCCCTTTGTACTGCAGCTAAGGCTAGTTCCCCTAACATCTCATAATAATTTGGCAGCACCTTGTGAGCCTTCTTTGCATATACAAATTCTAATAATTTGGGACCTTGGTGTATAACACAAAAAGGGCTCTGTTGATTGACCAAGGAGACCTCTATTGTACCTTTGGGGTCCCATCTGGCGGTCTGGGCCTGGGCAGCAAGTGAGAGTATTTGGGACACTGCCGCCTTAGCAGCAGGAGTCCATGCCCGAGGGGAGTTTAAATCTGAATTTCCTTTTAAGATATCATACAAGGGCTGCATCACGGCAGGAGGAATGGGCGTGCAGGCCCGGAGCCATTGGATCTGTCCCACTAACTTTTGGAAGTGATTCAAGGTGGTTATCTTATCAAACCCTAGTTCAGGAATTTGATTGATAATAGAAACAGCCTCCATATGAAGGCCCAGGTATGTGAGTGGGTAGTTTTGTTGGACCTTATCAGGGGCCACCACCAGACCATAATGAGTAAAAGCAGAGACGGTTTCTTTTACCAATCTTGCTAATGTCTCATTAGTGCTAGTGGCCAATAAAATATCATCCATATAATGAAGTATAGTGACTTTAGGCCATTTGTCCCTGATAGGGTCCAGCACTCTCCCCACATAAGCCTGGCATAAGGTGGGGCTGCAGCACATTCCTTGGGGCAGGACCTTCCACTGATATCTTAAACCTGGCCCTGCATTATTGGTAGTGGGTATGGTAAAGGCAAATCTCTTTCTATCTTCTGGGGATAATGGGATAGAGAAAAAACAGTCTTGGATGTCTATGATTGTCACAGACCATCCAGAAGGCACTAAATTAGGGGAGGGGAGGCCAGGCTGTAGGGTTCCCATGGGCTCTAGGGTGGCGTTAACTGCCCTGAGATCTATTAACATTCGAAATTTCCCTGATTTCTTTTTTATTACAAACACTGGGCTGTTCCAGGGGCTGGACGTGGGCTCAATGTGCCCCACCTGTAACTGGTGCTGCACTATATCACGTAAAGCCTGGGCTTTCTCTGTAGGGAGGGGCCATTGGGGTACCCAGACTGGGTTATTAGATCTCCATGTTAGAGGAGTGGGTCTGATACAAGAAAATTTTTGCTGTTGCCCAACGGCCCCAATTAAAAATCCTGCGGGGGTGGTATATAAACAGATGCACCACAAGCCTTCAAAATATCCCTTCCCCATAAATTGTATCTCAAACCAGCAACCACTAGGGGTCAGATGGTCCCTTGCTTATCCGCGAATTGCCAGGGCAGATCCTCTGCTGATACCCACTCTTGTTGCACCCCTCCGACCCCGTTGGCCATTGTGGCATCCGTTTGGACTGGCCAAGATGGGGGCCAAAATAGTTATGAGATGACAGAACGATCAGCTCCTGTGTCTAATAATCCCTTGAAGGATCGCCCCTTAATTTGGATAGTTGCCCATGGCTTACTGTGTTCTATATGTTGTACCCAATTAATATCATTATTGTGCCCATCCAACAGGGGGAGGGCTTGAGCCACTACCTCCCCTTTGTGTATGTAAGCTGCCGAGTCATGTGGGTTAGTTACTATAATCTGTTGCTGGGGTTGGTGAGCAATAACCGTGGTGTGGACAATAACGGGGGTATATAATGAAAGGCCCACCACGAGGGCTGCTTGGAGGGCAGAATCAAGCCTAGTCACTGGCACTATGGTTGTATCTTCGGGGTCGATTTGGAAATTTCCTTTGCTGTGAAGGGGAAGTCCGAACCACTGTGTAGAGGTCGGAGATATTCCTGATGCAGCCCCGAAGGCGTATTCTGAGGTGGTTGAGCTTCTATCTGGTAAGCTTGTTGAGGGGCCCTCGAGGGGCCCCTTGCCCTGTTTCCCAACTTTGGCTTGCGGCACTCCTTAGCATAATGGCCGGATTTGTTACAATTGTAACAAATTACTTTGAGGCGGGCTCCACCGGGTTTCTGGCGACATCGCGCCTTGAAATGACCGGCTTTGCCGCATTGATAACACAATTTAGTCTCTTTTGTTTTCAGCACTTCTGATAGCCCTTTCCAAATGGCCACCGCGAGGGCGTCCATTTGAAAGGCACTGGACCCGACATGTTCACATCTCTTTATCATCTCCTCTAGGCCAGCGTCATTATCTAATGTAAGCATAGCCTTCTGGCAATTTGTATTGGCATTGTCCTGTGCCAGCCTCTGTATAAGGAGGCCAGCGGCTTCTCCCCTGCCCACAGATCTCTCAACAGCCACCTGTAGGTGGGCCACAAAATCTGGGAAGGGTTCATCAGGACCTTGTTTAATCTGGGTCATGGAGGGCCTTTGTTTCCCCAATGCCTGAATCCTACTAAAAGCCCGTAAGGCACATTGGGAGACAGCTGCATACACTGTCATGTCATATCGCATCTGATCTTCATTTTTCTCATATTTCCCTGCCCCCACTATCTTATGAAAGTCATCTTGGGGAGTGCGACTCTGCATATCTCTAACAAAGCTCTTTGCGATATCTGCAAACAGAGTCATCCATTGCAGGGTTTCTCCTGGCTTAAGGCATACCTTAGCAATGGTTTTCCAGTCATTCAGGGTCAGTACCTGACTATCGGCCAGGAGGACCATCAATTCCCTGACATAGGGGGATTCAACTCCATAAGTACTTACTGCCTTTTAACTCCTTAAATTTCTTCCATTCTAGAGGGGCCCAGGTCCTCCCTCCGTTGGATTCAAACACTGGGCAGGCATCTAGCCATGCCTTGGCATCCATGTCTCCGTCTGCCACTGCCTTCTGGAGCATTTGTCCTAGCCTGGTTGGGGTATCCCCCATGGCCCCATAAGAGGGAGCTGGAGGAGCAGACAGGACGTTCTCCTCAATAGGGAAGTCTGGAGGAGGGAGCCACCCCTCCGCGTGATAGGTGGAGCTTTCCTTGCTACGCTCTTCCTTTCTTTTCCCTCACTTATTCTCCCATTTCCTGTTTCCAGTATCCTCTGCCTCACTCCCTGATTCTTCCTCACCACTGATTTCTGCTTCTTTCACTATTTTATATACTTCTTTCCCTAGCACCTCCCGCTCTGGGACCTTAACAAGCATCTGTCCCATCTTCCTTCCCTCACCCTGTTGGCTACGGGTCTCGTCTCTCTTCCCACGACCAGACCAGCTGATCAGCGGGGCCCCTGGCCTATTTCCTCGAGCCCCACATTGGGCGCCACTTGTGCCGGTCGGGCCATGCACTCTCCTCCTAACAGGAGCAGGCTGCCAGGGTCATACTTACCAGTCTTCGGAGCCCACCCGGATAAACATAGAGATGAACCGATTGGGAGGTGCAAGCACTCGAACTTTATTCAGAGGCCATCACAGCAAGGCCAAGCAGGAAAGCAAGAGCAGGAGCAAGAGAGCAGGAGCAAGAGAGCAAGCTCCAACCCCTACCATCCCTTACATACCTTCCTAGCCCCTCCTCCTCAGCCCACCTACTAGATTGATTGTAGGATCATATACCGGAAGGGGATGTCTGGGGTTAGCACTGCACCAAGGGAGAGGACGTGACAAAGGAAGCTAGGCCCAGATACCGGAAGGAGGCGTCTGGGGTTAGTGCTGCACCAAGGGAGAGGATGTGACAAAGGAAGCTAGGCCTGGATACCGGAAGGAGATGTCTGGGGTTAGCGCTGCACCTAGGGAGAGGACTAGACAAAGGGAGTTCGTTCTCTGCCGTCCCACTCCCACGTGGCACAGCCCCCTGCCTCGGGAGCGTGAGCTCTGGTTACTTCCCCGTATCCTGTTCCTATCCCAGTTCACCACAACTCCACATGGCACAGCCCCCTGCCTTGGGAGCGTAAGCTCCGGTTACTTCCTAATATCTTGTCCCTGCCCCATCTTGCCACAACTTCCACATGGCACCTAGCCAACATCAGACAATCCCTCACATGTAAGTCTACCCAGCAAGGCCATCTGGCTATCTACCTGTCACAGTGTATGTTCCTCTGGCCCCCAGTATCCTCTGCTTTCTATCTCTTGCTCTGCAGATAGGAATCAAATCAGTATCACCATTCCACTGCTCTATGGCTCCACTAACAATTCCTATGATTTCCAAATCAAGCCTCCTTTCCATGGTTCCAGTGACCACATATATATACTTGTATCCATGTTATTGAGAATGATTTCTTCTTGAGATGATTTTGCTCCCTACCTGCACAGAAAATTTCTGGAGAGATGACCAAAAAAAAAACCCCAAAAATCTCTTTTATAATTACATCAGTAAGTGCCTTTAGTATCTTGGGATGTAGTTATCCCTTCCCTATCATGGGGGTTAGGGATACAGGAACCCCTCAATCTGGAAAATCTGAATAAAACTTTTTGGCCCTCCCTTCATACCAGAGAAGAAGTTGAATTATTATGGTGTTAAAAGATAAAATTTGTTAATATTATTTAATACTATACACACATTTTATACATTTCTGAATTTCTAAAGTTTTTCTGTGTCATCTGCTGGCCTTTGCATGTCATCTCCAGCTTCTACAAAATTTCCAAAAAATTCCCATTTAATTTCTTACACCAACCCATGATATATCAAAACTGTAATGGGGAAAGTTGTGATGTGGAAGGGATAACTGTAATTCATTTGTACCTGGAGATGTAATTTGGAATTCCACAAGTATTTATCAAGCAATCACCTATAGTGCACCAAACCCTGGGCTGGGGACCAAGAAAAATAAAAAATTTTGAGGAGACACCTCCCTGCCTTCATGGAAAGTATAATCCAGCAGAGGATAAGACACAAACACAAGTAATTGTAACCATTAATTTATTTGAAGTAACCAAATGTGCTTTTACTATTGCCTTACCTATTTTGGACTTCAGTCTCATCTGTTGGTAAATTCACCATAGCAGAAAACTAGGAAAAGTCTTGAAGGTCTTGGGAACAAACTGGGCATAAGCAAATCTGTGTTCCCTCAGCAAAGATATGTGGCATAGAGGGAGACAAGGGAGTAGGTGATGCAACTGAACAGGTTCTTACTATTTGCCATCCTCATTGTAAGTTGTCAGCCTGCCTTTAAAAGTCAGCACAAGAGATGCTTCTAACACTGCCCAGGTGAGGAAGGTTATTATAAGGTGGAACTCTCTAGGTAACTTCATAAATGTTTGCTGAATTGAATCTAATTTTCATTGCTAGGATATTTGTATAGGATTGTGTGAAGCAAGGAATTCCTCTCCTTTGGGGTCTGGAATCCCTCTCCAGATTTGGTCTGCTGCTTAACTTTACATGTCTCTTTAGGAATTGTCCAATTAGAGACTAGCACAGGGGAAACATGCCCTATTTGTTTCCAGGAGAGCAGGGACTCCTAAATAGGGCATCCATATATCTGTATTTCAGTAAGTAATAGAAAGGAAATGAGAAACTATCTTGAGTTGGTAAGGTTGCTATAGGTGATGGTTATAAATGATAGCTGGCCAAATACTATGCAAATTAGGGTCTTATCTAAGAAAGCATAGCACACCAGTGTGAGACTCCATTACCCTCTAATTTTTCCGTTCCAAAGACCCATCCACCCAGATGCTACCAGGATCTCCTCTTCTTAACAGTACAGTAAGGATCATTAGGTCTTACCATCAACCCTGCTGATGTACCACCAAGCCTTTCTACCCACCCTGCAACTGAACACTCCTATATGTATTGCTTCCCTCAATTAAAATGTTTATATTATTAGCATTTAGCGCAGTATTTGCCACATTTTTTGAGTCATTGTTTCATCATGCCCAAGTCTTCATGACCCCATTTGGGTTTTCTTGCCAAAGATACTAGAGTGGCTTGCCATTCCTTCTCCAGCTCATTTTACAGATGAGGAAATTGAGGCAAACAAGGTTAAGTGATTTGCTCAGGGTCACACAGCTAGTAAGTGTCTGAGGCCAGCTTTGAACTCATGAAGATGAGTCTTCCTGACTCCAGGCTTCTACACTGTTAATGCTAGTGCTTTCCCTCTGTTCATTATCTCCACTTTATCTCATCTGGGTCTGCTTTGTACATAGTTGTCTTCGTGTTGTGTCCCCCATTAGACTGTGAGCTTCTTGAAGAAAGGAACTGTCCTCTACCTTTCTTTGTAACCTCAGCAATTAGTGAAGTGCCTGGCACATAGTAGGCACTTAATAAATGTTTATTTCTGACTTTCTTTCCTGATTTCCTTTCCCTTCCCCCTGTCCTTTCTCTCAAAACTACCTAGATTTCTTTTACATATATTATGAATAGACATATATATATGTACTGTTTCCATTGTTAAAATGTAAACTCCCTGAGAGCAGGAACTGGTTTCATTTTGTCTTTGTATCTCTACCATCTAGCACAATGTCTGGAACTGTCCAAAGTACTTACTAAATGCTTCTTTATTTTATTGATTGCTTGCTACAGCACTGCCTGAAACACACCCCCCATGCACATATGTGCTTATGGGAGGCAAAAATTAGGTTGCCATGGCCATAGTGGCTCCCAGCCTCTCTGTCTCTAGCACTCTTTTTATTCTCTTGAGCTCAGATATATACTCAGCTTCTGACTAAATAACCAGGTAGGCTCCCCTGCTTCATACATCCATGGTCTGCCTATTTCCCTCAGCACTGTAATTAATCTCTTTCCTCCCTTTCGATTCCCAGATGTTCTCACAATGGTAAGATTTGCGAGAGGAAACCCCTGCATCTTTTTCCCACTCTCTGTAACATCTCAACCTCCTTCCACCTTAAGCTGTCATATTTGCTCCCTGCTTCCACTTTTTCCTTCAGTGCTAAGCAGTTAATTGCCTGTTCACAACTCAAATTTGACTCTGGATTATGATGACGGCCTTAGCTCTCAACTGATACATTCTTTGAAAAGATCGGGATGTTATATTTACCCTTCCCAGTTAAGAGTTGAGAAGTTCTGTTTTTAGTCTCTGTTAGCATTACACCATCTTACATGAGTTGCATTGAGATTAGTGTTTTCTTGATGAAATTTGGGTGATACTCTGGTCTTATCATCAAGACATTTGTAAATCAGATTTTAAGGTGATTTACAGCCACAGCTGCCTAAACCTATTGATTTTATGTTGATTCTTGTTAGACCCAACCTCAGAGAGTTATATTTTCTGACTTGGTACTCAGACTCTGAGGATGTTTGAAACTTGCAGTGATTAAAATAATCTACTTTCCAAAAGCTTGCTTCAGTTCTATGGTTCAGTATAAAATGAAAATTTTGTTTATGACAATGCAGTAAAAATTTGCTCAAGGAAAAGTCTTTCAGTTGATTGAATTTTATCATTAACATAGTTATTCTTTATGCATCAGTCTTTACTGCTGTGATCTGTCTTTTCTATCATAGGCTTCTGATGATCACTCAACTCTGCCCCGACACAATAGTTTGCTACAAAAGATGACTAACCCTTCCTGCTTGCTCTTTATAGCTGAGACTCCACACCCTTTTTGTAAAATAGAGATGTGAAATGTTGGGAGAACTGATGATAAAAATTTCCCCAAATACTCTAAGTTCCTCACCTCTCCAAAAAAAGCAGTGGTAGACAAATGCAAGGCAACCCATCAATTTCAGAACAAACAGTGAAAAATATAATAAAAGATGGAAATTAAGTAGGCAGTGTGAAAGAAAAACGCAACCGCAGAAAGCCAAAGTCACTTTGCAGTTTTCCAATTTGTGCATGACATTGCCCTGATGGCATATTCTAGCTTTAAAGGTCAGAAGTTCAGGTTCTCTGGTGAGACTCCCACAGAAATTCATTCTAATTCCATTGACTCAGTGAATATTTATATCCATCAAGTCTTTCTTATCCTAAAACAAAATTGTCCTTGACCCTGCATTCCCTTTAAGTTATCACCCTATTACTCTCCCCTTGTTCAAAGCTCACTGTCCACTCTCCTCAGCCCCTTACAATTTGATTTACATATATCTACCACTCAATGGCAACTTCTGTCAAAGCTCATCAATGATTTCTTCCTTGATAAATCAATCCACTGGCCTTTTCTCCATTTCCATCTCCCCTGAATTTTCTGTGCCATTTGACACAACCACCTCCTTCTCCTAGATACTTCTTCCCTTGAGTTCTATGACTGCTCTTTCTTGGTTCTCCTACTGAACCTATTGCTCCTTCTTCGTCTCTTTTGATGAATTATGATCCATCTCTCATCCCTTAATAAAGGGCATATGCCAGGGCTCTGTCCTCAGCCCTGTGCTCTTCTCTCTCTATGTTCTTTTCCTAGGTGATCTTTTCTATTCAAAGATCATTTCTATACCTGATTCCATAATCTACATATCCAGCTTTAATCTCTAACAAATCTCCAACTACCTGTTGGATATTTCTGTCTGGATGTCCCATTAACACCTCAAACTCAACTCATACAAAAACCATAACATCAGACAGCTGCCTGAATAGAAAGCAGACTGCCCAGCTCCCACGTGCCTACTCCAGCAAAATTCTGAAGCTCCTAATTACTACAATAAGGGACTCTTCTATCCCACAAACTGCACAAAAAGTCAGCCAGAAGGCCCCAGGCAATAGAAAAGGGAGTCTTCTAGTCAATCAGTCAACAAGCATTTTTAAGTGCTTACTATGTGTCAGACACTGTACTAAGCTTCAAGAATACAAATATAAGTAGGAAGAAATAGTGCCAAGGAACTTACATTCTAATAGAGGAAGACAAAAATAGGAATTGCAGACTTCCTAGAACCAGATCCTAGATCAATTATCTATCCCTGCCACAGATAGGCTAACAGTATCTTTGTATTAGACAGCTTTCAATCATATCTATTTCTACAGGTATATATTTGGAGTGTATGAGGTGCTCAGGGAAGACTAATACCACTGGGATAAGGGCTTGATGAGCTCTTGCTGAGCTGCTCATTCAGCTTTGGTGACCACTTTTCACCTAAGTCTTACCTGTGGCTCCAAGAAGCTGTTGCACGCACAATAGACACACCCTAGTAAACCATGGTAGAGGGGCCAAACCAAGTTGAGGGTTATGGACAGGTCTCAAATTTGTCAGTGAGTTAGGGATATGTTTACCCCCAAGTATGTGAAGGCTTCCCCTGGTGGAATGGGTGGATGAGAATGATCTGTTCCAATAGCCATGAAGGCAGCTTGGTCAGACATCAAAGACGCCAAGGTTATCCACTGCATCCCAGGCCATCAGCGGTAGTCCTTACTTTTGTCTTTGCCATTGGACTTTGATGACTCTGGAAGGCATAGTGAGGCTGATGACTTCTTGCAACTCTGCCTCACTTAAATCTAATTCACTGAGAGTCAAAACATAACTCTGAGATGTCATTGGTCCTCTTCAAAAAGAAGAGCAAGCAACATTTTGTACACTTATATGTGTTCATGTTGTCTCCCAATATAATATAAGCTATTTATATTAAAGAATTGTTTCCATCTTTGCATTTATATCCCCAGGACCTCACACAGTGTTTAGCCCTTAATAAACACTTAGTAATTGATTATTGATTAAGTGATGGTCTCAAGCATTCCCTCCCACCTTTAATTTGCTTATATTACCTGTCTGGGTAGCGTCTTTGCCTCCTTTTCTACTCTTCCCTGAATTAAACTTCCTTGTATAATGTCATATTCCACTTTATTAGATTAGAAGCTCTTTGAGGGCAGGGAGATGCATTCTTTTGCATCTTTATACCACCAGTTCCTCCTAGCACAGTGAACTGCACAGAGTAAGACTTGATTCATAATTGTTGAATTAGAATTGAATTAAATTGAGATAACTGATACTTTTTGCACTTTTTCCAAATAGGGAAAGAAGTAGATATATTCTGGCTTGGAAATTCCATTTAGTGTCATAACATCTCAAAACAAACAAATAAATAATGGCATGATGATGATGATGATGGCACTTTTCTCGTAACAACTTTCTGAGACAAATAGTGAAAGTATCATAGAATAATAGTTTTTAATAATAATCTCTCTTACAAGAGAATTTGGGTTAGCCCCATGCTTCATTTTTCAGAGGCAGAAACTGAGATTCACGGAATTGCACATAGTGAGATAGCTATTAAATGAGAAGGCCAAGATTTGAACTTGGTCATCCCCTATTCAATAAATTCTAGTGGCTCTTTATTACTTATAGGATCAAATATAAAATCCTCTGTTTGGCTTTTAAAGCCTTTCATAACCTGGATCCTTCCTAGCTGTCTGCTCTTTCTATATCTCAGTCTCTTTCCCTTCACCCCCAAGAACTCTATGGTCTAGTGACACTGGCTTATTTGCTACTTCTCACACAATCACCTTCTCATCCTCCATCTCTTTTATTGACTATCCCCCCCTGTGCCTGGAATGTTCACCTTCCCCATTTCTCTGACTTCCTTCAAGTCTCTGCTAAAATTCTACTTTTTGTAAGAAGCCTTTCCAAGTCCCTGTCAATGCTTTGGTGCCTTCCCTCCACTTCAGCCTATACATAGTTTGCTTGTACATAGTTGTTTGCATATTTTTCCCCATTAGACTGTGACCTCTTTGAGAGCAGGGACTATTTTTGCTTTTTTTTTTTTATCCCCAGTGCTGGGGATGTAGTAGTGCCTAACATGTAGTTGGTGCTTAATAAATGCTACTTGAAAACTTTCCACTAAACCGTGTTGTTTCTTACTCAGCTTCCTTCACATAGCCAAAAACTGCAAAATTCACAATTTCCTCTTACTGAGGAATGTTAAGATATCCCCTCCAAAGGCTTGGTGTAGACATAATCTCAGATGGTGCCTTCTTGCTAGATGATATGGTTATGTCAGAAACCACTCTGTTCTCCATGAAATGAAGTTGCATGGTCCCTCATATGCCTACTCTATTTATAGAAGCTTTGCAGAATGCCTGGTCAAGTAGTTGAAATAGAATTAGAGATTAGTGGTCTGAGATGGGAAGGAATTTCTTTTACTTCACCTACGAACCTTAAGGGGCTTTATTAACATTACCAGAAGGGATATTGTTACCCTTACCTTTTCAGAGTTCCCTGATTTCTGACATTGCCTAAAGAAGGAATGACTTCAGATACGTCAGCTCAGGAACAGTGAGGCTGAGCCTGTGGTAAGTGCTTAGCTTTTTTAGCTTTTATATGGCCAGTTCTCTGGTGATGTTACATGTGCTGTGCCAGGATGATCAGCAAACTGCAGAGGCAGCTAAAGGCACACCAGGGAATACACACCCTGGTGCACACCCTGTTTGGTTTACCATTCCACAGGAAAGGATTTCCAGCAGAACACAAGAACACCCGCAGGAAAGAACTTAGCCAGCAATCCCTGCAGCTTAAGGTCCCACCCAGATCCCCTTACTTTCCTTCTCTGATGCATCTTAATTCTTTGCAGCATCTTAATATGACATAGTTTCTGGGTAATTAATTGTTTCATTAATAATGCTGGTATATTATTAATAAAAGGGTCAATGACACTCTCAATTGCCAAAAACCCCTCATGGAACCCATTCAATGCTCATATGCCTTTGGAAGGGTGGGTGCTCCTGAGGGTGGTAATTGATTAACAAGTAATGAGAGAAAATGAATATTATAATGAGAGGTGGACCTATTCTAATGATGGGCTAGGGGACATGACTTTGATCATGTCATTTACTTCCAAATCACCCCCAGCCTTGGGCAATTTAATCAAAGAATTTACCTCCAGCCAGACCAGAGTAGAACACACTTCCCCACCTGGGTGAGGTCTGAACGAAACTGTTAAGAAAGTTAATCCAATCAGCAATGTCCTTCAGAGATTGAACAACCTTCAGGCTTCTGAAAAAATCCTAATTTAATAATTGATTATTAATATGAGAGAGAAATAATCATGTCTCTCATTAAGGATGGGTTGAAACATTAACATCAGCACTATTCTCTACTCCCCCTCTTCTTGAATAGGCTTGCTGCAAATAGCCTCTGAGAGGACAGAGATGTCATTTCTCTCTCTCAGCCAAAACAGCCACATTTACTCCTTTTTCATGTTGGGAGCTGGGCTGTTTTCCTTTTCTATGGAATTAACATGCCTCAAGAAAAAACATTTTGTTTTTAATTTTCTCCATTAAAAAAAATTTTTTTTGAACCTAAAAAACATCAGTTAACCATGAGCACTTGCATACTTCAGGAGAACAGAGAGAACTGTGCATGAAACTGCATTTAAGAAATTTTAAAAATAAGTATTTCACATTTTTTTTAACATTGTTGTCACTTTCCAGTAATAATAGCTGGCATTTAAGTGGTTTAAAGTTTGCAACATGTTTTAAATTCTGCAAAGCCTTTTACAAATATGATCTCATTTGATCCTCACAACAGTCCTGTAAAGGAAGTATCTCCATTTTACAGATGAGAAACTGAGGCTGAAAGAGGTGAAGACATGTCAAGCCCACACAGCTAGTGTCTGCAGCAGAATATGGTGAATCAGGTCTTTGTGATTCCAGGTCCAGCACTCTAACCACTAAACCATCTTGATGTCAGGAATAACACCAGCTCTCTGTCACACACACACACACACACACACACACACACACACACACACAATCATCCTTCCTAACAAAGAAATAAATAAGCAAAACAAACTATACATCTTCCACTGCACAGTCCTAGAGTCTGAGAACACTGTGTGGAAAGGAGGGAGGGTCGTCTCATCTTAGTACTTAGGAGTCAAACATGGTCATTGCTTAGTTCAAAGTTCTGGTGTCCTTGTTCATTGTTTGCCTTTACATTATTGTAGTCTTCTGGCAAATTACTGTCTTAGTTCTAATTACTCTGATTCTTAACATTTCATCTAAATCTTCCTAAGTTTCTCTGGATTTTTCCTATTTGAAAGAAAAAGAAATTCAAGTAAATAAATGAGCCTATGATTAATTCAAAATTTCTTTCCAAGTGAAGAAAATTAAAACTGGAAGTTTTCCTTTTAATTTTTTTCACTCTTACAGAAGGGTTGGCTCAGATTATGACAATGTTTCAAAATGTGCCAAAAGGCAAAAGAGCTTCCATCCAGGAAGCCTTGGCCCAGGGATCATTGGAAAAGCTCATTTTCAAAAGTGACACTATTAGAGAAGATGCCTATCCTCTCAGTAAGAGAACATCTACCCCTAGGATTTAATTAAAACTTAAAATGAAATTTAAAGTCTAAATTTAATCAAAAAATTTAAAGTCATGTTTCAAGTTGCTAGAACATTTTTTAAAAGGTGGATGTGTTTACATGACATTCCAGCAGTTTGGCATAGTCACTAGGAAAACTCTAGGTTCTAATTTCACCTCTGCCACTTACTGACTGTTTGACAATGGGCAAGTCTCTTAACCTTTCTGGCCCTCAGGCAGTCCTCTAAGACTACACGATATAGGTAGAAGATTTTTGCACAATGAAACTATAGGATTTTGGTATGTTGACATTATATGATATCAGGAAGAAGGAGATAGAAGAAAGTGATAAAGAAATGACTTTGTGATTTTAATCTCATGGACTTGGAAGACAACCCAAATAAATGATTGAAAAAATGAGTAAGTTAAATCACAAAACTGGGTTTTGTCTATGCAAAGCCAGGTAACTAATTAGACTGATTTTTTTCCTTGAACTGACTCATTTTGGAGCTGTGCAGACATGGCACATATTTGAGAAAACATCTTAGCTTGTTCGAGATTTATCTTGGCAGATCTAGGGTTTCATTGACTTTGGTACAGACCGAATTGTACTGGGACTCCACAAGTTAAGGTAACAGGTGATGGAGCAAAGTTAGATGTGCTCTTCCTGGTGGGTAATATAGAGCATGTCCAGATATTCTTCTCCTGCTATCAGTGGACAGTGAGAACTTTTGGGGATCCTGTTTCCATCCATATATTTCTGTCCATCACTGAGAGACATGCAATGGGTGATGATGAAGAATTCCATCTGCTGAGTCAAAAGTCAGTGGATATACAAAGGGGGTGACCTATCCCTCTGCTTCTCTCTTTCTTTCCACCTTTGAAAAAGGAAAACTATGCTGAGCCGTATCTGCAGAGTTGGGTGGGGAACTCATGGCTGTCCTATCTCCCCCTTGGCTCCATGTGGCCAATGAATACATGTCCTATCTTGGCAAGCCTATGCCTGTGATGACACCATCTCTTTTTTGTGTTTACTTAGTGATCTTCTAAGTTTCAAATGGTCTGGAAGTCTGTACTGGCGATGGCACCATTGATGTCAACTTGAGCAGTAATGGGTAAGGGTCTGCATCAAATAGTATGGTCATTGGAAAAGAAGGATTGACCCAACTTGGCTGCTTTGTCAGCAGGCTTTCACTCAAATCATGCAAGGAAGGGGCGAAATGTAAAAATTACCTAATTGACAGCCTTGCAAACTGTATTATGTCTCAACAAAGCTTAAATATTAGCTTCTCAGCCAATTGTACTAGTGATTATGTTAAATTACTGAATCCTGTTTAATCATTCTATTGATGCAAGCTATGGTTCTTTTTATAGTTATCATTGCTTTCTGAGGAAAAATAAATCAGCTGTCTTACATTTTATTCATATTGCATATTGAGTACCTCTTTTCCTACTTTCTCTTTTTAGGGGAGGTCCTAGCCTTGAGTCAAAAAGTAACTCTGTCTTTGGGATCAAGGTAATGAAGTAAAAATTAATGAATTAATTAATGAGGTAACAATTGTGAGATCAGGGAACCTAATCCCCCTAATTAGAGGAAAGTTGCTCTAGCAATGAACTGGATGCATAACCATAAGCTGGATACAGAGAAGGAAAGGGTAGTTACTCCATTCCCCTGTCCTTGTACCTAAACAATCTCTACATTAGATTAGTATATTAAAGAAAATGACTCATTTATCTTAAAGATAGAATTATAGTGGCAAAGGCATTGGATTTGGAGTCAGAAGGCTGGATTCAAATCTTAGCCACAAGCTCTGGAAAGTTTGCCATCTGTCTGAGCTTTTATTTGACAGCTGTGTGACCTTGGGATAGTTGCCATACTTCTCTTGGTTCCAGTTGTCCATATAAAGTGAGAGGGTTGGACTCGATTATCTTTAAATCATTCAAATCCTATGGTATATCTATTAATACACATTAAAGAGATCAGATTGGATGAAGCTAAGGAATCTAAGGGAAAGGTGGCAGCCACAAACCAAAATGCCCAACCCTACTTATCAATGTGAGGGAGTAACTCAGTCACACCTGAAAATAACTGCTTGCAGACTTTGAGAAAATAGAGATTGTTTGTTATTTGCAAAACCCAACCCTCTATTTGCAGCCTAAGCTACAACCTCAGGTTGTCTCTTCAGCATTTAAGAAATCTGTCGGCTGCCCAGAGGAGACCAAAGGAATGCAACATGATAAGCAAAGAGAAAACCGGATTTTTCTGGTCTTGACTGAGGTGGGGCATGAAAGAAGGCCAAGGTTCACTTCAGGCACAGAATATGACTGGAGTCTCAGCAGCAGTAAGGCTCAGAGAATTTGAATCTTTTTCCTATGAAAATGGTCATTCTTTTTCAAATCCCAGGAAGTCTGTTATCTGGAACTTCTTGAGCTCTCCCTTAATCTCATTAGTCTATTAGATTTAATTAAACAAATATTTGTTAAAGGCCTGCTATGTGCAAAGCATTGTACTAGGCACCAAGGATACAGAGATACTAAAACAAGAAGTCCCTGACCACAAGGAGTTTACGTGTTAATGAAGGGAAACAACATATGCACACAGAGAAATAAATATAAGATAGTTTGAAGCCTGAGGGAGAATTAACAACCAAGAGGGGTGAGGAACCTGTGCTGAGACTAGAAGAAGACAAGGATTCTGTGAGAAAGATATGGGCCCCAATTCCCATGGGATTCTCTCTCCAGAGCCAAGTTGAAGGCTAAAGACACAAGACCCTCACTGCCTTCTGGCTTCTCCTTGGGCCCCTCAGAGATCTATTGCCCACTTCACTTGGTTCCCAACCCAGGACCATCTCCAGTAAAGCAGCATCCTCTGGGGACAAGATCTAGTCCCCTAGCAAAGCACCCTGGCCTCCTGACCAGACTCCCTGCCTGCTACTGTCTGAGGCCTCACAAAATAAAGTATCACCACCTACAACCATGTTGAACCTCAAGAGAGAAACTTTACCATCCAATCTCATTCCTCTTTCAATGGACCTCTCTCCAACCATTGATAGTATGCCTAGAATTAGCACACTCCCATCCCCCCATATGTCTCCTCCCAGTGATTTGTTACTCTTAGTTGCCAATGTGCACACCCTCTTGCCTATCCTCAATTCATTGTTCCCTCACACCTATCCACCTCAACCTTATCCCCCCTCCCCAAAGTCTCACTGAAGATCTGTCTTATTCCAATGTCTCATGTGGAAATACTCCCTCCATGATTAAAGGAAATTTATTCATTATATTAATTTTCATTATATTAAATTTCCTTTCATCTTAAACTTCTTCCTTTCTTACTCTTTTTGTCTTCTGACGCTCACTACTGAGACCTGGCTCCCTCCTCATGACACTGCTTCCCTTGACATCCTTTCCAGCATTGGCTACTCTAGTATAAGAGCATATACCTTTGATCATATTCCTTGCTAACTTCTCTAGCAGATTGCCCTCATTACATTTTTATTAAATTATATAGCCAATAGTATACATATATATGTATAACAGGGTGAGGGGTCATAAGATGTAGGGGAAGATGAAATGACAGAACAGTATGATCAGATAATGGAATTTCAGAGTTTGTGAACAAAGAAGTGAACACTTGTGGGTGATGCCAAGATCAGGATGTAGTCATCTGTGTGTAGCTGATTGGGTTAAAGGAGTAGGTCATAGGAATTGAGTAGATTGAGGAACCAGAAAGTTAGAGTATTTGAAGGAAGCATATACATTATATATATATATATATATATATATGTGTGTGTGTGTGTGTGTGTGTGTGTGTGTGTGTGTGTGTATGTGTGTGTGTATTTTATCTATATATGCATATATATGTGTACATATAATACACACATATTTGTGTATATATATGTGTGTGTATATATATATATATATATGTATTGACATAAACTTAGGCCTATATAATAAGTAAGAGGTTTGAGAAAGAGAGCACAGGAAAAGCTTATAGAAAAATAGGTTTCTTCAGTTTATTTTATAAACTGGAGTGAAGGCTCAGAACTAATTAAATAATGTAAAAGTTTATGTGCTTCTATTAATATATGAGCAAATATCAGAACCCCTTGATTATTTTTGAACATTGTATGAAAATTAGCAATGGAATGATCCAAGAGTAAGCTAATGAATGGGGGCTTGTTATGGTTTTTGACTAGTATAGTGAACCCCATAGCCCAGCCTAGCCCACCTTTATTACATATGGAGTCATCAAACCTAAACCTACTACATATGTATAATACAAACTAGAGTTCAATGTCATATTCCCTTCTACTGCTAATAACTTACTTGTTGGTTTATCTGCTTATGCTCATGGTCTTTAAGTGAATTTTCTTCCTCCTTAGATAGATCTTTGGTAATTCTGTCTTTTTTTTCCCCTTATTTCTCACTTTCTGACTCCCTCCTCTGGGGGGCTAAATCTCAAAGTTTTTCAGGCTTTTCCAGTGTTGGTCAATTCACAGTTCACTGGCCTTGGTCTCTGCCCTAAATGACTTCTAAGGGATCAGAAATGGCCCCACATAAATGCTAGATATTTTCCCTCAGGTTTAGTGGAGCTACACATATGTCCTATCCCTTTTCCTTCTGTTCCTCTATCCTTTGGCCAAGCTCTTTTGTAGCTCAGAGCACTACACTGTTATCTCAGCCTTTGCAAATTTCTGCCATTTGGATCTCCTCTGGGATTGTTTATGGCATTGAGAGGAAGGTAGGGTTGGGGTAGGGGTGTGATTTAGCCAACTCACGTTGGCTTTCAAAAACCAATTGTTAAATTTTCAATGTGATCATTTACACCTTAGACATCAGCAGAACACTACTAATGAGAATTCAGTTTAGCACATTCTTGATTACCTAAACTTATAAAATTGATGTGAAAAATGTTAATAGTGCAGATTAAATTTTAAAGTCTGTTGTGTGTTCATTTTTTTGAGAGCCAGTTGTTAAACATCTACAAGCACAACCATGTGTTGGAGTAGAGAGTTGAATAGTTGAATACTGTTGCAAGCTCTATTTGCAAGAGTCTATTTGTGCAGCCTTGCTCTGTAGAACACAATGGGCCATGGAGGAGGGGGCTGCTGAGTGAGCATGTTAAGAGTTAGGGCTTCTCTCATATGAAAAAATGCTCTAAATCACTATTGATTAGAGAAATGCAAATTAAAACAACTCTGAGGTACCACATCACAGCTATCAGATTGGCTAACATGACAAAACAGGAAAATGATAAATGTTAGAGAAGATGTGGGAAAATTGAAACACTAATGCATTGTTGGTTGAGTTGTGAAATGATCCAACCATTTTGGAGAGCAATTTGGAACTATGTCCAAAGAGCTATAAAAATGTGCATATCCTTTGACCCAGCAATAGCAATTCTACAGCTATATCCCAAAGAGATCATACAAATGGGAAAAGGACCCACATGTACAAAAATATTCATATGAACTCTTTTTGTGGTGGTAAAGAATTGGAAATTGAGAGGATGCCCATCAATTGGCGAATAGCTGAGCAAATTGTGGTATATAAATGTAATGGAATACTACTGCACTATAAGAAATGATGAACAGGCTGACTTCAGAAAAACCTGGAAAGACTTATATGGTCTGATGCTGAGTGAAGTGAGCAGAACCAAGGGAACTTTGTGCACAATAACAACCACGTTGCATGATGACTAATATTGATAAACTTAACCCTTCCCAGCAATATAAGGATCTAAGACATCTCCAGAGGCCTCATGATGGAAAATGCTATTCACATCCAAAGAAAGAACTATGGAAGTTGAATTGCTATTTTTTTCTCATCTATTGAGTTTTGTTTCTTTTTTCTGATGGTTCCTCCTATTGGTTTTAATTTTTACTTACAATATCACTAATATGAAAATATATTTAATAGGAATGTAAATGTCTATCCTATATCAGATTGTGTGTTGTCTTGGGGAGGGTGGTGGGGAGGAAGGGGGAGAAAAATTTAAAACTCAAAAGGATATGGAAGTTATTATTGATAAATCAAAATAAATTAATAAAAAAATTTTTTTAAAAAAGAGTTAAGGCTTCTCTATTGTTAGTTCGTAGGGTTTTTACCTTGTTTGGATTCTTGGTGTCCTAAATTGTGGATTCAACTCAAATTGCCTTATCTGTCACACATAATTCCTATTTTGGAGA
Source organism: Vombatus ursinus (assembly GCF_900497805.2). Taxonomy (NCBI): domain Eukaryota; kingdom Metazoa; phylum Chordata; class Mammalia; order Diprotodontia; family Vombatidae; genus Vombatus; species Vombatus ursinus. Next base: position 24,082,915 of record NW_020955033.1, on the reverse strand, counting down.
AGACTGAGTGGTCGTAAGGAAGGGACAAAATGTCTAGTCCACCAACTTGTTAGTCATGTGACCTAGAAGTCTAGAGAGTGAAGATTCACTAAAGGTGGAAAGTGGTTTGAGAGTTCAGAATGAAGAGGCATTTTTTCCTGGCTTGGGGTGGGAGATCAGGGAAGGCTGCATGGAGGTAGTAACATTTGGGAAGGATAATGTGAATTAAAATTAATTAAAGATAGCAACCATTCATTCCAATTTAGTTATTCAGGCCAAGTTATCTGGGTTCACTTGAGAAATTCTCATTATTTGATAAACATACATCTTTCTCACATCTTGTTTCCATGCTAGAATCTGATATGGCCAAAGCCAGCTGTGCCTTTTGGGTTCACTGAACTTTTTTGAACTCTTACATTGGTTTGGCGTTCATTGAACCCCCTAGAATAGTGTGGGAATACTCATTGCTGTTACTTTCTAAAGCCATCTGTTCTTTAAGCAAAATTATCTCTTCCCTTTTAGATCTCTCACTTTGTTTCTTTAGAAACCTTTGGAGTCCCAGAAGTTTCTATAAAATTTTGCATAAGATTTTTTTAACCACTTTTCTAGCAGCAGGAGGCTGAGCCTTGCTGTCACTAAGGTCAAAAGAGTAGAACATTTGTATCAGTTCTAAAAGTCAAAAACTTAGGTGTTCAATTGGGTTCTAAAAGTAACAAAAGCTCATAAAATGTTGAGGATTTTTTAAAATCATGTTTGTTTGGGTTGAGTCTTTGAGACTTGAATGTCCCATACTTGCTTTGACTAGTTTTTTTTTTCCCTGAGCACTTTCATACTCATTCATATTAATGGACTATGATAATATCACACCTACAAAATTAATTTATTTCTGTACCTTGAAGATATTATGTTTCAACAAAACCAAAATTAAATTGACAATAGAAGTTATCTCTGGAAACAAAAACCATTTCTAATTCTCTCTGAGTCATTCGATTCTCTTTTGACAGATTAATTCCTTGCTATTCATTTGTCTCTTTATTGCATACCTACCTAAATAATACTGTGAAATTTTGAACATGACATCTCCTCTCTATGGGCCTCCATTTATAAAATAAGAGAGTTGAATTAAATGACCTTTGAGTAAATTCTAGCTCTATCATTCTAGGATCCTGTAAAACTTTTGCCAGAGATGCCCATAATACAAAGGGCCTGGGATACTTTCTTCCAGGAATGGAGGTTAAGGGGGGAGGTGGGGAGGGAGAGGGATTCACACTTCTTTTGCCTCTAGCTATTGATCCCTATGCTAAGCTAAGATATAATTTTCCCAAAAACAATTTGTTAATTTTCTCTAGCTTCCTGTCTGTAAGCTGTTTGGCATTCATTTTGCTCTGATTTAAATGAATTCCTTACTCTTTAATTCATCTGGCTTGATTTTTTTAGTGTAGCATAGTATACTAACAAGTTCCTGGTTCATTTCTAAGCCAAGTAGTATTGATTTGGTGGGGTTTTCCTAGGAAGGAATAGATAAATGAAAGTCTATGCCTTCTCTAGGATGTATCTAAGCACAGAAAGAAATAGAACATTGTAGAGTACAGTTTTTGAGTAGCATCTTTCATCATCTCTTGAATACATAGCTATTTTCAACTTAAAAGGTAACATTTTCTTTTTACTCCCCTTTCTCCTACCCCCTACCCAAAAAGGGGCACAAACACTCTTTAAGAGTAATGCCCTGAAGTAATTGCTAAGTTATATATGCACACAATGCTTTTTTTTAAATTTACAACTATAAAGGCAGTGTGTGTAAGGATGCAACATTTCTTGGTGTTGATTGCCATCACTGGGACATTTCTGGTGAGACTCTGATGTCAGCATAGCCTGAATGATTGGCAGGACAGAAGGACAAAAGATGCAGGCATGTGGTGCCAAAGTTGAGTTGAAAAGCAGAAAAAAAGAAAGAAGATGATATTAATGGCCAAGTCAGAATTCTAATACTCTACTGGCTCTGTCAGCTTTAGCTTTTGAACATTGAGCATGCTAGTCTCTTTCTCTTCTGGGTTCTGGCTCCCCTCTCAAGCATTCACTTCTCCCTGTGGGAAGGTTCCAGCTGTGACTCTGACCTTTCATACCAGGATGGATCAATCTGGGGCTCAAGGGGGAGATCAGAAGCCATTGTGTCCATAAAGGAGGAAGAGTAGCACTGAGGCTATGTTCTCCCAATCACCAATATGGTAGAGAACACTTTCGCTGTGCATCTCTTCTTTACTCTTTGGGTAATATGCAGTTTTGATTCTTTATACTGTACTATTACATGATGTGCAGGAATATAGTTTCACAAAAGGCACATCACTATTAAAATGATGAGGTTTTATTTCAGGTAGCAGTTTGGATTATTGAAAGTGTTAAACAATTTCCTAAAGGCAATCCAAAACATATTTCTCTTAATGTTCAATTCTAAACACAGCTCATTGTCTAGTCACAGTACCTGTCCAAGGTGCTAATCCTGGAATGACTACACCAGTTCTATATGTTATCATCCAACAGATTATCATAGTTTAGGCCACTGTCAGCCTCAAATAGAAATAGATCCTGCTCTTGGCATATTAATTTAGGAAAGCACAGATTAACAATATCTATGTTGTATTGTATTTTTATTTATTTTGTTAAACATTTCCCAATTACATTTTAATCTGGTTCTGGCACCCTTGGGTAACTTTGACACCTCTGATTCATTGTTGCTGTTGTTCAGTCATTTCAGTCATGTCCAACTCTTTGCAATCCCATATGGGGTTTTCTTGACAAAGCTATATATATACTGGAGTGGTATGCCATTTCCTTCTACAGCTCATTTTTTACAGGTGAGGAACTGAGACAAACAGGGTTAAGTGACTTGCCTAGAATGATACAGCTAATAAGTATCTAAGGCCAGATTTGAACTCAGGAATACAAGTCTTCCTGACTCCAGGCTCAGTATTCTATCCACTGCACCACCTAGTTGCCCACCTCTGGTTTAGGCAACAGGTAATTCTTCATCTACCTGTTTGCTCCTATGTAGATAATTAAGAGTGAATTCTTTTGAATAATAATAGATTTCATTTAGAGGCTTTGCTATGTTCTGGGACTTGATGCAATCAGTAGAATTACAAATAATCAAATAAAGAACATCACCAGCTATAAAGACTTTCTTTCATTTGGATTCTTCACAGGTTATCTTCCATGACAATAGCAAACACCTTGCCCAAGGTCTCTCCCCTTTTCATGCCTCATTTCATGTTAATAATCAGAGCATCATTGAACACAATCTTCTGCTGTTGCTTCTATTAAGAGATTTGTAGGATTTAAACATATACATGGGAGACACTTTGCTGGAGGAGAGCCTGAAAGGTAATGTTTGCTCTACGAACTTAGGTTTTGTTTAATAATTTATTAACACAGTGAAATCTTGTATTCTCTATACCTGACAACTGTATGACTGTGAAGATGTGATATGCTGTAGAATATTGTTTGCGAAAACCTCATTTTTAATCAAAAGTCTGCATGGATAACTTTTTTATCACATTAATATAAATCATATATATGTATATGTGTGTACATGTGTGTATATACACATATAAGTATATAAGTATATGTACGTATGTGTGTATCCCTCTCTACTCCCCTAGCAAATCTTCTCTAATGACTAAGATTGTAAAAGAAAAATAAAGAAAAGTTCAGCAAACCTAATTAACATGCTAACTGCATCTGACAGAATCTATCTAGCAAGTATTTATTTGGTACATACTCTGTCCAGGCAACTATGCTGGAATTTAAGATTCAAGGATAGAAATAAAAGAGTCCTGGGGCAGGTAGGTGGCGCAGTGGATAGAGAACCAGGTCTGGAGTCAGGAGGACCTGAGTTCAAATCCGGCCTCAGACACATAACACTCACTAGCTGTGTGACCCTGGGCAAGTCACTTAACCCCATTGCCTAGCAAAAACCAAAAGAAAAAAGAAAGAAAAAAAAAGAAAATAGTCCCTGTCCTCAGGGAACTTATATTTAATTGGGGGAAACAACACATATACACAAAATGTATACAACATGCATAATTGTAATGTTATATAAATATATACAAAATCGGTATGAAATAATTACAATGTAATTTGAGGAGAATGGTAGGCATTAGCAATTAAAGGGGAGGGCACCTAGGTAGCTCTGTGGATAGAGTGATGTAAACTTATCTTCATGAACCTGGAGTCATGTAAACTCATGTTCATGAGTTTAAACCTGGCTTCACACACTAACCAGTTGTGTGACCCTGGGCAAGTCACACTTGTTTGACTCAATTTCCTCATCTGTAAAATGAGCTAGAGAAGGAAAAGGCAAACCACTTCAGTATCTTTACCAAGAAAACCTCAAATGGGGTCATGAAGAGTTGGACATGACTGAAAAAACAACTGAACAACAAAAAAGGCTTTATGTAAAACATAGCAGTTGAGCTGAACTTTGAAAGAAATTAGGGATTCTAAGAGGCAGAAATGAAGGGCAGTAAGTAGTCCAGGCAGTTTGTATAAGACTTTTCATCTTTCTCTGAATCACTCATATTCATTGTTTCATATAGTGCAAGATTATTACATTACATTCATGTGCCATAATTTTTTTAGTCATTCCCCAAACAATGGGTACCTAGATATCCATTATCATACAAAGAAAGTGCGCAATGACTCTTTTGTTAAATGTTAGACCTATTTCTGTCTTTGATCTCCTTGAGGGTATATACTTAGTGGTGGTGGCTCATCTAGGTCAAAACATATAGACATTGTAGTCATTTTTCAAGCATAATCCCAAATAACTTTACAGAATGGTTACAGTTCCCTTAATAAAGGGATTTGTTCTGGGAAGTCTGGATTCAGTCAAAGGGCCACACTTGAGGACCTACAGGGCCACATGTGGCCTTGAGGCCTCAGGTTCCGCACCCCTGGTTAGATCAATTCACAATTCCACCAATAATGTATTACTGTTCCTGTGTTTTCACAACCCTTACAACACTGACTATCTTTGATAATTTATTAAGTGTGAATTGCTTAGAGTTGTTTTAATTTGCATTTCTTTTATTATTAGTGGTTTGAAACAATCTTTCATATAGTTGTTAATTGTTTGAAATTCTTTTCCTGAGGACTATTTGTTCATATCATTTGACCACTTATCTATTGGGACCTTCTCACATTTTCATTAAGGATACATTTATAAATCAAAGATTTAGTAGAGGTATGAAATTTCATAGGTCATTAGTAACTAAGGTACTTTCAATTGAGTTCTGTCAGTAGTAATACCAGGATTATTTTAGCCTAATTATCTGGTATAGTCTCCTCCAGATATTCAGAAAACCATTCGTCGATGACTTCAAAATTGTGTCACCTCCAGCACATGGTTCATGTTTATTTCATTTGATTGAGCTGCTTTTCCTATCTTCATTTTTCTAGTGGCTCAGTCTGGATTTCTTCCCTCTCTCATCCCATGTCTTCAAGGTGACCTTGCCTAATGATCTCCTGTTTCTTTCCCTTCCTTCCCTTTCTCCTCTCCTTCCTCTCCTTCCCCTTCCCTCTCCCTTCCCTCACCTATGACCTTAGTCAGGAAACTAAGAAATCAGTAATAAATGAAGATCAGGGCAGGGGAAAAGGATGGATTGCCATGCCACAGTATGTTCTTCTCCAATACTTTCCTTTGACCCTAAATTGGGGCATGCTCTCTGCACACTCTGCCTTGTGTCATAAAAGAGCAGCCTATTGGTAACTGGAGAATAAACAATCTGGAACATGGGACATGATGGGAACTGAGTTGTTATTGGTGTTTGTCCTTCATTCTTGAAGAGGACCATGACATCAGGAAGATAATGCCATGAACTGCAAGTGAATTGGATTTAAGTGAAAGAGGGCTGTGCAAAGTCACCAGTAGCACTTTCTCCTCTGGGGCCATTGGGGTCCAGTGGCAAGATATGGATCAAGACAACTGGAGATGGCTTCATGGGAACTGGGAGGAAAAGCAGCAAGCACTTCTGTTCCAAAAGAGAAGATCATATTAACTAATCCAGCTCATAAGACACACTCCTCATCCACTGAGAGTGGGGAGGAAGAGATTGAGAAATATCTGGGATTTTCAAAAGAGAAATAATAGCATCCAGGAGGTGATGGTGATATTAGGAGCAAAAGAAGGAGTGCTGTGTCTGCCCTGTATGTGGGACTTAACTCATGGCAGCTACCAAAAACCAGGATCTTTGTCCCAGTGCTGGTAAAGGCAAAGCTTTTACCCTTTTGGCCACCATGTCACCACTTTCTAATCTTTCCTGTCATCTGTTCCCTCAACAAAGGCAGGGACACCTGGAGATGCAAGCGCTGACTCATTCAATGCAACTTCTCAAGTAAATAGTCCTATACTTCACTCTAGGCAAAACATCAAAGAAAAAAAGCATACTAGAATTGGAAGGGACCAGAGGAATCATCCAATACAATTCCCTCATTTTACAAGTAAGGCAGCATGACAGTGGACAGAATACTGGATTTCAAGTCAGTGACTTTAAGCAAGTCACATCACCTCTCTATGCCTCTGTTTCTTCATCTGTAAAATAAAGGTGCTGGACTTGGTCTACAATTTTTAAAATTATACCTTCCTATCAATATTTTTTTCCTTGATGAGGGAAGAGGGGGATTAGATCTCTACATAACTGTTGCTGTGAGTACCAAATTGAGATTATATTATAACCACACTGAGGTGCTGATTTCCTAACTTAGAAGGGGGAAGGAAGGCTGAGACCTTGACAGTGAGGAAAGGGGTGGAGTGAGAGAATATTGGGCTGTAACAGGGGAAGGGTGGGTGTGGTTGCATTGGAGACAAGACCAATGACTGGCTATTATGGAAAAGTTGAATGCAACTCATATTCCCACCCTCTTCCCATATATTCCTAAAGGGCATGCCATGACCCCTGAGGGGATCCTGGACCCCACTTTTGAGATTTTTGGAACAGATGTCTAAGATTATTTTTATTTATTTATTTTTTTTCCTAAGATTATTTTTAGACCTAAACCTATGATTATATGAAATGAGGAAACAGGCCAGGTCTAGGTAAGACTCATTTTTCTGTAGTAATTCAGCTAATTAGTGACAGGAACAGGAGTAGGACTTCCATCTTCCAGTTCTATACTACCAACCTGAGGTCTCATTCATTTTGGGAATTCTGTAATTCTTTTCTTTGAGCCATATTGTACTAGCATCAATAAAAAGGAACAGAAGTAAAATTAACTAATATTTTGATTCAATTATTTATTTATATCATACTTAGTGAGTGGTCAAGGATTTCTATTGCTATGGCTGATAAAAGGCAGAATTACTCTTGATTCTTTCAATTTAGATTGTTTTGATCTGAACTGCTTTCTTCATTCACCAATTTTTCCTGAATTTTTCTCCATAAAGTAGCTGCATTGGCTTCTATGAGTATTTGATGTTTTCATTTGTGAAATTTTTGTAAGGTACAGTTGGGAAGGTAATAAAAGTCATTTACAGTTTGACATGAAAATCATCTGAAAAAAAAACAACTTGAATCAAGAAACCAGAGTAGCCATAGTTCACAGATTACATTGCTATACAGTCAAAACAGTCCCAGACAAAAAGCTAAGTGAGTTTGGATATGCTGAGTATAAGCACAAGAATGACCCTGAAGGGTCCACATGGAAGTTGCATCCTATGAGGCAAGTCTCAGGGGGTAAAAATTCTTCCAAAACTATACACTTGAAAAACGGGGCAAAAGACCATCTATCTCCATGATACAACCAGAATAAACACAGTACTGGAAAATGTGGAATGACTAAATGAAAATAAATCTATTTTCTCAATAATCAGATTAAAATTAATGACCCAGCAGACATTAGATAAACAATAGATTTGAAGGTCACTTTAACAGTTTACAAAGCACTTTCAGATTTTACTATCTCTCTGGATCCTTATATAAGCTTGTTAGAGATATTTTGTATGGCAAGGGTTGTTATCTCCATTTAACAGGGTGAAATAGCCTCAGTTTCCTCAAGTGACTTTCCCAAGGTTATACATAATTGGGTGTGATAGAGCCAGGGTTCCAGTCCATTTATTTAGACTCCAAGTCATAATAAAGCTATTAAGAGACTAGGCAAAAGCAGATATACTTCATGTCTTTGATATACCACATCATCATGTGATTTGAAATGGAGCCTGCTTTTACTATGAATTAATTTGCACATAGTACTTGTCACTGAAATTTACAGAAAAGGATGATGCAACTATAACCCCACTACCAGAGGTCACCATGGACATTTGCTGCTCTTTTTTATCCCTCCTTGTCAGGATCTCTGGTTAATGGTTACCAATCACTCCTTAGCTCTGCTTTGTGTGGATTTTTCCTTAATATTGTGCTTCCATCAGTTGGCTCACTTGTTTCAGCTGTTACCATTTTCACTTGCTGTTGACCATGCCTAAAATATTCTCCTTCCTCTTCTCCACCTGCTAACTTCCCCGATTTTCCTCAAGATTTTATTAAAATCACACTTTCTACAGGAAGCCTTTCCCAATCCATCCTAATTCTAGTACTCTACCTCTGTAGATTATTTCCTTTTTATCTTGTATATAGCTTGTTTGTACGTCGTTGGTTGCATGTTGTCGGTTCCATTAGATTGTAGGCTGCTGTCTTGTGTCTCTTTTTATAACCTCAGTACTTAGCACAGTGCTTGGCACATAGTAGACTTAATAAATGCTTATTGACTGACTAACTAGTCCTCTCATTACCCCTCCAACCATTAGCAACTCTATTTGATTATTACCCCAAAGTATGCCTCATTGATGCACCCCTTTCACAAGGTCACTAATTATTTTTTAAAATTTGTATTGATAACTCTTGCTTTTATATCACCTTTATTTCCAAATATATCTTTCTCCTTTCCCTTACTCTATTTCAAAGAGTAAGAAAAGGGTGGGGGTGGCAGAGAGCAAAGCAAAACTCTTTAAGAAAACTAACTAATGCATCAACCAAGACTGACAGTATACACAATATTTCACATCCATAGTCCCCTGTCTCTGGAAAGGAGAGGTGACCTCTCCTCTCTGGATTTTTTGTTCATCTTATTTACATTATTGTAGTTACTGCATACATTGTTTTCCTCATCCTGCTTTACTCTGCATCAGTTTATATAATTCATCTCAGGCTTCTCTAAATTTTTCATATTGATTGGTTTTTTATTTTAATTTTTGATTGTTTATTATAGTACAACAATATTCTATCTGCCACAGTTTTGTTTTTTTTTAGCATCTACCTTGTTTCCAGTTCTTGGCTAAGGGTTAGCCTACATTTACAAAGGATTTAATCATATTAGATAAAAAATAATTTAAAAAATATCACTCACATGTACCGTAGTTTTGGACTATACATTCTAAGCAATCCCTAGACCCTAAAAGCAAGAAACTCTTCTGACTCAAATGTTAATGTCACCAGCCTTAGTCACCACCACTTGTGCTGCAGCCTGAGTGATAGAAAGGAAAGGAAGGAAACAAGCATTTATTAAATGCCTATTATGGACTAGACACTATGCTAAGTGTTTTATAAATATTATCTCATTTGATTCTCATAACAATCCTGTTAGTTAGGTGTCATTATTTATCCCCACTATATAGTTGAGGAAACTCAGTCAGACAGAGGTTAAGTGATTGGTCACACAGCTAGTAAGTATCTGAGGTCAGATTTGAACTTATATCTTCCTGAATCCAGGAACAATGGTCTGTCTACTACACCAACTAGCTGTCTAGACAGGAATCAACACATGTTTATAAGCATCTCAGATGCCAGGGAAACAGAATCTATATGTTTCTACAGCTACCTCATGGCTCATTTAGAGGACTATAGAAACTTGGCGTGCCTGTTTTGATTGCAATTCCCCAAACTCAACATGTTTCTTGCCTCTTTACATTTGTGCAGACTATCCATGCCTAGAATGAGTTCTTCCATCTCTTCTTTTCAAAAGTTTTATCCAGAGTTGGGAGATGAAGTTCCATGTGTGAAAAAAAATAAATGAGACAGTTTGGCTGGAGTGTAGTATATGTGAGGGGCAGTAATATGCAATAAAGTTAAAAAGGGGCAGCTAGATGGTGCAGTGGATAGGGCACCAGCCCTGGAGTAGGAGGACCTAAGTTCTAATCCGGCCTCAGACCCATAACACTTGCTAGCTGTGTGACCCTGGGCAAGTCCAACCCCAATTGCCTCACAAAAAAAAAAGAGGTAGGAAGGATCTAGGTTGTAAAGTGCTTAAAATCTCAAACAGAGACATTTATACTTGATTCTAGAGGCTATAAAGAATCACTGGAGTTTACTGAGTAAGAGAATGGAATAGTCAGACCTGAGTTTTGGGGAAATCACTTTGGCAGATGAATAGAAGATGGACTAAAGTAGGTAAGAGATTTGAGGCAGAAAGATGACATTGGAGGCTGTTGTAGTAGTCCAGACAAGAGGTGATGAGGAACTGAACTGGGGGAGTGACTGAGTGAGTGGAGAGAAAGGGCTAGATGAGAAGGATGCTGTGGAAGTAAAAACGAGATTTGGCAACCGATTGAGTGTGCTGGGGAAGAGAAAACGAGGAGTCAAGAATGATGGGGAGGTTATGAACCTGGTACCTGGAAGGATGGTGCCCGTGCTAGAAATGAGGAGGTTTGTAAGAAGGATTGGGTCAGGAGGAAAAGATAATAACTTATGTTCTAGACATGTTGAATTTTAAATGCCTAAGAGACATTTAATGGAAAATGTTTAATAGGCAGTTTGTGAAGAGAAACTGGGGCTCAGATATGAGACTAGAACTAAATGTGTACATCTGTGAGTCATCTACATGGAGGAAGTCATGGAACACCTGGGAGCTGATGGTATTACAAAGAGAAAATATGTAGAGAAAGAAGAGAAAAGAGTACCAAACAGAATCTTGGGGAGCATCCAAAGTTGGGGGGCTATTTGGATGATAATCCAACAAATGAGACTGAGGAGTGGCCACACAAATGGGAGACCCAAGAGACAGAACTGTGTCAAGAAAGCCCAGAGAGAAGAAAACATTCAGAAGGAAAAAAGCAGTCAAAATTGTCAAATACTGCAGAAAGGTCAAGAAGGATGTGAATTGAGAAAAGGTTGTCAGATTTGCAATTAAATCTTAATTATTAAGATATCACTGTAATCTTTAGAGAAAGCAATTTCAGTTAAGTGATATGGTCAGAAGTCAGATTACAAATGGTTGAGAAGTAAGTGAAAGGAGAAAAAATAGAAGTAATGAGCTTAGGAGATTTCTAGCATTTGGCTGAGAAAGGGAGGGGAAATATAAGATGATAACTTGAGGGGATGGTGGGGTTTAGTGATGGTCTAGTCACAAGGGGCTTGGGGGAGAGAGAGAGAGAGAGAGATACACAGAAATGATGATGATGATGATATAATCTGCTGAAGAAGACAAGAGGCGATGGGATCAAGGCGTTAAAATATGTTGTGAAATCCTCAGCTATGAGTGAGGGAGGGGGGTGCCAGAGGCTTAAAGAGAGAAGAGAAGGTTTAGAACAGTAGCTGTGGGGAGTGAAATAGAGAATTAATTAGGCTGTAGTTAGTTGATGACCTTGCTGCCGTGACAGCTCACTTGAGATTAAGTAACATACATTTGTAATAGACCAAGTCAGCATGGTTCCATGGCTTTCTCCCACTCTATAGCAGAGCATTAGAAGGAACAGTGGGATGGAGTAACAGATGATAGAAGGAACCCAGGGTTGGCATTTGTCAAGGTCTGAGTGACAATAGGACGGGGGAGCAAGGGATTAGAGAATAGAAGATAGTGTAAAGTTTGGATCAAAATTAGAAAGGGAAGTTGTTTTGGCCTGGGAAAGTCCTGAGGAGTAGTGGGATTCAAAGTCTCAATGTGAAAGAAGAACAAGTTTAGGAGGAGTGAGGCATAGAGAAAGATGGAATGAAAGGTTTTGACTTGGATTTAGGAATATTCAAAATTCTTCATCATGGAAATAGAATATATGGGTAATGGGAAGATCATAGGGTCGTAGATTTAGAGCTGGACATTACCTCAGAGGTCTTCTAGTCCGAATCCCTAGTCCATTTTATAGAGAAAGTCCTGAAACCCAGAATGTTTAAGTGACTTGCTCAGAGTCACTTAACGTAACTGGTTAAACGTCAGAGGCAAGATGCAAATTCAGTTCTATCTGACTCCAAATCTAGCACTTTCTCTACTATGCTCCACTGCCTCTCAGAGTAAACATCCTTGTGTGTAGCTGAGGTGAAGCAGAGGAGTAGGTACATCATCAGACTTGAGACTGAGGACCTGGGTGGGTGGTTGGGCTATTTGAGGCAACACTAATGTGTATTTTTTCCCATGCAGAAGAGAAACAGGAAGTTTTGTCCACAGTGACCAAAGCTGCATCATGAAGTTGAGACAAAACTAGGGAAGTGGTGATCTCTTGCAAAGCTAGCATACGTTTAGGGGCAGAAAATGTTCTCAACATGAGGTTCAAAAGAAAAAACTTTAAGAGGGTCAAGTGGGCAATTGATTTCATTTCGAGGTTTGGATCCAAGGGAGTCAAAATTCCTTATGGTTTGCACAATCCCAAGCCGGGCTAATGTTATCTCATCATGAGCAAAGGGACTCACAGTGTGGTTACAGAGGCCTCGGGCCAGCTGCCAGCTGGAACTTGGAAGAGTAACGTTTTCCCTTCAGTCAGAAGCTGTTTTGAAGAACGTACTGGTCTCAACAAGCTCATTGTATCTTCAACAGAAGAAAAGTACTAAGGTCTGCTGACTGGGTAAGTGTGGTACAGTGGTAGGTCCATTGGAATCAAAAGATCCAAGTTCATTTAACTTGTCCGGGTTTCAGCATCATCTGTAAAATAATAGAGGTCCCTTCTCCTCTGAGGCAGAGATGTCAAACATGCCTACAATACTTCAGAGTGCCCCAATCATGTTAAAATATAATTTTTAATCTGATTCCAAGTACAAATGTAATTTTTATAATGGTTCCAGGTTCCAATGTACCTTTTAATCTGGTTCCAGATGCAGGGAAATATTTAACAAAATAAATTAAAATATAATAAAACATAGGTAATGTTAATATGTTATTTTCTAAGTCAATGTCCGTGTGTGATTAGATTAGTGTCTCCCCATACCCCCCACACCCTTTTCTAACTGAATTTGACACAACTGTTGTGAGGTACTTCCAGACTCCCAATCCCAACATTCCAACCCATACACTCAGTCTTTTCCACCTGTATATTCTACAAAGTATTTTCAGTAATGAACTCCACTCCTACTCTCAACAACAGCTTTCTCAACCTTCCAGGGCCTGTTGTTTGTCCTTCATTCTCAGAAAGGTGATGTCTTGACTTGCAAGTGAATTGGATTGAAGTGAGGGGGAGGCTGTGCAAAGTCACCAGCCTCACTCTGTGCTCTGGAGCCATCTGAGTCCGGTAGAAAGATATAGATCAGGACTACAGAAGATGGCCCCAGATGCAGTGGGAGGCCTTGGCCTTTTTAAGCTAAAGTCTTTCCCAGGTCTCAGTTTGTCCGAGGCAATGCCTATTCAGTGATTAAGGCTAGGTAAGAAATGAGGCAAAGAATGGCCTCTTTCATTTAGTCAAAGAAAAAAAAATTTATCTGGGAGCGGAAGACCCTTAGAGTTTCTGGCCAAAACAGAAACAATTGCTATTTAGACTGCCTCAGAGCCATCAAGGCCCAAACAATGATCAAGTGAGGCTTGGGCTGAGACCTATTGTTGGCCAATCAGTGAAAGCTAGAGTAATTTGGGTTTCAGGCATGGTCAGGTAGCTCAATTTGAATCCCAATGAGTGAGTATAATTAGCAAAGACAGTATTATTAGGCAAAAAGGAAGGTAAGATGCTTTTATTAAGAGCTTACTATATGCCTAGCACTATGCTAAGAGCCAGAGCTACTTTTTGCTTGTATTTGCTGCTAAGACCGTCTCTGCCTTCAAGATGCTTATATTCTAATTGGGGGAAACCCCCACCAAAAAGAGCTTAAGGTGGGGTGGAGCTATAGGGGTAATAGGATGTTCCAAGGTGAGAAGGCCCCAGGTGCTAAGGGATAAAATGGCAATAGAGACGCAATTTTGAAGTCCAGAAAGGCAAGAGCAAGACTGGGAGGGCCTGATACTCTTTTTTCTCTTTGCCTCTCAACTAATAGTGTGTTATAAACAGGACAACTAAAGTTAGACAACAGCATGTCACCTTGGGGACACTGCAAACAATAAAAGCTAGCCCTGACCACTGACTTGAGAGACCTTTTTTTGACCAATCTCTTTGCCCAGTCTAACCTTTCAGTCTCTGATCTGTTATCAAATTCCAAGTTCCTTCACCTACAAAATAAAAAGAACTCCCTTAAGGCCCTCCAGGTCTCAGATTCTATATAATTTCTGTTCTGGAATGTCTGTGTGTCTAAAAATGAAGAATCTCCTTATCCATTTGAAGTTGGAGGCTATGGAACCAAACAAAGTCAAAGGCACAAAACAGGAGCTAGGACAGGAATTCTGCAAATGTTCCCTCTTCCAATTCTTACTAGAAAGAGTCCCGGGTGTTAAGAAGTACTTCATGCTTCCTTTGCTCACAGAACAGCATGGAGTCACATCAGTGGTAATAATATGGTATAGGAGCAGAAGACTTCAGTTCTGCTCTGGAGGGCAGGTCAGTGACCCCTTCTGAATCTCATGTTTATCAAATAAGAAAAAAAACAATTCTACCCCTAGCTTACCCTTTCCTTTCTCCTTCTCCTGTTTCTCTGGTATTGTAAAGCTGTAGGTTAATGTTTGCTAACAGAGTTGGAGCTATTTGAAAAGAAAGAACCATATTGTTGCCAAATGAAGTTTCCTCTGGATCCTCCTGGACAGTAGCCTGGACAATACTGCCACCTTAAAAAATAAATAAACAAACTGATAAATAAATAAGTAAATAAATAAATGAAGTCTTGTTTTTCCACTTGGTGATATCAAATTCAGGATGATGGGACAGAGCAACTAGGAATCCAATATCTTTGTCAAGAAAACCCCAAATGGGGTCATGAAGAGTCAGACACAACTGAAATGGCTTAACAACAACAACAATATATATGTATGTATGTATACTATATAGATATATTTGATGTTTTATCTATATATGTACATATGTATACATACAATTCTCATGAATGACTAGAATCAATTGTTGATCTATCTCTTGCAGCTGATTCGCATCATTCACTGTAGTTATGGTCTATAAAGTCACCATGAACATTGAAACAGCAAATGCTTACCTCATTGCACCTAGGAGAAATACAGGGTTAGGTTCCTACAAATCTGTGGTCATAACATTTACTTTAGCACTTTCTGGAGCAGCCTCACATACAGATTGATGAATTTCCTCATTCTTTTTCTGGATGTACGCATTATTGATTCATCAACGTTGAAATCAAGGCCAACGGTATGATAATTCAGGTCTGAATGAAGCTTTTCTAACGCATGTATTTTCTCTGTAAGGCACATCACAGCCTTCTTAGGCTTAGGAAGACTAGACAGCACTTCAGCACTATGCTTGAGGCCATTTTAAATAGCAAAATCACCTACAAAAAGCACAAAAATGCAAAAAAAAAAAGTAGCATTAAATAGACTGTGTAAAAGGATAGTTTACAGTACAAAAGCTAAACCAAGAAGGTAGACAGTCATCCAATCACCATGTTCTACCTCCACTGGTAACATATGTCTAGGTGACTCAAATTTTTTGTCATTCTGTGCCTGTCCTCAGTATGCCCATGAATGACCACAAAAGCAACCTAAGTATTGATTTTGGGGTTACAAGTAAATTTTAGTGAGTAGGCAAATTCACAATGAGGATCAATCATATATAATATAAATGTGTATGTATGCGTATATCTAATTTTTTTAATAAGCTTGAATTTCATAGCTTCATGTTTCACAGGCACAGGCTAACTAGCCAGATACAGGTCTTCACCAAAGTCTTAGTACGGTTTTGAACTTTAATAACTTAAAACTGCACTAAGCCTTTGGAGACAGCCTGTATTTTCAATGGTACTTTTAAACATATCTGAAACTAATTTTCCAAAGATAGTGTTCCATCAGCTGTACTGGAGTCCATTACTTTCTTGCAATATTGCCAAGTTATTATTTTTATGGTCCAGATGTCCATTTTCCAAGTCACAAATCCTCAGAAACTGGAATAACTTGAATTACAGTTTATGACTACCCCATTCTTGGTTACCTGTAACATGGGAGAGTCTGACTTTATTAATACTTACAATTTTAAATATCTATTCTAAGCCATTAACTTTTTTGGCTCTCAGTTTGTCATTACAATGAAATAATTTAATGCACCTGTTAGTGCTGGGTTTCTCTCATAAATCGATTACGTTTGTGCTTTGCTAGGTTTTTTCTCTTGGAACTTTTTCCATATTGATCTCTGGGAGATAAATACCCAACATAAACATATCACATCAAAAAGGCAGTAAAAGCACCTAAGGAAACATTTAATAGCACATTCTTTCATAGAGGCTCTAAATAGAATTTTAACTGTAAAATCTCCTCACCGAAGCTTCTACTTCAACCTTTCGTCTCTGGAGAGGGTGAAAATATAAACAGAAACAGCTACATCTGCAGTAGCATTCAAATAGCCTAAGCCCTAGAACAATGTCAGCTCCTAAGAGGTTTAATCTAAAGAACACAGAGAGTTTGGAATGTACTATTTTTTTTTTAATTTTTAGGCAATTGAGGTTAAGTGACTTGCCCAGGGTCACAAAGCTAGTAAGTGTCAAGTGTTTGGTAAGACCAGATTTGAACTCAGGCCCTACCTGACTTCAGGGCCAGTGCTCTATCCACTGTGCCACCTAGCTGCCCCTGAATGTAAATATCTTTTTGGCTGTGAGTCAGTCACTGGACCTCAGTTTCCACATCTATAAAATGAAGGGGTTGAACTGAATGAGTTTGAAAGTCCCTTTCCAATTCAAAAAGCCATGATTTTATGATTCTCTTTGCCTCTCCCTGATCCCTCCAATCTGGAGGCAGCTAGGTGGTACAGTGGATAGAGAGGTGGGCCTGGAGTCAGGGAGACCTGAGTTCAAATTCAGCCTCAAACACTTACTAGCTGTGTGACCTTGGGGAAGTCATTTAACCTCTCTTTGTTTTAAGCCACTGGAGAAAGAAACAGCAAACCACTCTCATATCTTTGCCAAGAAACCCCCATGGACTGTATAGTCTATGGAGTCATGAAGAGTCAAACACAACTGCACAACAGATTCACAGAAACACTGATGGAGAGTAGAAGGTATTTCTGTAAGTAATAATTCTGAAAATCCCAGGCTCCCTGACCCCTGTCCTCCAGCCTACTGTTGGGTTGTGTAGGTGTGGTGACAGAATCATTCAACAAGTGTTTATCAGTTCCCTACTAAATCCTAGGGATTGTGCTAGGTGTTGGGGTTATAAAGTAAAAAATGAGGCAGTCCTTGTGCTCAGGGAGCTTATGTTCCATTGAATCTAAGAGATCACCTCACGCTTTCAAAGGAGTGAGCTACCCTAACTTGAAGGTGTAACTTTTAAAATAATGATGTCTTAATCTCAATCTTTTTGTGTGATAGGGACCTCTTTGGCAGTTTGGAAAAATATTACAGACCCCTTCTCGGAAATAATGTTTTCAAAAGAAAAAATACATACATGCATATATATGTATGTGTGTGTATATATATATATATATATATATATATATATATGTATGTATGTATGTATGTATATATACACACATACACATACACATACACATACCACATATATAAATAAATATAGGTATATAATATAATATATTAAAAGTATATGTATATAATTACAAAGAAAAAATTCTATTGAAATAGTTATCTAAACATTTTTCCCCATATCAGTTCACAGACCCCTTAAAATCTATTTACAGATCTCTTGTCCATGGACCCCAGGTTAACAACCTGCTTTAGATTAATGACTCAATTTTCTTTGAGGGTCAGATGGAAAGAGCCTGAATCCAATTTAAAAGAAGGGTTTAAAAGGCAAGTGAGGGGAGACCAACAACAAACTTTGATTTTACAGTTTAGCCCATCCTGGCCTCTGCTGTATAGTCACAGTCAATGCCTTTTATACTCTGTGTAATGCCTGTGACCATCCAGGTATTAAAGTAAATAAGAGTCACTGAGTTCTGTTTTCCCTTTGGACCCATGGGAGGCCATCACAGAGTGCAAATCTGCTAAGAGATGAACTTCTTTCTTTCTCTAAATTCTCCCCACCTAGCTGTTGGAAAATGCTACCCCACCAGAACCAGAGCTCAAGCCCAGGAAGACACTTGCTATGGTTGCTATAAGATGTACCCTAGCTGTTCGGCTTCTCTGCTCAGCACCTCTGGCAAAGCAAAGCCCATTCTCCTTTCGGCATGGCAGGCACAGTGTTAAGCACTGAATATACAAAGGAAAGCAAAAAGAGTCAGCCAGTGTTTATTTTTAATAATTTTTTTCTATCATTGAGCATTTATTTCTTTATCTTCACTTCCTCATCTCCTATAAAAAAAGAAAAGCAAAACCCTTGTAACAAATATTCATGGTCAAGCAAAACAAACTCCCATGTTGGCCATGTTAAAAACCATCTGTCTCGTTCTGTATTTTTAGTCCATCATTTCTCTGTCAGGAGGTGGGTAGCCTTCCTCATCATCAATCATCTCTAGAACTATGGTTGATCTTTGCATTGATGAGAGAGCTTGAGTCTTTCCAAATTGTTCATTTTTACAGTGTTGATGTTATTGTATTAATTGTTCTATTTTTGGTCTGTTTACTTCTTGCTAAATCAGTTTATAAAAGTCTTACCAGGTTTTTCCAATGCCATCTCTTTTCTTCCTTTCTTATAGTATGTGATGCAATAGCCTAATCTCTACCCCTATGTATTTTTTTTTTCCTTTGAAAGGCACTGAGACCATCTTTCAGTCTTGGTTGACTTAAGACCAAAAGCTGAGCTGTTGACATTACTTCCTGATCACTTGTGTGCAAAGCAGCTACCAAGAACTCTCATATGCTGGGTCGGTGGATCACAATGGAAAATTCAGGCAAAGAAGCTTAACTCAGCTGAATGGACTCAACATGTGCTCAATGCTAATCCTTGTTGAATATTTTTCTTCTGCCATGGCTAAGTACATTTCCTTTTGTTAACTGATGAACAATCTCCTAGTGTTCCATTTTGTTCCAATATTGAACAAAATCTACATGGGAATTGGGTTGTCAGGTCAAGCCCAGAACACAGCACAATAATATTCCATTATTCATATACCATAATTTGTTCAGCCATTCTTCCATTGATGGGGACCCCTTTGGTTTGCTTAAAGAGAGTTGTTCTCCCTCCACTATACAAAAGAAGGGACACCACTGAACAAATAAACATTGCTACTACCCAAGCAACCGCTACAACTTGGAACTCACAGTACAAGGTAAGTCTATTTCTGAGCCTCAGTTTTCTTCATCTATAAAATGAAGTTATCCCTTGAATTACCTACTTCACACAGAGGTTGTGAAGAAAACACTTTGTGACCTTAAAAAGTATATAAATGTAAGCTATTATTATTGTTATGGCTATTAATTTTTTTTGCAGTATAAGCTAGAAAAAGGGGATTTTGGCAAATTTTTACTTGAGAGACTGGAAATTAAATTTATACCACCAATCCCCTGGAGGTACCTAAGTGGCTCAGTGGATGGACTGCTGAGCCTGTAGTCAGGAAGACCTGAGTTTGAATCTATCCTCAGACATTCATTGACTGTGACACTGGGCATGTCATTAAACCTCTTTTTGCCTCAGTTTCCTTGTCTTTAAACTAGGATAATAACAGCACCTGCCTCCTACACTTGTTATGAGGATCAAATCAGATAACTTTTTTTGGGGGGGGGTTAGGCAATTGGGGTTAAGTGACTTGCCCAGGGTCACACAGCTAGTGTCAAGTGTTTGGTTTGCGGTCTGATTTGAACTCGGGTCCTCCTGACTTCAGTCAGGTGGTCTATCCACTGCGCCACCTATCCACTATCAGTTTGGTGCTCTATCCACTGCACCACCTAGCTGCTCCTGAGATAACATTTTTAAAGTGCTGAGCACAGTGCCTGGCACATAGTAAGTACCATATAAATGCTAGCTATTATTATCATTATTGATGCGGCACACAAAAAATTCTAACATATAACCTTAACCCTCTTTCATCTATAGACAACTATTCCATTCAGAACTATAGGTAGACATCCAAGTTCTCATGGCAAGCCACATGAGGGCAGATGAGGCAGAGACATTTGAGAGAGACCTTGGACTCTGAATAAACTAAATGTTCACACTTAATGAACAGACATTTTTTAAAGGACCTCATGTGTTCCAGGCTCTGTGCCAAGTTTTTTTTAAACCTGTTTGTTTGAATCTTTTCAAGATAAAGACCTAATATAAACATATAAACAATAGCCAAAGGTGTCCCAATCCATGGGGGCCTGGAGCTATAGGTGGAGTCAGAAACCCTGAAACACCTGGAGTCTGCCACCTGGGAAGGGATCATTGCAGAGGGTGGGCTGAGCCAGGCTGCATGAGGAGTTCACCTGAATCACAAGCCACCAGAGAAAAAAGGCTACCATCTTGTAGCTTCCTATTTTAATGAATTATTTTTGTTAAGTAGGTGCTAAGCTGTTTCTACCCATTTGGAAGGAGTAAAAGTACTACCAGTGCCTTTTATGATTGTCACCGTAGGGCACAGCCCCCACTGACCAGTCCTAGCTACAGCTGTGATTCCACCCTTCCACCAATTCTAATTCAGCCTAGCTTCAACACTCTTTTTTTTTTTTTCCGGTGAGACAATTGGGGTTAAGTGACTTGCCCAATCACACAGTGAGTGTTACGTGTCTGAGGCTAGATATGAACTTAGGTCCTCCTGACTCTAAGGCTGGAGCTCTATCCACTGTGCCACCTAGCTGCCCCTCAACACTCTTTTTAATGCTTTCCAAGGAAATCAATTCCAAGAGCAGTGTCAGTACCCAAATAGGACATTCCTTGGAGACCCACAAGTCCTATATTTGCACTGCTGAACTTGAGAGCCCTAAGCTTTCCCAGAGAGATGGAGCAGGGGAGTAGGGAAATTATGCTCCCAGCTTCCTGCCTTCCATTACTTCCAACGTTGTACAGCTTGGATACCACAGGATCATAGATCTAGAGTGAGAATGGACCTTAAAGGCCATCAAGTTCAAACCCTTCCATTTACAGATGAAGAAACTGAGGCCCAGAGAGGTTAAGTGATTTACCCAAGGTCACCCAGCTGGTAACCAGCAGAGTCAAAATTTGAACCAAGGTCACTTGACTAAATCTAGCACTATTTGCATTGTAAGATAAAAGATGGCCTCTCTACTTACGTGAACACACCAAGGATAGCCTTGAAATAGGAAGAATTTTATAGAAAGGCACTTAACAGATGTTAAATGAATAAATGGATTGTAATCAATGAAAAAGCCAAGAAACACAGTTTCTGGGTAATTAATAATTAATTTATTAATTACACTAGCTAATAATCAATAAATTGATGGTCAATGATTTCTCTTAGTAACCAAAGATAGCCGATGGAGATACTGAATGCCTTAAATATTTTTTGAAAAGGAATGCCCCTGACAGGAGAAATCAACCCCGACTGGTAGACATTTAAATGAGAAGGTGGACTAAAAGACTTCAGCTCCTCCTGCTGAGAACATGACTTAATCATGAGACTCAACTGTCTTCAGCAATCTGGACAAATGAATCCATCTCTACCCAGACCACTCTGCTTGGTTTTCTCCTTCATGAGCTGAATCACCCTAAACTCCAATGAAGGGGGTGCAAGGACATGGGCTTATTCCTTCAGGACAAGAATTTACATAGATTAGATTCTGTTTACACTTCAAACAGAAGTAAGGTCTCCTAATTGGGTGGAGTCCTGCCCAAAATCCAGGAGCAAGTACCCTGAGAATTAGGGCAATCTCCTCTATCAGCCATAGCCTTCAGAGACTGGCTGACTGACCTACAGGGGCTGGTCTCTGAATGAGAAAATAAAAAGGCTGAATCCTAATTAATAACGGGTTATTAATATAATAGAAAGTAATAATTTTTTTCAGGATGGATGTTGAATAGTTCCTGGACAGACACTCCATTACAGTAATTATTGGTCTTATATAATTAGGAAATAGTGTCAAGACTTTTCCTCCACCTTGAATATCCCTCTGTCGTTCTGAGGCTTCTTCTTCTTCTTCTTCTTCATCTTCTTCTTCTTTGTCTTCTCCTCCTCCTCCTTCCCCCTCCTTCTCCTTCTCCTTCTTCTCTTTCTCCTTCTCCTTCTCCTCCTCTTTATCAGCCAGTGATAGCTCTGATCAGTATTAAAATAGTAAAATCCACCTCAGAAATGGAGATTTATGTTTCTCTTTCTAAGAGACTTTCGAGGCAAATGCCAGAATCAAATTACAGAAACAAACGTGAAATTAAGTTACGATGCAGTTGTCACACTGTGGTCTCTTAGAGAGCAGAGCCACAGGAGCAAAGATTGGACCAAGAGGGCAGAGCCTTGGGCCCTCACCTGTAGCTCAGCAAGTTCAGCTTTCCTTGTGGCCCTTCCCTTGTGTTAAATGAAGAGAACTGGACTATGCTGCCACTATGGTGCTCATTCTAAATCTTTTCTTATGCATCTATGGCAAACATACCCTCAGTAAAAAGGAGCCAACATCCTCGCATAGCAAGGACGGGTGGTACAAGAGAGACGTTGCTTGAAAACAGGGACTGGTCTTTTTGGTTTTTGCCTTCCTTGGCATTTCCCAGCACTTAGTGCAAAGTGGCACATTTTTGTTGTTGCTCGGTGGAGTCAGACTCTTCATGACTCCGTTTGGGGTTTTCTTGGCAAGGATACTAGAGTGGCTTGCCATTTCCTTCTCCAGTTCATTTTACAAATGAGGAAACTGAGGCACCTTAAGAGTTACTAAGTCCCCATACCCTCATTTTATATATGAGAACACCAAGGCCCAGAGAGCTTAAGTTACTTAACCAGGGTCACACAGCTTAGAAGTGTCAGAAGCAGAATTCAACTGTATCCCAAAGAGATCATACAAATGGGAAAAGGACCCACATGTACAAAAATATTCATTGCAGCTCTTTCTGTGGTGGCAAAGAATTGGAAATTGGGAGGATGCCCATCAACTGGGGAATGGCTGAACGAGTTGTGGAATATGAATGTAATGGAATACTACTGTGCTATAAGAAATGATGAGCAGGCAGACTTCAGAAAAACTTGGAAAGACTTGTATGGACTGATGCTGAGTGAAGTGAGTAGAACCAGGAGAACGTTGTACACAATAACAGCCACGTTGTGTGATGGCTTTTCACAGTAACGCAAGAATCTAAGATAACTCCAAAAGGTTCATGATGGAAATTGCTATCCACACCCAGAGAAAGAGATATGGAGTCTGAATACAGATGGAAGCATACTATTTGCTCTCCTTTTCCTTTGTTTTGTTTTATTGCTTCATTCTTGTGGTTCCTCCCATTAGTTTTAATTGTTCTTTACATCATGACTAATGGGAAAATATGCTTGACATGAATGCATATGTAGAGCCTACATCAGATCGTATGCTGTCTTGGGTGAGGGGGGATGAAATGGGAGGGGGAGAAAATTTAAAACTCAAAATCTTATGGGAATGAATGTTGAAAACTAAAAATAAATAAATTTATTTTAAAAAGCCAAAGAAGAAGAAGAAGAAGAAGAAGAAGAAGAAGAAGAAGAAGCAGGATTCAAACCCTGGTCTTCCTGACATTTTTGGTCCAGCATCTATGCTCTCTACACACTATCCCACACTGCCTCTCAAAGATATCACTGGCAAACTTGAAGAGAATAGTTTCAGTTAAGTAGTGTGCAGAGATTGAGAAGTGAGTGGGAGATGAGGAAATGGAAGGCATGACTATGGACAGCTTTTTCTATGAGTTCCCTTGTTCCTAGAAGGCACTCTTGTAGTCCGAGGCAGAAGGGAAACAGGGAAGTGGGTGCTGAGAAAGAACCCTAGGAAGTGGTGATAGCCAAAGAAGGAACGGAGCAGGCATATAATTGGAATTTGAGTATGTAGAGCTCTGAACTAAGCAACTAGTCTAACTGAGGAGACAGGAAGTCTCAGGATGCTGGTTTCTTGAGATGGGATTCAGGGTTCAGGGAAGTTTCAGTAGAATACTAGACTGGTTTGTATTTTGGGAAACAATCAGATAAATGAAGCTAGGACACAGGGATGGATGAAGGTATTGGTTTTTTTTTCCTTATCCTGCTAGTTTTTATTTTTAATATATTTTCTTTTTCCCCAATTACATGTTAAAACAATTTTAACATTCAGTTTTTTTTTAAAGTTTTGAGTTCCAAAATCTATCACTTCCTCCCTCCCCTCCCCCCCTCCTGAGACAGTAAGCAATCAGATGTAGGTTACATATGTACAATCATGTAAAACATTTTCATATTAGTCATTATGTACAAGAAGACTCGAATAAAAGAAAAAGAATGAAAGAGAGAAAGTGAAAAATAGCATGCTTCAGTCTGTATTCAAACCATATCAGTTCTTTCTCTGAAGGCAGATAGTATGCTTTATCATTAGTTCTTTGGAATTGTCTTGGATCATTGTATTGCTGAGAATAGCTAAGTCATTAACAGTTCTTCATTGAACAATATTTCTGTTAGTGTGTACAACATTCTCCTGGTTCTGTTCACTTTATTTTGCATCAATTCATGTAAATCTTTTCAGGTTTTTCTGAGAGCATCCTGCTTGTCATTTCTTAAGACACAATTATATTTCATCACAATCAGATACCACAGCTTGTTTAGCCATTCTCCAATTGATGAGTATCCCTTTGATGTCCAATTCTTAGACACTCCAAAAAGAGATAAGAAGAGATGCTATAAATATTTTTGTACAAATAGGTCCTTTTCCTTTTTTTCCTTTTTTTTTTGGATGTCTTTGGGATACAGACCTAGTAGTAGTATTGCTGGATCAAAGAGAATACACAGAAGGACAGCTAGGTGGCACAGTGGATAGAGCACCAGCCTTGGAGTCAGGAGGACCTGAGTTCAAATCTGGTCTCAGATCAGACACTTGAAACTTACTAACTGTGTGACCCTTCACCCCAATTGCCTCACACACACACACACACACACACACACACACACACACACACACACAC
>NW_020955033.1:23928327-24057672 GCF_900497805.2 Vombatus ursinus | reverse complement strand
ACACACACACACACACACACACACACACACACACACACACACACACAAAGAGCATACATAGTTTTATAGCCCATTTGGGCATTGCTCCAAATTACTCTCCAGAATGTTTGCATCAGTTCACGGTTCCACCAATGTTGAGTGCATTAGTGTCCCAGTTTTCCCACATCCCCTCCAACATCCATCATTTTCCTTTTTTTGTCATATTAGCCAATCTGATAGGTATGAGGTGGTACCTCAGAGGTGTTTTAATTTGCATTTCTCTAATCAGTACTGATTTAGAGCATTTTTTCACATAACTATAGATGACTTTGATTTGGTTGAAGGCATTATTACACTGCCCCCATACTTCCTTAACTTTTCATGATAGTACTTAGCAAATACGGTACTCCTAAATGGAAAAAAGTAGGAAAGGATGGAACTAAGCCAAACCAGTCCTGTTCCTAATAATAAGAGGTTCTCAACACTCTTCAGAATACCTCTCAAAACTCAGTGGTCTTTTTGGAAAATTTCTTTTCTTGAAGTTACTAGAGATATTTGGATGGGTTTCCCTATTTTTGTTTGAAGAGATTCGGAAGATGAGCTATTAAAATATCCCTCTAGCTTCTCCAAAAGAGACCAATAATAGGTATTAACCGCATAGTATGAAATTACTCCCAAGCAATAATTCCTGTTTAGAAAAGATTGTTTTTGTGTGTGGCTATTTCAGCAACAACACATATTTATACTTGATATTTGAAGAGGACATTCTGATTTTAATTTGATCCATAAAACCCCATAAAGTAGGGGCAGGATATGTTTTATTTATTATCATTATTATTCATAAATGAAGAACCCAAGAGAAAGACTTTTGACTTGCCAAAGATGTCACAACTAGTAAGTGGCAGAGTTGGGACTCAAACATAAGAAGAAATAGGTCTTCTCTCCAATCTATCCAACTACCCTTTTCATGGTAGCTATTATTTATTTAGCACTAGCTGTTTTTTTTTTCTTAGAACATAGTGTTCTAAGAAGTGTAGTAGTTTCTTCTCTCAAAGTATTCACAGACTAGGTGAGGAGAATAATGTGAGGGACTGTCTGATGTTGGCAGCTACCAGGTGGACGTTGTGGCAAGATTGGGGTAGAATCTGGGTATTTGGAAGTCGAGGCAGGGGCTGTGGTAGGCAGAGTCGTGGGGAACGGGGATGGGCTGGGTACAGAGAAGCCCTGAGGCAGCGGGCAGTGCTATGTGAGATAAACTGGGTGCAAGGAAGTAGCCGGAGCTTGTGCTCCTGAGGCAAGGGGCGGTGCCACGTGGGAGTGGGATGGCAGAGGACGAGTTCCCTTTGCTTAGTCCCCTCCCTATATGCAACGTCAACCCCAGACGCCTCCTTCCTGTGACCTTCCTGACTTCCTGGGTCCCTTTGTGTAGCACTGACCCCAGACGCCTCCTTCCTGTGTCCTTCCTGACTTCCTAGGTCACGTACTCTGTCTATGCACTAATCCCAGACGCCTCCTTCCTGTATCCGGTCCTAGCCTCCTGCGTCACTCCCTCTCCCTTGGTGTGCTAAACTCAGACAGCCCCTTCCGGTATCTGACCCTACAATCATTGGCTAGTAAGCGGGCTGGGGAGCAGGGGCTAGTAGGTACTTAAGGAACGAGCGTGGTCAGATCACGCGCTCTCTTTGCTCCTGCTCTGATGGCTTGCTGTGATGGCCTCTGAATAAAGCTCTGGTGTTGGCGCCTCCTGATGGCTCGTCTCTGTGTGTTTATCCGGTTGAGGACCGAAGACTGATGAGTGAGTATGACTCTGGCAGCCTGCTCCTTATAGGAGGAGTGTTCGGCGCGGCCGGCATAAGGTCGGCGCAGCTGGTACAGAATAATACAAACATCTAAAAAAGAAATAAAATTAGATAAAATAAATTAGATCCTTGAGGACAAACAAGGGATATAGCTATTCTCTATCTCTGGAATGTCCACCCTCCCTCCCTCCCCCAACCCTGTGTGTTAAAATTCTGACAATTCTTCAAGGCCTTACTCAGTGCCACCACCTCTATGAAGTCTTCCTTGATCCCCACAAGTAAAAATGTTATCTTCTTGCTCCAAATTTTCATAATAGTTTATGTATTTTTATGTACTTATTCTATTCTATCTGGCATTGGAATTATATGCGTCCATTCTATCTTCACCAACAGATTATAAATTCTTTGAGGACAAATGTTTTATTCATCTTTGTCTCGTGGTTCCAAAGGAACACTTAATGGCGACTTTGTTCAACAAGTGCTATAGGAATTCACAGGTCCAGTATATTAACCTAGCGTTATGACTTGGTAGGGTAAGAAAAATATTCGCTTCCTTTCCCCCTGCCTACTGCTTGATGGTATTTTTCTTTTTCTTTTTTTTTTAAATTTAACATATTATTTTCCCCCAATTACATGTAAAAACTATTTTAATATTTTTTTCCAAATTTTGAGTCCCAAATTCTCTTCCTCCCTCCCTTCCCTCCCCCCGCATTGAGAAGGCAAGTAATTTGACATAGGTTGTACATGTGTAGTCATGAAAAACATTTCCACATAAGTCATGCTGTGAAAGAAAACACAAAAGAAAGACCAAGAAAAATATAAAAAGTAAAGAAAAAGTATGTTTCAATCTGCATTCAGAGTTCTTTAGTTTTCTGAAGGTGGATAGAATTTTTCAACATGGGTGCTTTGGAATTGTCTTGGATCATTGTCTTGATCAGAGTAGTTATGGTTTTCACAGTTGATCATCATTACGATATTGTTGTCCCTGTGTACAATGTTTTCCTGGTCCTGCTCACTTCACTTTGCGTGAGTTCATTTAAGTCTTCCCAGTTTTTTCTGACATCATCCTGCTTGTAATAACAAGCATTGTAAGTATCTTATAGCATTATAGCACTCCATCGTAATCATATACACCTTGTTCAGTCATCCTCCAATTAATGGACATCTCCTCAATTTTCAATTCTTTGCCATCACTAAAAAAGCTGCTATAAATATTTTTGTACATGTAAGTCCTTTTCCTTTTTGTTTTTTACCTCTTTGGGATACAGACCTAGTAGTGATATTGCTTGGTCAAAGGGTATGCATGGTTTTATAGCCTTTTGGGCATAGTTCTAAATTACTCTCCAGAATGATTGAATCAGTATACAACTTCACCAATAGTATATTAGTGTCTTAATTTTCCCACATTCCCACCAACATTTGTCATTTTCCTTTTCTGTCATATTAGCCAATCTGATAGTTGCGAGGTGGTAGCTCAGAGCTGTTTTAATTTGCATTTCTATAATCAGTGATGATTTAGAGCATTTTTCATTATGCATAGAGCATGTTTTTTATTATTTTTCATCATTTTTTAAGATTATTGGTTTATAATATTAATAGAGTCTATATTATCTACCCCACGCCACCCCCAATCATACATGGACCCTCAGAAAAGCTATTCTAGATTCAAGGCATTCTGTGCAGGTTCTTTTACTCAAAACCATAGCTTGTGAGCCACTACTAACATATTTGCTTTAACTAGCCAGTTTATCAGACCCAGAAGGCAGAAGGAAAATAGGAAAAATTCACCATTCTCCTGAAAGAAATGTCAAACTGAAAATTACTAATATTATTATTAATAATTTATTATTATTATTATTTTTATTGTTATTGTATAGCAATGTCATAGCCCAAACCCAGATCTTCCGTATTAAAAAAAACAAAATAAAACAAAAAAAACATTAGCAACACTAGAAAGAAAGAATTCAAGTACCAAGGAATCACAGTTAGAATCACACAAGACTTATCAGCTACTAATATGAAGGAGAAGAGATTTTAGAATTCTATTTTCCAGAAGGCAGAAGATAAAGGTTTATAACTGAAAGCATATCAAAAACCTCTTTTTTACTTTAACTGAAAATATTAAGAAGTAATATTTTCTCTAGACTGAAAAAATCCTTCCCAGACTTTTCCTTTAGGAAAATGTGTAAAAGGTCAAAAACAAAGTCTAAAGTCCAGGGAATAAGGATTTAGGGTGGAAACTTGTCTTTCTTGACCCCTGAAATGACTGTGCTATTGACTCATCAAGGGTAGTCCCCTCTTTCTGCATCTCCTGGAGTGATTTTAGGGTATGAATCAGAGGGAGGAGGGCCCTTTAATTACTTCAGGTCAGCTGGAGTTGGGGAGGTATTGAAGGGAGTGGTCAAGAAGGTTTGAATGATTTTAGAAGGATGGTTCTCCAGGGTTGTTCAGCAAGATTAAGGGACTCTTGTTTTATTATACACAGTAGACTGTTACCCCAAAATCATATTTTATCATTTTGCTACATTTTCCTTGTTAAAGATTTCTAGGCTCTGATTCTTATAATCTAGCCAATAGCCCATAGGTGCTCAGATTTCTTAAGAGTCTAGCTAATATGGCGAATCTTCAATAAGCCTTGTTTTTGGCTGCAAGAAAAGAAAAGATTTCTATAAATGTTATGTCAAATTGTCTTGGACATAAGAGATGTTGAGAGGTATGAAGGAACTATGCCAGTTTGGACCTTTCTCTCTCTCCTAGAAAAGCTTGGATTTATAATAATGTTAAATTAGTGAAAAATATTTATGGCAGTTGTGTGTCTAAAATGCAGAGTAAAGTATTAATAATTTTTCTTCCATATAACCAAGAACTACTTACTCTAAAAACTGAGTATAATCTTACATGGGAAAAAAATAGATCTTTAATGGAATAGCAGTCTTTCAAGCTTTCCTGAAGAAAAGATCAAAGTTGAGTAGAACCTTTCAATTTCAAATACAGGAGTCAAGAGAAACATGGAAAGGTAAAATGCATTTGAGGAATTGGAAGGGGCTAAACAATAATGAACTACTTGTGTTCTGAGAGAAAAGAGACAAGTGTCCTTTTAGAATCCTAATGACTTCAAGGATAACCAAGGGAATTAAATAAGTAAAAGAGAACAACTGGAGGTGGTTTTGTTATATTTTTGATGAAATTAAGAGAGATAAAATGGAGAGAAAAAGGAGTATCACTTAGGGAAGAAAAAAGAAAGGAGTTGAAATTACTCTGTCTCTTAACTGAACGTATGAGAAGAAAAATATATAAATGTGGAAGAAAGTGCAGGGGAGACCAGGTATCACATGAACCTCACTTTTATCTGAACTGGACAAAGGATGATTAATTACATACACAGAGTTAGTATAGAAATAAAATAAACTCTATAGGGAAATGAGTAAGTCAGCAAAAGTGTAGAGGTGGGGCTTTAAGAAAGAGGGTGGAGTGGAGAGGAAATAGTCACAAGTAAAACAAATACCAACTTTAGAGAGTGGCATGCAAAGAGTAGACTAAAAGGAAAAAAGAGTAACAACCAATGATCTGGGTCTAGATAAGAGGAAGAAAGAAATGCCAAAGGAGTGGAAGCAGATAATTTCTATCATGTCATTACTCACATTCCACCTTATTCTTCAAGAAAGTGGGGTCAGAAAGCAAAAATAGAAAAATTATGAGACAATATGATGGAGAAAAACACATAATTAATAATCACAATCATGAACATGAAGGGGATGAACTCACCCACAGGACAGAAGAAGAAAACAGAGTGAATTATAGAGCAGAATGAAGCAAAAATATCATTCACAGGAAACACATGAAACAAAAATCTGAACAAAGTTAAAATAAGAGGCTGGAACAGAATTAATTATGCCTCAGGCCAACACATAAAAGCCAGTATTACAATCATGATCTCAGGAAAGACAACAGTAAAAATAAAAATGTTTAAAGAAAATAAACAAAAAAACTATGTTCTCATTAAAAGCTCTATAGAAAATGAAATAGCATGGCATCTAAAAACTTTTTTTGAAAATTTAATCAAATAATCAGGAGAAAAAGCAAAATTATAATAGTTGTGGACCTCAATGTGCCCCCTTTCAAACAAAAATAAATCTAAAAAAAGACAAACCAGAATGTTATGATCTAAATAGAATTAACAAAGAGGTATTATAGATCATTGGCAATTACTGAATGTGAATAGAAAGTAATGTACATATTTCACAGCTATGCATAGTACCTTTAAAAACTGATCATATGTTAGGCCATAAAACCTACATGAACAAATGCTGGAAAGCAGAAATATTGACATATTCTTTATTGGCCAAAATGCAACAAAAATTATACTCAATAAAGGGCCTGTACTACAAGGGGTCATAGAGTTAATAAGTTAGACAGAACTATAAATAGTTTTGTTATGTTTTGAAACTTCTTTAAAAAAAAAAGAAGAGAGGAAATGATAATTAGCAAAAAGTGAGAGAAAAGAAGGGAGAATTTGCTAATATACATGATAAGATCATACAAGTAAAAATATATACAAACATAGAAAAAGTAGGGGAAGCAGCCATTACTTAAATTTCACTTTCATTTAAACTTGCAAAAAAGGACAGGAAACCCTCTTCCCTATTCACTCTACCTCATATAGGAATAGAAAGAGAGGAAAGGGATAGATTCAGGGAGGGATCAGAACAAACCCTACACTTGAAGAGAGGATAGTTAAAGAAAAGAGGATTACGTTAAGAGTAAAAGAAAAATAAAGAATAAGAACTTGAAACAGAGAGCAGGGAACATAATGGAGAAGAAAAAGTATAAGAGAATAGGGTAGAAGGAAATAAACAGTTAAACACCACAACTGTGAATGGGAATGGGAAAAACTCACCCGTAAAATGGAAAAGGTTAGCAGAATAGATTAGAAAACAAAATCCAATATGTTTACAAGAACACACTTGAAATGCAAAGACTCAGAGATAAAATAAGGGGTTGGAGCAAAATCTATAAAGCCTCAGCTAAACAAATACAAAAAAAAAAGAAATAGCAATTATGGCTTCATAAAATGCAACAGCAAAAATAGATTTAATTCAAAGAGATAAAGGAGGAAACTTATTTTGCTAAAAGGTAGCATAGATGAGGAATTGATTTCAATACTTAACATATATACACAAAATTGCATAGTTTCTAAATACCTAAAGGAAAAACTAAATGAACCATAAGGAGAAACAGAGTAAAACTATAAATACTGGGGGCCCTTAATTTACTCATATCAGATTTACATGCTTAACATGCAAATTAAATATCATCAAGAAGCCTGCAGACACATATCACAAAGATTATATATACTTTCACCAGGTTGGGTTTATACCAGGAATAGGGGGTTGGCTCTATATTAGGAAAACTATCCACATAATAGCTTACATCAATAAAATTGTGTTATTAATAAAATAAAAGAAATAAAAATCACATGATTATAGCAACAGATCCCAAAGAGGTGACTCTTGTGAGATAGACTCACAGAAACCTGGGAAGAAAATGTGTAAAACAGGAAAACAGCATACCCAGTGACTACAATAGTTATCCAGGGCTTAGCACAGTGCCTAGCACAGAGTAAATGCTTAATAAATGTTAGTGATTGATTGATTGATTGACTACAACAATGTAAATAAAAAAAACATTAAAGGGAACTCAGAGTAATTATAACAGATAATGAGACATGCCTTCCTTGCCTGAACGGAGAAGTAGAGGACCATAGGGCAAAACATTGAATATGTTGTCAGACTCAGTCCCTGGATTAGTTGTTTTTGATTAACTGATTTTCTTTGCTACAAGTGAGTGCTAAATTCTGCTGGGCGGGAGCAGGAGGCAGGCTGTATATCCAGAAATGACTGATTTAGAGCCAAAAGGCGTTCAATCATTTGTTGTTGTTTTTTTAAGATGCATAAACTCCTCCACTTCAGTCTCTAGCTGATGCCTCGTGGCAATATGGTGTGGGGCAGAGAACCTGAAGACTCAACCAGCACATTACAAACTCTGGTAGGTCCTACCACACTGGGAAGGCTTTGATTATGGGTCTAGCAATGCACTTTAAATGTAGTTGACAAGTTATTTATAACCTTATGGGGTTCTGCTTATTTTTTTTTCTCTTGGTGTACAGAGATGAATGAAAAACTTAAAGCAACAGATTTCCCTAGATTAGTAAGCAATATTTTCTTTACTCAACAAATGCTGACCTTATCAGTCAGTGTCCACTGCACCAAGCTCCGTCCTGAACCCCTTGTGTACTCGTCCAGCTGCCTATGAGTCTTTAAAAAATGCCAGAAAAAAGTAAGAATATGAAACAGAAGAAATACTGGAAAAGTAAGGCTTTTAGGTGGCTTTGTTTTGCTTTAGAATACTAATACTACTAATAATAGAGTTTACATAGGACTTTAAGGTTTTCAAAGTACTTTACAAATCCCTCCCTTAAACTTTTTGTTGTTCAGTGGTTTCAGGTGTGTCTGACTAACTCTTTATGACCCCATTTGGGCTTTTCTAGGCAAAGATACTGGAGTCGTTCTTGCCATTTCCTTCTCCTGTTAGTTTTACAGCTGAGGACACTAAAGAGAACAGGGTTAAGTGACTTGCCTAATATGACACAGCTATTAAGTGAAGCCACCTACCCGCTCCTACATTAGGCTACTCTCCTTCTAATTCCTCCTTCTTCACTTTTCCTTCCTATTTAGTGTGTGTGTGTGTGTGTGTGTGTTCTTCCTTCCTTTGACCAGTTCCAATGAGAATAAGGTTCATGACACATCACCCTACCCTTCTCTTTGTTTGTATAGACTTCATGTCTACTTATGTACCCTGAATATGAGAGAGAATGTCCCCTAAACTTCCTTCCTCTCTTCCCATCTCCCCTCTCCCAACGTATTCCTCTTCTCTCCATTTTTTATTTTAAGTCCAACAAATCCCAACAGAACCACTCCCAGAGCCTCTGTCTAATGAAACTCCTTTCATGATCCCTGATGATGATAGGGTTTAAAAGGGACACATGTATCATCTCCCCATACATGAACACAAGCTATTATCATTATATTCTTATTACATGGGGGAGGAGAGAGGAATGACAATCTGAATTTTAAAATTAATTTCTAAGGAACAAATTCTCCCTTCTGCTTAACAAGGAAGGTCACTCCCACTCAATTAACAACTTTGTTATTCATATTTCAAATAGTTCCCAGGCTTTCTTCTCTGATTAATACATTCCTTTCTTTCCTAACCTATCTTAACCACCACTTTGTTCCCTTTCATATCTGGAGATCCTCTGGCCTTGGATCTCTGGTAAGTTAAATATTTGGCTCTTAAGGTAAATGGCAGTTTGGAGCTATCAGGCAAATTGGAGTATTGATGACCCCCTTTAAGACACAGGAGTTCCATTTTGTGTACTCCAATACCATCAAATAGTTCTTTCAACCCTGCCCAATGCTTTACATTTATTCTCAGGTAATCTTCTACTCCCTGGGAAGATCAAGAGACCACTGAGTGCAATCATACCCTGAAATAAAGAAAAATAGCACAATTACACATTTCTTCTGATGAGACAGGATTTTAAGAACCACATAATATTCATATTTCAAAGCAATCTATAATTTTCAGAGGCCCTGGTTTATATTTAAAAGGGGAATGGATAGGTTTCAATTTGGCCTTCCCGACAGTAGGGAATGACTTTAATTAAAAGGGCTATTTTCAAGTCACAACTTTCAGGTTATTATTGATAGAACTTTAAAGAAGGAATAAAGATAGTCAGAATTTGTAAATACTACAATGACATGTCTACAACTTCCCAATAGCAACTGACTCCCTGAAAGGAAGACCATTTCTCAGTTAGTAAAGGGGAAAGGAAAGCTA
This sequence comes from Vombatus ursinus, assembly GCF_900497805.2. Lineage (NCBI taxonomy): Eukaryota > Metazoa > Chordata > Mammalia > Diprotodontia > Vombatidae > Vombatus > Vombatus ursinus. The sequence continues at coordinate 24,047,995 of NW_020955033.1, read as the reverse complement.
ATAACTCATTTATATAGGGCCTACTATGTGTCAAGCACTGTGCTAAGTGCTTCACAAATATGATCTCATTTGACTGCATAACAACCCCTCAGATTAGATGCTCTTATTATTCTGGTTTTGTAGTTGAGCAAACTGAGGCAAATAGAGTTTAAATGACTTGCCCACAACTAGTAAGTATCTGAGGCTGGATTTGAACTCAGATCTTTCTGACTCCAGGCCCAGCTGTTCTGTCCACTGTACCACTAAGCACCACCTGGAGCCACCTGCCTTAAAGAGGAAGCAAAGAGGAAACCAGGCAATCACTTTTTGTTCAGGTGTTTTTCAGTTGTGTTTGACTCTTCGTGATCCCATTTGGGGTTTTCTGGGTAGAGATACTGGAGGGATTTGCCATTTTCTTCTACAGCTCACCTTACAGATAAGGAAACTGAGGCAAACAGGGTTAAGTGACTTGCTCAGGGTCACACAGCTAGTAAGTATCTAAGCCAGATTTAAACTCAGGAAGACAGTCTTCTTGACTTCAGTCCGGCAAGGCAGTCTACCACAGCACCACCTAGCTGCTCCAGGCAGTCAGTCATACATACAACTGATGAATAAGGAGAGGAAATACACAAGGTATTATTATAGAAGCTGAAAGCAAGTTCAAGGCTGTCAGAAACAGTCAGACCATGTCCTGATGTAGCCAGGCAAACATTCAACCAGGTGGCCAAGAACAGCACCCATAGTCTTTTTAATAACCAGTGCAGATAGCAACTCAATTGGTGTAAGGGCAGTACTGGTGATGGTGATGATACATAATAGCTGACATGTATATTGCTACTGTGATGGTCACCAATTATTTCCCCATAAGAAAAATACTGCTGTGAATAATACCTCACATTTATGAACCACTTTATGGTTCAATTCAAACAGATATTTATTGGGTACTTACTATGTGCACCATCTTATGTTGGGATGGAGAAAATGCAAAGTCTAGCTAAGACTAAGTTCTGTATAATTTACAACCTTTCCAAAACCCTTTTCTAAACTCCAACACTTCAGTGGATCTCACTGATGTAGGCATTTCCTTCAGCAATGCAAACTGAGACCCACCATGCCTGACTATCCTGTGCTGCTCTTGTCCATGCCTTCCCATGAGTTCATTTTAAGGGATCCAACCAACCTGATGGGGCCTTCCTTCATTTCTGTTGACATTGGGAAGATACCAAAGGAGCAACATAGTCTCCTGAGCTTCAGCTTTAACTATGTGACCGGCCTATCTTTTTCCATCAAATATTTCTTTGATAATATCCTGATATCTTTTTTTGGAGAATGGGTCTCCCTATTTCACCCAGGCTGAAAATGTAGTGGCCACTCTTGATGTGATCCCCAAACTGATCAGCATGGAAGCTTTAACATGCTCCATTTTTCTGACCTGGGTTGGATTTGCCCCTCCTTTGGTAGTGCTAGTGGCCCTCAGCTCCTGGAAACTCACAATATTGGTGCCAAATTTATTGTGAACACCTGATTGGCTTTTGCCCTAATGAAACTCAGAATGCCCAAACTCAAGCAATCCATTAGCCTCCCCCCCCAGCAGAGACTAAAGTTATATACAACCATGCCTGGTCTTTAATAATATTCTTTGTCTTGATATATATTTGCTTATATGATCCTCACAACAATCCTATAAAGGAGGTAACACCTATTGAACCTCCATTTTATGGATAAGGAAACCAGAGCTTCAGGAGGTAAATAATCAAATGTAATGAAATGGAAAGAACACTCCATTTGGACTTAGATTCCAGGGTTCAAATCCCAACTTCAGTGTTTCCTAGCAGTGTGAGTATAGGGCAAGTCACTTAACTTCTCAGCCTCAGTCTCATCTGCAAAATGGGACTACTAACCTTTGCATGAACTACCTCAAAAGGACATTGTGAGGAGAAGACTCAAAAATCACAACTTACTATATCAGCACTTGAGTCGAATCGTTCACCAAGGTCATAACCATTGTTCCAGAAGATTGATGATGAAGCATGCTACCCAACTCTTATAGAGATGTGATGGGCTCAAGATGTAGAATGAGGTAGACATTTTTGGACATGAGCAATGTGGGAATTTGTTTTGCTTGACTATGTATATTTGTCACAATGGGTTTGTTTCCCAAGATCCCACACCCAATGTATAGCAGCTCTGAGACTCAAACCCTGGCTTTCTGATTCCAAATTGAGTACAGTTTTCCTTCTACATTGGAAAGGAAATCAGGGTGACTCCTTGCTGGCAATTGGAGGGATTCATATTTTTGCTTTCATACTGATTTACACAATAAACTGATCCTTAAATTTAAATCTCTACAAAATACTGCCACAACTGTAATAGATACCTAATTTGCTCAGTTTAGAAATGAACCTTAGGGGGAAAAAAGTGAATAAGCCCTCAGTGGAAGGTCATAAGCTTGAAAATTGAGGAGGTAGTGAAATGTGTAGTTTGGTCATCAACTCCAGCAAAACAGCAACATGGACAAAAACTGGACCAGGAGGTAGAAGACCACATTTAGATACACTGGAACATTAAAGAAAACAACTGTTAAAATAAGGGTAGAAATGTTTAACTTCTCTGTCAGGTTGCTGGGAACTCTGACACAATGTGCCTGAGATAACAGAGATAGTGCCAGGAGGTGCTGCAAAGGCTACATCTGTCACTGACTTTGGGCTGCAGCTTCATTACCAAATCTTTCCATTTCTTTATCCTTAGGACCTCCAGCATCACTCTTTGCAGATGACATGACTTATTTATAAAACTCTGAAGAGTCAACCAAAAAAGTAATTGAAATAATAAATCCAGCTATTTCAGGATAGAAAATAAATCCACATAAATCATCAGAATTCTTTTACATACCAACAAAACCCAGCAGTGAGATCTAAAAAGAGACATCTCATTCAAAATAACTACAGATGCTATAAAATACTTGTGAGTGTACCTGCCAATACGCACACAGGAACTACAGTTATCCCTTCCACATTGCAGGGAGTTAAGGGTGTGGCACCCCTGTGATCGGGAAAAATCCACATAAAATCTTTTGACTCTCCCTTTGTACTAGAGAAGAAGTCTGAATTATTATGATATTAAAAGATAAAATATTATACGACACTTTATTATATTATACAATATTATACATATATTTTATGTATTTCTGACTTTCTTAACTTTTTCTGTGTTGTTTGCTGGCCTTCACATGTTGTCTGCGCCTTCCACAAAACTCCCCCAAAATTCCCATTTAATTTCTTATGCCAACCTGTGATGTATCAAAAGCGTGATGGGGAAAGTTGCGATGTGAAAGGGATAACTGTATATGAATCCAACTACAAAATGCTCTATAGAAATGAAGACATTTCTAAATAATTTGAGAAATATTGATTACCTGTAAGCATCCTGAGCCAATGTAATAAAAATGACAACAGGACTGAAATTAATTTATTTATTCAGTGCCATACCAATGAAACTACCAAAGGATTATTTTATAGAGCTAGAAAAATAATGAAATTAATCTGGAAAAACAAAAGGTAAAGAATCTTAAGAAAAGAATTTTTTTTTCAAAAATAGGAATTAAGGAACCTAGTAATACCAAATCTCAAACTGTACCCTAAAGGAGTAATCATCAAAATTATTTGCTACTGGTTAAGAAAGAGAGAGGTTGATCAGTAGAATACATTATATATACGACATACAAAAGCAAACAAACGCAGTAGTATAGGGTTTGATACACCCAAAGACTCCATTTACTGGGGAAAGGACACACTATTTGAGAAAAATTGTTGGGGAAACAGGACAGCAGAATGACAGAAATTAGGCATAGACCAATACCTAACAGGAAATACCAAGACAAGCTCCCAATGGATACATGACCAAGATATAACTGGTTACATAATAAACAAAGAAGTAAAAAAAGAAATTACCTTTCAGATTTATGGATAGAGGAGAGTTCACAATTAAACAAGCTAGAAAGTATCACAAAAGATAATAAACAATTTAAGTTGTTCTTTTTTAAATAAATCAATTGTAATTAAAATTAGAAGGGATGTAGGTAATGGGGAAAATCTTTGTATTGAGTTTTTCTAATAAAAATCTTATATATAAGGAACAGATTCAAATTTATAAAATTAAGACCCATTTTCTAATAGAAAGGGTATGAAAAGGCAATTTCCAGAGGGAAGGGAGACATAATCCAAGCTATCTATACTCCTATAGAGTATAAAATGCTCTAACTCATTAATAATTAGAGAAAGGCAAATTAAAGCAACTCTGAGGTTCTACCTCATATCCATCAGAATTGCAGTTGACAAAAAAGGAAAATGACAACTGTTGGAGGGGCTGTGAGAAAACAGGTACATTGATATAATCGGTGAATTGGTCCAGCCAATTTAAGAATCCATGATACTGCGAAGAGAGCACAGGATATTGTTTCAAGCACTTACTGACAACTATCATTATGTCAGCTAGGTGGCACAGAGGATAGAGTCCAGGCCCTGGAGTTAGGAAGACTCATCTTCCCAAGTTCAAATCCAGCCTCAGACACTTATTAGCTACATGACTCTGGACAAGTCACTTAATCCTCTTTGCCTCGGTTTCTTCATCTGTAAAAGGAGCTGGAGAAGGAAATTGTAAACCAGTCTAATTTCTTTGCCAAGAAAACCCCAAATGGGGTCACAAAGAGTCCAACATGACTGATACAACTGAACGATAACAAATTATCATGTCACGAATTCTCTTCTCTTATCTAAATATCCCCAATTCTTTTAACTAATCCTCATATGGCACATTCGTAATTCTCCTGGATACTTCAATGGATACTCTTTGCCAAGTCAATATCCTTTCTAAAACATAATGTCCAGACATGATAATATTCCAAATGTGATCTGATCAAGTTAGAGTATAGTGGGATTTTTATTCTCTCATTCTGAACATTACGAAAGTTTTTGCTGGCCACTCCCCTCAGCTTACAAATTGTTAGGGCTTACTCACTCTCTCCTTAAACTATTTTGCATATACTTGCTTGCTTATGTGGTGTATCTCCCTCCCCAATAATCTTCCATATGCATTGATCACTCACTTCTCAACTCCTCTCAATATATAGGACACTCTAACTAAACCTGTTTTTTTTCTGTCCCCCATACATGCCCTGTACGTACTGCTCTACCCCATGCCTTTACTCATCCTGTTTTTTATGCCTAAAGTGCCTCTTCTACCTATTCCTGTTTATCTTTTAAAACCTGACTCAAATGTCAATTCCACCAGGAAATCTCCCCTTACTCCCACAAGTCATTAAGGACCTTTCCCACTTAGACCACATATTCCTGGCACCTTGTAGACACTTAACAAACATTTGCTAGAAAGTTGTATTGAAAACTATGCTGCTACCCCTTCACCCCCAATTCAACCTAGGAGAACATTAATTTCTTTGGATTACTATGTCCTATTTTTTGGCTTTGGACTCATTGATTATGTATATGACTTGGGCATTATTACTCTGAAATCAATTTCCTTATCTTCAAGTGGGGATGATGGGATAGTTTTATCTAATAAAATAATGTCTGTATACTTAAACTGCTACAGGAACATGAAGTATAGTAATGATAGCTCACATTTCTATAACATTTTGAGACGTACAAAACACTTACCCCCTCAACAACCCTGTAACGCAAGTAGTAGAAATATTTATACACCCATTTTATAATTGAGGAAACTGAGGCTTAGGGAGGTCATGCAAGTTACCCTTCTCAACACAGTAACTAAGTATTAAAATCAGAAACAACAACAATAAACATGTATATAATACTTGAAGGTTTGCAAAGCACTCTTTACGAATAACACATTTTACCCTTATAACAACTCTGAGAGGTAAGTGTTGTTATTATTCTCACTTATAGATGAGGAAACCGAGGCAAGCAGAAGTTAAGCACCATTTCCAAGGTCACACTGCTATTGAGGCAGGATTTGAACTCAGGTTTTCCTGATTCTGGGTCCATATTCACTGAGGCACCTAGGTACCTATACACCTAGGTCTCTGATTCTCAACCCATATTCCTTCTACTTAACCATGCTGCCATTCAATAATAACTTACATCTGTGAAAAAAGACTGTAGGAAAACATTCATTTTTCTCTCCCTCTCTGTTTTGACAGAACCATCAACTTTTCAGGAAATCACAGCATCAAGCATGATTAAGCAGTTCATTAATATATAGACTGAATGTTATGATGAAATACTCTTTTTAAACAATATTTACTCAAACATTGATAACAGCATTCTGCAGCAATACGGCACATAGAATCAATGTGCTGCAGTATCCATCCATCAGTATCTACCTCAAGTCTCTAAATCTTTATGAGTCACAAACTAAGCAGAGATATAAATAGAGTTGCAGTGTAATTCATCTGGATGGCTGGTGCTGCTATCTCACTAAGGGTCTGAAGTAAATCATTATATTCATCCTAAGGGTGATTCTTTAAATTTCAAATCTGATATCTGATCTCCTTATTAAAGTTAATGTAATTCACAGTTCCATGATTTAGGGAAAGATCATTTTTTAAAAACTAAACTTCTATTCAAATGCCCAAATGGAATCTAGCTTGTCATGAGGACAACATAATAAAAATGTATTACCAAAAAGTGAATCCACACAGCTCCGTGTGGCCCCCTTCCATGTGCAGAGTACACTGAACTGGGAAGAACCTGCTAAGCTATATGCTTTTCTTTGTTGGGTGCTTTTGCCAATACAATGTTCGGATTCTTGAGTTTGTTCGTATCTGGAATCATGTTGACACAGGCATGAATGCTCTGAATTTTTGAGGGATTTTGTCTCTCTGCGTGTTATTGCTGTATTTGCTAGCAAGGATTTCTTTTACTCAATCCCATGTTACTAATTTTCCTCAACACATAAAATACTTTATAAGTAGAGTGTGCTTTCTTCTGGAACAATTATGGGCAAACTGATGACTCAAAGTCCTCAATGATGACATGTCATAGACTGAGCAAACCTTAGAGAAATCTGCTATATGTGTTTTGGTCAATTTACATAAAGATTGGGATATCTGAACAATAATAATTCAGTATGCTTTTTATTGTGGATACCATTCTAGATAGGAATTGAAACATCAATAACTCAGTGTGATATTTGTTCTGAGGGGCAAATATTTCCACAGCCAAAGAGTCTCCTTTTCAACAGGTTCTTAGTCAATCAGGACCAGTTACAGAATGTCTAAACAGGCACTTATCTTACATGTCATCACAATTCTCCCAGAAGCAGGCTTCCCAGATTCTTCTCATTGAGACATGCCATCAGAGATGTTCATTACACTAGGAACAAACATTTAGAGCCAGAAGGGACCTTAGAAGTCATTGAATTCATCCTCTTCATTTTTCACTGGCATAGTCCTACACATGTCCAGTACAAGCTCCAGGGAGAACTCGTTTATCATTTTAATTAAGACTTCTGGTGCTTTCCTATTGGTGACTCAAGTCACCCTCTGGTTGTCCCTACCTCTGACTTCTGCTAGTTTGAAATTTTCATTTCCTTTTGGTGTCTAATAAACTTGCCAGCCTTATCTTTAGGTATAATTGTTTTCCATAGCATTTATCTCAAGGAAAAGATAGGAAAAGACTTTGAAGTAGCAGCTCAGTAGGATTTATTTATATTTGTTCCTAGTGTAATGAACATCTCTGATGGCATGTCTCAATGAGAAGAATCTTGGAAGCCTGCTTCTGGGAGAATTGTGATGACATGTAAGATAAGTGCCTATTTAGACATTCTGTAACTGGTCCTGATTGACTAAGAACCTGTTGAAAAGGAGACTCTTTGGCTGTGGAAATATTCACAAAAGATTTTTCATCTTCTTTTACTTCATTCTCTTTTGGTTTTATTTGGTGACTCCTTAACTCATGTAATCTGGTGAGAGACCACGCTAACCTTGAGAGTTTTAACAGATTGGGAAGTAAAGTCATGGAAATCCAAGAGGCAGAGTCCAGGCCAGATTTCATAGTCAGCAGAAGAGCAATGTCACACCTTTGGTAGTGACCTTCAGGAACTCAGCTTAGTAGTAGCTGAGTTATTAGGGAGGCATGCCATATAAAGACATGAACTTAGTTGGACTAATGTTATGTGGAAACTGAGCTAGGTTGTGAACTTAATTCCCCAGAGAGAGGGCTGGTATAGCAGAGATAATACCCTCATGTTTTTGTGGAGGTGGGGTTAGATGGAGAATGTTTGCATGTTTGTTTTTGCTATGTCAAGTAAAAACCCTTGTGTGAAAGCCATTTGATGTTAAGTGATTAAATGGAATTGGCATAACAGTCATTGGCCTCCTAACAATGAGAGGTAAGATAGAAACACAGCTGGTAGGGGGCTTGAGTTAATGGCAATAAGGAAGAGATACTCCAATCCCTAGGGTTCCACCCTAGAAATTTGAAGGGGATATGGTTCATACTGGAATATGTTTTGCTCCACTATACATACGGGGTTTGTTTTTCTTGCCTTCACAACAGTTGAAGGAGGGGGAAGCGGGAGGAAGCAAATTTGGAACTGAAAATAAAATTAAATTAAATTGAGTTAAAAAAAAAAAGAAAAGAAAAGAAAGGGGCAGATATAGCCTACTTGGCACTGAGAGAATTAGCATACGTGCTACCATAAGATCCTATATGATAAAGAAGGCAAACAACAACAGAAGCATAAAGTCCAAGACCAATACTTGAATGAGTTTAGGGGAAATGAGGGAGGAGTAAAAGAGGTTATATCTTATGGAACACAAACTCCTATGTATCTAGAGAAATGAGGAGTTTGAGTTGCCTGTGTGTGTATGAAGCTTATTTTCCCAATAGTTGTTAACTAGAGCTATGGAGCTCAAGAAAGTACTTACATAAATGCAGGTCTTTTCTAAAGGATAGTGCTCCTTGCTGGTCCCAGGTGACCACTGCTTAATGGTGCCTACATTCTTGGATTTGCTGCTCAATATGACTTCCCTGGGCATGAAGTTATGGAGCTTTTCTTTCTGCTATCAGCAGATGACTTCCACTAGTGTCTTCCTCTTCCTTCTGAGAGGATATATGGACTCTTGCCATTGCTTTTTTGGCTTAAAGCATAGAAATTTTTTCTAAAGATTTTTTTGGAAAAGCAAAGTACCAACACAGCCAGTCATCAGACTACGAGGGAAAACAAATCCCTTAGAACTTTTTCTTCCATAAGAAGAATCTATCATTTTCTCTAAGCCTAGGTTTAGATGAATATTTCCTTTCCGGGAGATCTTATACCCAGGACCAAGATCTTTGTTACATAGAGCCACTTCAGCTAAATAATGTTTTTAGACTTTAGTCACTTTTTTAACTTTGGCTTTCTGGATACTAAGTCGAACATACCTCATCAGAGACCATACTCTGACTTAAGATAAGAAATTCCTTTTGGCTCCTTGATTAATTTCCAATTGCTAAACTGTTTAGTCAGATTCACTTTAGAGGCTACACTTCCAGCCAATTTCCAAGGGCTCTCTGGGTTTAGACCCAGGCTCAGAAAAACAGATAGACCTTTGAGACACCATGTATATGTCCTTGTTTCCTGGGTTATAATAAACTTGAACTCATTGGGACTAGAAATTGCTTCATTTCTTTTATTTGCATCTCCAGGGTCTAGCACAATGTCTGGCTTGATAAATGCTCTTAGGCTAATTGATTAGCATTCTTCACATAATTTTTATATAACTATGTCACTCTTTTGCATTCATTTTTTGTTATTTGCTCTTTCTTCTAAAACAATAGTATTGCAGAACAACACATCTAATTACGGTGCTGCATCATGTGTGGTTAGAACCAGAGGTGGAAATTATTGAAATTTGTGCTAATGATCCCACTGTTTCCAGTCTAGTTTGTCTTCTGTTAATCAGTCTGTTAGGAGAAACCTCAGTCAGTCTTTGCTAAGTACTTTGATTCCATGCCCTTGTTTTGACCTGAGAATCGTCATGTAGTCACATGGGCTCTAATCTCATTTCCATATGATGGGGCAATGGGGAAGGAACTGAGACACAATTGCCCATCCCCTTTCTGGGTTTACCTCATTAGTGAGGCAAGGCTCAAACAAAAACTTTTTTTTTAAGAATATTATTTATTTCTCAATTACATGTAAAAACAATTTTAACATTCAATTTTTATAATTTTGAGTTCCCAATTCCCTTCCTTCTTCCCTTCCCTCCCTCATTCTTGAGAAGGCAAGCAATTTGATATAGATCATACACGTGCAGGCATGCAAAATATATTTCCATATTAGCCTTGTGCAAAAGAGAACACAGACCACTTCCCCCCTCCCCCCAAAAAAGAAAACAAGAAACGAGAAAAACAAAGAAAGTGAAAAAAGTATGCTTCAATCTGAATTCAGACTCTATCAGTTTTTTCTCTGGAGCTGAATAGTATTTTTCATCATAAGTCCTTTGCAATTGTGTTAGATCATTGTATTGCTAACAATAGCCAAGTCATCTCTAGTTGATCACAGTTCAATATTGCAGTTATGGTATACAATGATTTCCTGATTCTGTTCCCTTCACTTTGCATCAGTTTATCTAAGTTTTCTTAGGTTTTTCTGAAAGCATCCTATTTATCATTTCTTCTAGCACAATCACATACCACAATTTGTTCAGTCATTCCCCAATTGATGGGTATGTCCTCAATTTCCAATTCTTTGCCACTACAAAAAGAGCTACTACAAATATTTTGTATGTATAGGATCTTTTTCTTTTCTTTGATCAGTGGTATTGCTATGTCAAAGGGTATGCACAGTTTTATAGCCCTTTGGGCATAATTCCAAATTGCTCTCCAAAATGGTTGGATCAATTCACAACTCACCAACAGTGCAATAGTGTCCCAATTTTACCCTATCCTCTTCAAAATTTGTTGTTTTTTTCTTTTCTGTCATTGTTATCTGTCAGGGAAATGGGAAAAAACTAATAATATCCTAGCCCTAAGCTGTGATTAATGAAATTTTGCTAGTTGAGGTAAGATCTCTTGAGACTGTAACTAGATATTGTTCTAAGCTTTTATTTCAGGTATGGTTGTGTGTTATTAAGCCTCTAGTCTACCATTCAAGGGGAGTGCCATATGCTGCCCAAAGGGAGTATGATCTGAGAATTGCTACAGATGGATGTCTGTCCCTGGGAAAAGTTGAGGGGATGACCTTGTCTAGGCAAAGCTAAGCTCCTTTTGACTCAGTTTCCCACTGCTGTCTCCTTTCTGAACAGGAAAAATTCCCACCTGGTTACTACTGAGCCTGGCTATTATACCCTGTGAATAATGTGGAACATAGCTGCACAATTGGCTGTTAAATATGACCTTGTACCAAACAGAGTTAAGAGAGATTTTTCCCCTGTTATGGCTTATGTCAGGTCAGTCTGTGCCCTAGAAGGGACAGTCTTGATACTGTCATAACAATGTTCCTCCTCTTTCCTTTCATAGCAAATTTCTATAATCAGGGCAGGTAAACAGTGGAAGTTTGTCTTTGCAATACTAAGTCTATTAATAAAAAGGTTGATACTAAAAAAAATTAGTTACTATAATAGAGTGGAAGTAGGAAAGCTCTTACTATTATTAATTTGTACTTGTGGTCAACTCCATATCCCATGTAACTAGGTAAATGAGCTCTTAGGCTTGCCATCCCCTTTCTTTTTTTTTCTTTTTGTTTTGTTTTTTTTGTTGTTGTTTTTTTTTTGGCTAGGCAATTGGGTTAAGTGACTTGCCCAGGGTCACACAGCTAGTAAGTGTTATGTGTCTGAGGCCAGATTTGAACTCAGGTCCTCCTGAATCCAGGGCCAGTGCTCTATCCACTGTGCCACCTGGCTGCCCTGCCATCCCCTTTCTAATAGTTATATATTCATGTATAAGATTAGGTCCTTAAAGTATCTCATTCCTTCAAGATAATATGAGGATAATACATACATACATATATATATATATATATATATATATGTCCTCAAAAAAGGGGAGATAAGACAGAGGTAAAAATTAAACAGAATAATGAACTTTGAGAAAGCAACAAGATTAGATTGTTAGAAGTTTAGGAACTAGGATATACATACATATGGATATATATACATATACATACATACATATACATGTGTGTGTATATGTGTGTGTGTGTGTATATATATGTATATATATGTACATATATTCATATATATGATATTGATTTTCAAATGTGTCTAATGGAAAATACAGCCTTCAGTATGTTTTGGTAATAACTTCTAAAAAATAAGTTAAGATTTTAGATATAAAATTCCATTACTAATTATAAATACTTAAAAATCATATCTTTTCCCCCTTGTTTTGAAGTATCTTTGTGATAATATTAAGGGACAGGAGATCTCATTTTCCAAGTTATGACCTCATAGATCCTTTTAAGATTCTTCCTTCAGTCTATTGATGGCATTATCCATATTAGATACAAGATTTGGATGAAAGTAGAAGGTCCAAGTGCTATGTAAAAACTGAAACTCTCTAAATTTTCAGGTGAATTATGGGTCCTCATTTGGTGTTCTTGTAGTTCTGTCATTAATAGAGTTAGATCCATAAGGTCTGAGTTAGTTCTCACCACATGAACAAAGTTCTGAAAAGCCAATCTGATTAGATTTTGTCACGGTTTACTAAATTATGCAAAGTCTTATCACTAGCAGGGCTTAACAGCATTATGTGCAGAAACTCCTCAGTGACCTGAACCCTAGAGACAGTCAAGGAAATGCCTTCACATCCCTGCCTTGATCCACATGCAGCTGTTTGAGAGAGGCACAGGGAGTGCTTGCCAAATCCTTGAAGACCGTGGACACTGAAAAAGGACTTGATAACCCTAAAGCTATTATTATTTTGGTTTTCTTTGTTCACTTACTGTAACTTTGCTTGTTATGTTTGTTGTGTGCATATTATGGACCTGTTATTTATTTCATAAGCTGTTTATAATTTCTGTTTGGACTGATGCCACTGTAAGAACCAAGGCCTTTGCACTGCACATTTGTCAATCATGGTTTGTCCATGGTGCTTTACGTAGATGCCCTTCATGTGGTTCCTAGCTTTCTTTCTTGTCAAAAGTCTAATTCCTTGTGGAAAGAAACTGTGAGAAGGGGAAGGGGTATATGTGAAAGTGGCTGCCCTACTATTTGAACACCCCCAGAGAAACTATATTGAGCTGACAGTCTATGGGCTACAGATATGTTTTGGGGTACAGAACTTTTCGTTGGTTAAAGTATCTGTGGCTTTTCTCTTGTGCGTCCTCATGGAGATTGCGTGCTGTTTATGTTTGCAGTGCCTCCGTTGGTACAAAGAACTGATCCCCAAGGCAACTTCCACATTTATGGGCAGCACAGATTGGAGTGTTGCAGTTGAGGAAAGAGGATCAATTTAGGTCTAATAGTGGTACTGCACCATGTGTGTGGTTAGCACCACGGGAGAAAATTATTGAAATTTGTGCTAGTGACCCCACCATTTCCAGTCCAGCTTGTCTTCTGAATACTGTTACTCAGTCTATTGGGAGAAGCATCAGCCAGTCTTTGGTTGGTACTTTGATCCCACGCCCTTGCTGTTTTTACCTGAGAATTGTCACATAGTCACATAGGCTCTCATTTCATCCCCCTTACCTCTTATAAAAATTTATTTATTTATTTTATTTTTAATTTGTGAGATAAAACAAGTATTTCCTTAACAGAGTACATTTAAAGAAAAAGATGAGTGCATATGAAACTGTAAATCTATCATATACAACTTGGTACTCCTTTTAAATATATAATAAAGTTATCATGTAAATTTTTTTCTTTTTTTTCTTCCCTTTCCCCCCACCGTAGAGATGGCTACCATTAGATACAAATATATAAATATGTATATACACACAGACATACATACATGCATACGTATATGTAAAATCATTTTATCCACATTTTTATTTATCAGTTCTTTCTCTGGATGCGGATAGTGTCTTCCTTCATAGGTCCTTTGCAGTTAATTTGTGTATTTATAATAGTCAAAATCACTTATTCACTCAAAGTTGTGATTAAAACAATATTGCTATTACTATATACAATATTCTCTTGGTTCTGTTCATTTTGCTCTTCATTCTCCTTATCTCTAACCTCATTTCCCTATAATGGGGCAATGGGGGAGGAGCTAAGACAGAGTCGCCCACTCCTGTTTGGAAACATGTACCCATCAATCAGGATTATATAGCTCTTATTATGAAAAGTTGCTTATAAAAGAACTGGGCAGTTTGAATTTCATCACCTGGCCACATTCAATGCACTTTCGCCTTAGACGTTATGATAAACTCCTTTAAATTTTCTCTTACTGCATTTGCTTTACTATTAAGGGCAAGGCTTGAACAAAGATTTTCTTTTAAAATTTCTCATATATATTTATATATAAGATTTCTCATTTATGTAGCATTTTAAGCTTTATGAAGTCATTTCTTCACAACAAACCTGTGATGTAAATAAGTAGCACAGATATTATTATACTCATTTTACAGACACACCAAGGCTTAAAGAATGTGCATTTGAATTTAGGTCTCAACTCCAAGTCTCCTCTTCTCTCTATTGCACCATGGTCTCTCATCTTTTTTAAAAATTTGATTTGATAGGTGAGCTCCTTGGATAGTTACATATGTCTCCTTTGAGAGTTCCTTTTTTTTTTCCTTAATCAGAGTAATTTGTGATGCCACAATTCCATTCCAAAAGCACTCCATCTCTTTTGAGATGACTTTAATAGAATTTTAAACTATGGGATTATTCCCTATCTTTTCTCCATTCAGTTCAGCCACTTTTCAGTTATATCCTATTCTCTATGACCCCATTTGGGTTTTCTTGGCAAAGATTCTGGAGTGGTTTGCCATTTCCTTCTCCAGCTCATTTTACAGATGAGGAAACTGAGGCAAACAGACAGCTAGTGTCTGAGGCAAGATTTGAAATCAAGAGGATGAATCTCCAGACCAGGCACTTTATCTACTGTGCCCATCTTTTCTCCTAACTCTCTCAAATCCATTCTCCCCAAATCTAGAGTATTTCTCAGACTATAACTCTGATCTCTTAACCAGATATAGAGGCAGCTAGGTGGCACAGTGGATAAAGCACAGGATTTGGTGACAGGAAGACCTTAGTTTGAATCCTGCCTCAGATAGTTACTAGCTGTTTGAACTTGAGCAAGTCACTTAACCTCTGTCTGCCTCAGTTTTCTCACCTGTAAAATGGGGATAATAGTACCTACCGCACAGGATCAAATGAGTTAAAATATGTAAAGCATTTCACCAACCTTAAAATGCTAGCTTTAATTATGGTAATTAATAACAAATGCTAAGTATCATCATCATCATTATACATTCAAATTCCTGAACTTTTTTGTGTCATGGACCCCGCTGGCAGTTTAATGAAGGCTTTGGACCTCTTCTCAGAATACTATTTTTAAATGTATGAAATAGAATATTCAGGATTACAAAGGATACTGATTATATTGAAATGCAATGATCAATTTTTAAAAATCCATAGACCACAGGTTAAAAACCCTTGCTATAGACAAACAGTTCTTTTCTGCTCTTTTTAAATGTATGCCATCCCTGGCCAGGGGGCCCATCATTCTTGAATCAAAAGCCTTGGTTTAGAAACCAATTTCCCTTCTCTAATACCAACTTCTTAAGCAGTTGATCATTTCCCATAACCTCCTTTCTCCTCTGCAGCCATTGCCGCTGATCAGCAATGATAAAACATCATATGTGTCCCTAAGGTCTTCAGCTTTTTGCCCAGGATTTTCTAATCCCTAGACATGTGCTCTAGGTTTTCTTATATCACCTATCCTCTGATCAATCACCAGAAGTGGTTCCTGGTCATCCAACTTCATAAGTCTCAGGAGGCTCTCTATCATATCACAGAACTCATGCAGCACATCATAGATATTGTACAAGATACTGTTGAAGACAGTAAACTCCCCACTTGATAATTTCAAGGTGCCATTTGACTTTCGTAATATTGCTTACTAGGGAGTCACCAACAACCTCAAATCTCTTTTTTGCTAGTACTGGATGTCTTTTCTTCTGTTAGTACCTGTTGATCTTCTTCATCATTCTTAAGACTGGAGTATGGGGAAATAGTTTTCTCCATAGAAGGTTCAGTGTCACTTTGTATGCCAGTGGTTTCCAAACTTTATATAGTGATTCCCACTCCTTCTTTCTACAAAGAAAAAAATTGTCACATATATCTACTTTTTTTTCTAAGTAATCAGAGTTAAGTGACTTGCCCAGGGTCGCACAGCTAGTAAGTGTTTGAGGCTGGATTTGAACACAGGTCCTCCTGACTTTAAGGGTAATGCTCTACCCAATGCACTCCCTAGCTGCCCCTATATCTGTTTTTCATAAAATCATATATGCAAATAATTCATTAAGCTTGTATTTTATTCAAATAAATTTATAGATTAGGACTAAACCTATGATTTCATTGATGTAGAAATCTGAGTCACTGTAAGTTGACTCCCCTATAACTTCTCTTTGACAGTTGCATAGGAAATTGAGGAGTTAAATGACTTAGCCAGCCAGTGAATGTCAACAATAGTGATCACTGAACCCATGTGCTCCTGGCTACAAAACCAGCTTTTCAGCTACCATGCTATTGTGCTACCACTCAAATAAAATTAAAAATTTATTATAGTTTTATAATATAGGAACAAAGCTTAAACACTATTAAAAGAATGTA
The DNA here is from genome assembly GCF_900497805.2 of Vombatus ursinus. Lineage (NCBI taxonomy): Eukaryota > Metazoa > Chordata > Mammalia > Diprotodontia > Vombatidae > Vombatus > Vombatus ursinus. Next base: position 24,031,278 of record NW_020955033.1, on the reverse strand, counting down.
ACATACACAGATATTTAGTAATAAAATTCCTCATAACTTTGATAATTTACAATTCATGATAATATTAATATGATGGGTTGACTTGTTTTTTAGAACAAAGATTCTCAAATTCAATTGTTGAAAATTGCAGCAATTCTTGAGTGTTTCCATTTTAAAAAAATATTGAAAGGGTTTTTTTAAGCCAGTTTATTCTATTATCCTTACCAAAATAAATAACGTTGAGAAATATAATAGATATTATAGTACTTTTAAATTCCACACAGAAATTGCTTAATTTCATGATAATTCAATGCAACAATTAGCATAAGGCTACCATTCATATATGTCATGAGCCTATGCTGAATGATAGCAGTGGTGACAGATTGTATCTGGATCAACCATCCCCACATCTGGAGGGGGATCCTCTGCCTGGAGACTTAAAGGGATCTGTGTCCTATATGGTATTTGGAGTCAACCATATAAAATAAGTACCATACTGTATTCACTATCAATTAGAGTGAATTTTGGACCATCATTTACTGAGGTTGGTTGGGACTTCTTTTTCATTGGAAAAAAAATAGATGGATTTATGTGGGAGCTGTACTCAGAAATATCCAACAATGTGGACCATTGCTTCATCACCCCTCGCTACTCCCTAAACCCCAGAGAGCCTCTCTTCTTTGGTAAATTCAAGGAAGAGCCTCAGAGTTCTTACATAGTTCCAGGAAGTGGGCTTTTGTCCCTTCCCTTCCTTCCCTGGGTCTCATTCTCCTACCCTGAAACCTCCTGGCTCAGCCTTGAATACCATTCTCACCCTTCCAATTCCTTTTCCTCTGGGTTCTCCTTGTGAAGCATTTCCTCCATTCCTTAAGAAACACAACTTGTTTATGAGTTATAGATGCCAGTTGTTTCTGAAAGCAGCAGAGTATTCAACTTTATTTAACATTAGCAATAGACCTAAGTTTGCTTAAATCCATAGCAGCACCAGAACAATTTTTTACCGGAAAGATAGACTAAACTGTGGTGAAAGGCAAATATTTATCAGTAATACCAGATAGTTTCAACACAAACAAGCAGCTTAAATATGTAAGGAAACATGTTTGAAGAGGGGAGAAAGCCTTCCTTGTTCATGCTTTACAGAATAAGAGTGTGAGAAGGAAGCACTCTTCTTCAGGAAAGAAACCAGAGGTCCAGGAAAGCCTTATCCTCACTTCCCAAGGTAGGCCACAAGTTTGACCAGGTTCACCTGGGTAAGTCGATAGGACTCACCTACAAAAGCAGGGAAAAGGCAGTAGCTGGTTTGTTTGTTTGTTTGTTTATTTTTTTCTTTTGTTTTTACATCACCTTCATTTCTGAATATATGCACACCTCCCACCCCTACCCAGAGAATCATTCCTTATAGCAAAGAATGAAAAAGAAAGGGGTGTGTGGTGGGTGGAAAGAGCAGTTCAGCAAAATAAACCAAAACATATAGCCAGTCTGACAATATATGCAATTTTCCACACCCATAGTATCCCACCTCTGCAAAGAAGTGAGGAAGGTATTTTCTACTGTTTTCCTCAAGGTCATCTTAGTCATTATAATTATGAAGCATTCAGTTTCAGGATTCTTTATTAGTCTTTCCGTTTATACTGTTTTAGTCATTATGTATATTGTTTTCTCAGTTCTGTTTACTTCACTTTGCATCATATAAGTTTTTAGGTACTTCTCTGTATTCTTTCTATTCACTGCTTGTTGTGGCCCAGTAATACGCCATTATATTTGTATATGTGATTGCTTTAACCCAATCAACAAGCAACTATTTTGTGACCAGTTATTTGCTACTATAAATAGTTTTACTATTAATATTTTGATATACAGGGGACTTTTCTTTTTGTCTTTGATTTCCTTGGGTAACAGGCTTTACACTGAGATCTCTGGGTCAAAGGGAGTTGATAGTTATATGAAACGATAGCTGAAATGTAAAGTCCAGAGTGAAGGGGGGCAAAGAGTTACTAAGGGACTGGGACAGCTACCTGCTCACGTAAGCAGATCATTAGTTATCTTTAGGGAGGTGGGCTGGAGCAGATTAGGCATTGTGACAGAGAAAACCGAGGTTAAACTCTTTACTAAAGTAGTCAGGTTAGATTAGTGGTAGGAGGAGCAGATTGAAATACTATCAATGAACCAAATCAGGATGAGAGAAAACAAAAGGATGGCGAGATAAGTCTGCTTGAGATTGGGAATAAGAGCTGTGATCTCAGTTGGGAAAGGGAGATGTACCCATACAAGGGATGCTTTAACAACCTTCAAGGCCTTCTGTGCAGCTCCATACCTGGATTTTTTTTTTTGGCCTGGGACTTAATGGAACTTCTTTTTGCCTTTCTTCTTTTTGTATCTCTAGCACAGTGCCTGCCACATAATAGGTTGACCAATTGATTGAACCTGCCTCCTATAATGGATTTAGATTCAACTCTCTAAATATCTATAGCTTCTTCATTCTAGGAATTCTCTAAGTCATGTTCAGGAGTTCCTTATAGGGGTTTCAGAAGAAATTCTCTCTAGACAGGGTCTTGATCTTCTCCTTAAAGGCAGCACTGGAGCATCTTTAAGGATGTGTAAGCCTTTGGCTCTAACATTAACATCCCAATATGAGAGAGAGGGATATATAGGCATGGGAGGCAGTGTGGGTCTAGCAGAAAGAGACCTCCTAGAGTCAGGAGTGATCTGGATTTTGATCCCATCTCTGAAGATACTTGTTGTGTGACCATGGACAAGCACTTGACCTTTTTGATTCTTGGTTTCCTCATCTATAAAATGAAGGGACTTGTACCACCTATCTCAAGGAGTTGTGAGACTACAAGGAGATAATCTATGTTTAGTGCTTTGCAGAACTTAAGAGGCGAGATAATCTCAGCTGCTATTGTGAATCATAGAATCTCAGAGTAGAAAGGACTTCAGGGGTCATCTAGGTCAACCCAGAGCCAAACAAGAATCCCCTCTATGGTACACCCAACAAATGGTCATCTAACCTTTGCCAAAAGGTTCCTGCTGAGAGGATATCCACTATCTCCCACAGCAACTTCTCCTGCTTTGGGATAACTCTAATAATTAGGACTCTCCCCCAACATCAAGGCAAAATCCAATTGTATACCTTTTCCTTTTGTTCCTATTGCTTTCTGGAGCCAAGAAGAAGAACACATCTAATTTCTATTTCTTAATTTGGGATCTCTTTCAGGAGGTGATAGGTGGATTCTTTCTATGGCTACTTTACCCTCTGGTTCTAGGACCTCAGGGCAATTTTCTTTGATGATTTCCTGAAAGATGCTATCTAGGCTCTTTTTTTCAGCATGATTTTCAGGTAGACCAATAATTTTTAAATTGTCTCTCTTGGATCTATTTTCCAGGTCAGTTGTTTTACCAATGAGGTATTTTATGTTTTCATCTATTTTTTCATTCTTTTGTTTCTGTTTGACTGATTCTCACTCTCTCATAGAGTCATTAGCTTCCATTTGCCCAATTCTTATTTTTAACAAATTGTTTTCTTCTATTAGATTTTGTACCTCCTTTTCTATTTGGCCCATTTTATTTTTTAAGGAATTCTTCTCCTCAGTGAGTTTTGGTATCTCCTTTTCTGTTTGGCCAATTCTGCTTTTTAAGGTGTTGTTTTCTCCAGTTAATTTTTGTCCTTCTTTTCCCAAGCTATTGACTCTCTCTTGCATTCCTCCAATTTCTTTCCCCCAATTTTTCTTCTACCTCTCTTATTTGACTTTTTAAGTCCTTCTTGAGCTTTTTGGGTTTCTGATCAGTTCATATTCCCTTTTGAGGTTCCAGATGTTGGTTTGTTGACAATGTCGTCCTCTTCAGAATTTCTGCCTTGATCTTCACTCTTCCCATAATAAGAATCTATAGTACTTTCTTTTTGCTCATGGTGTTTGCTTATTTCCTGGCCTTTAAAAAGATTAGGCTCTCCTCCTGGGAAGCAGGGGGCACTGACCCAAATTTCTTGTGTTGGGAGCCCAGGGCCTGGTCGCTGGCTTTGTGTGCTGGGGTCTTAGGTGCTGGCTGTTGGAGGCTGTAGAGTTCTGGCAGCTTACCTGGTGTTGGGCTGGAATCAGCAACACTGGAACTCTAGGGGTAGGATGGGGTTTGGCCTCTGGAGTTTGCCTGCTCACCTGGGTCTTTCCTTTTGATTTTTTTCTGGCTCCTTTCACATCGATGTTTCTCCACCTAGGGCTTTCCCCCTTGGAGTGCTTCCCAGAGTTTTGCTGAGGCACTGAGAGAATTGGCTGCCATAGAATGCCTAGGCATGTGGTGGTTTTCCAAGCTGGTTTCCACTGGTTCCCCTGCTTGTACTGAGGCACTTGGGGGTCCTGCTCCACTACCTGGGGTTCAGGATCTCCCCCTGGTTTGCTGAGGTGAGGCTTTCCACTAGCTTGCTGGGACACCTCCTGTTATATACTGCTCCCCCTCCCCCAGGGCAAGAGAGGCCCTTCCCGTTAATCGTTCAAGCTACCTGGGCTACCAGACTACTGCACCCTGTCTTTCTGCTGGTTCAGCTGTTCCAGGGTTTTTCCTGGGGTGATATTTTCTGGACTTTCAGAGGTTAATAAGGGATGGTGAGAGCAACTTTTCTTACTCTGGCATCTTGGCCCTAATCTCTATTTCTCATAACAGCCCTTCAAATACTTGAACACAGTTACTACATCACTCTGCTCATCTCCTGACTAAACATCCCTATTTCCTTCAATTGATCCTTGTATGCCATGAACTCTCCTCTTCTGAACCCTTACCCATCCTCACTGCCCTCCTCTGAATGCTCTACAATCATCAATGTCCTTCCTTCACAGAGTAGAACTCAGAACTGAAAATGTTAACTCCAGTTACTCCTCTCCTCATTATTCTAGATATTCTGTCCTTTTATCCCTCTTCAAACAAATACGTATAGCCAAGCAAAACAAATTCCCTCATTGGCCATGTTAAAAAAAAAAAAAAAGCAAACATGTCTCATTTGGTGTCCTGAATCCATCACCTCTCAAATCAATCAATCACCTTTATTAAACACCTACTATGTGCCAGGCACTGTTCTTACAGCTTTCAAAATCTGCTTTTCTTTATAGTGCTGTTGTTATCATATAAATTGTTCTTCTGCTTCAGTTCTTTTCATTTTTCATCCATTTGCAAAAGTCCTCAAATTTGCTCATTTTTGACATCTTTATGTTAATATAGCCTAAGATCACATTAGATTTCTTGACTGTCATATCACTTTGATGACTCATACTGAACTTGGAGTTCAGTGAATCTGCCAGATTTTTCTCAGACTAATTGCTGTCTAACCTGGGTTCCCAGTTTTGCACTTATAAGGATGATTATTTGAATTCAAGTGTGAGACTTTCTATTCATCCCTATTAAATTTCAACAATAGATGCCACTCTATTTTTTGACTTGTCAACAGATTTATGAATCCTGACTCTGTCCTGCCCTGTTAGTGATCCCTCCATGCTGTTTGTATTCTTATCCAAGTCACTGATGGGGCCCTCTGCTGGAAACCTTCTTCCAAATTGATATTGAAATGTTGAGGACTATTCTTTGGACCCAACCATTCAACCAGCTCTGATTCTCCCTCAACTACATTCCTCCATCTTATTGATGAAGAAAAGTATGAGAAATTTTGTCAAGAACTTTGCTAAAACCTAGATATACCTACACTTATAAAATTCTCTTCATGTCCCACTCTAGTAACTCAGTCAGAAAACTATTTTGATCTTACATGACTTGTTCCTGTGGAGGCTACATTGGGTCTTTGAGATCACAACTTCCTTTTCTAATAGTTCATTAACCATCCTTTTAATAATACAGTGTAGAATGTTACCAGGACTAAAGATTTAGTTCTCTGACCTCCAGTTTTCAGACTTAATATTTTTCCTCTTTTGAACACCAGATCATTTGATCTTTTTCAGTCCTGAAGTAAGTTCTCCAATTCTCCACAATCGGCAAAGATCTCTCATTGTAGTTTTGCAATTGTTTTTGCCAGTTCTTTCAATATTGGAGAATTCATCTGGATTGGATCACTTGATTTCATAAAGGGCAGCTAGACACTCTCCTGCTGTCTCCTTACTCTATCTTCCCTCCAGCTCACTTTCTGATTTGTCCCCTAGCTGCCTTGCCCCCCACTCCCACCCTGAGGACAACTCCACTCTGAAGCCAACAAGATGACTGATGGGTCCTAGCCCTAACCACCATACCATCAGAAGGGTCAGACAAGCTGTTCATTTCCTTCTGGCTCATTTTCTAATGTGCCCCACCTACACAATGGTTGTCTTCCCTACACTCAGGTAGCCTTCCTTCCAACCCCCATCCCTTTCCATCTCCATTTTATGTGTTATCTTCCCCATTAGAATATAAGCTCCTGGAGAGTAAAAACTGTCTTGTTTTCTTTTTTTTATCCCTAGCATTTAGCACAGTGCCTAGCACATAGTAAATGTTTAACAAATACTCTTTTATCTGCCTATCTATCATCTATCTATCTATCTATCTATCTATCTATCTATCTATCTATCTATCTATCTATCTATCTCAGGCATTAGTTCTTGATTAGCTATTTTTGTTCTGGTTTTTCTAGGCCAAAGATCATTCCCCCTTGGCAGGAAAAAAATGCAAAATTAAAGCAACTCTATACAAGTTGAGTAAACTGTAACTTGAACAGATTTGCCTTTTCTCCTTCATTGACTCGATATATCCCAAACTACAGTCTCATCCCCTTCTTTGCAGATTCTCTTCTCCCCAATATAGATAAGTAAGAGCAAACTCATCTTGTTGTCCTTAGCTACCCTTGCCATCTTCAATGACATTATTCTTATATAATTGTACCATGGTTTTATATTCACCTTCTGTTATCTGCCTATGCTTCCATCTTACATACACCTTTAAAAAAACCAAGTGGGTCAATGAGTTTCCTGTGCATCCACATCAGTTCATTTTCTTCCTTTTTTCCTTCCCATTCAATCAGTCCCTCCTATGTGCTAGGCTACAAAGACAAAAATAAAACATTTCCTACCCTTAAGAAGTTTACATTCTATCAAGAAAGAGAACATGAAGATAGATGAGTTTCACAGGGGACCAGTCAAGGAAAATCCAGTTCTTTGGAGCATGCTTAATGTAGGGCACTAATAGCTGGGGTGAGGGCAATCAGGAAAGACTACATGTAGAAAGTAGTGCTGGAGCACAGATTTTAAAGGGAGGAGGGATTCTAAGAAAGGTTGAGATGATGCATTCCAGGTGTGGGGCACATCTAATACAAAGGCATGGGGACAGAAGATGACTATTACTCCCGTGTATGAAGAATAGCAAAAGGCCAGTTTTGCTGGACAATAAAATGCAGAAAAGAAGAGTATGATGTAAACATGTTGAAAAGGTAGGTTGGGGCTAGGATGTAAAGGATTTTTAAAACCAGGAGAAGTTATATTTGATCCTAGAAGCAACTGAGTTTATTGAGTAGGAGAGTAACATGGTCAGTCCCAAGCTTTAGAAAAAACCAATTTTGAAGCTCTTTAGAGGATGTACTAGAATGGGGAGAGACTTCAGGCAGGAAAATCTATCTAAAGACTTATAATAGGCTGGGCAAGAGGTGGTGAGATACTGAAGCAGGGTGTTGGTTGTGTAAGTAGGGACTGATTGAAGAGATGCTGTAGAGGAAGAAATGCCAAGATTTAGAAACAACTGGCTGGATCTGTGAGGTGGAGAAGAGAGAGGGGTCAAGGAGTCACTGAGGTCACCTCCATGAAAACAGGTGTTGTTGTTGTTTCTATCATCTAGAGTTTCACTTTTGAAAGAGTGTGGGGCTGATGTCCCCTGTAGAATTTTAGGTCATGGAATCCTACCTCCTTTTTCTGAAGCCTCTGAAATCTGATCTCCCCAAATCTGAAGTGTTTATCAACTGTGCCTGGCTTTTCTTTCCTTTTCTATTGTAAATTCTCAAAGTTTCTATTATTTCTACCCAGCAATGTACTTCCCCCTTGTTGGAGAAAGGTCCAGAAATAGAAATTCCCTTCAAAGGTTACTCATCTATTGAAGGATACAACTATTTATTATTGAGGGTGGTAAGGGTGTCCATAAAAATTCTTTTGACAAGGTTGACTGCTTGTCAAGGTTACCTTCTTGTTAACAAGGCTAACAAAGTTTTTGTTCTGACATTGATGGTATCTCCTTAATGAGGTGTGAACTTGCTCTTACTAAGCATTCTTTGGCTGATTGATACCAAGTTAAGAATAGCTTACAGAGTTGTACCTAGCCATATCCCTGAGCTATACCCTTGGCTTTGACCTTTAAAAAGAATTCTGGAAGGCAGAGCAGAAAGACTTGGAGAAAACTAGAGCTATTGCAGTCAGAGAAAAGTCTTTTGGACACACAGAGATTCAGATCCACCAGAGGGGACCATGCACAACCTGGAAGTCCTATGGTCTCACCAGAAAACCATGTGGCACCATGAGAGGAGAGGACAATATAGTTTCAGAGATTGTAGCAGCCTGAGGTTGGGGTAGGGCAGTGAAAAGCCCCTAGTCCAAGCAGAAGTGTGAGATAATAGCAGTGGAAGAGCCTTGGAGGAGTTCTTGGACCAAGCAGAAGCTAGAACTTAGCAGCAGCAAGGTACAATGCCACCAAGTAGGAGAAGAACAAACAGGACTGTGCTGTGAACACTAATACTGTGAACTATGTGAACTGTGCATGGGGTGCGGGGGGAGGAGAAAAGAGGGGAAAAGAGTCTCTACTACTGTTCTTCCGACTTTTATATCTCAACTGTATCTATCTTGTTGAATATGGTAGTTTTCTCAGTCTACCTTCTTTTTCCACATATAGCTCCCTCCTTTTTTTTTTTTTTTTAATTAGGTCTACAACACTCCAAGAACACACATTCTTACCAACTCCAGGCAGGAACTTGTCCTTCCTATATTTTTAGCCGTGGTCTGTAGACATCATCTTCTTCATCAACTGTTTACTGCACAAATCTGCCTTTCTCTTCTTGAAGTCCTTACCTTCAATCACCTGTACCCCTGAGTCTTCTGTTTCCTCCCCAAGACTCCATAATCCTTAATGATGCTTTCAAGATTCCTTTTGACAGGATCATTTGTACCCACATGAATCATCAGAACCTTTCTCCATAATTATATCTGATGGGCACCTTTTTTGTAGTAGACAATTACCTAATGGATATAAGATTATGTATGGGTACTTGAAAACATATTAATTTGTAAATAACTAGAGTTCAGCTTCTTTTGGTGAATGATAAGAAATGAAAATGTGCAGACACCCACATTTTGTTGCCAAGGCAGAGGTATTAGAAGGGTGGTAAGGAAGAAAATAACCTACCAAGAAACTGTGAAAAATAAGATTAAATAAAACAGGAAAGCTGACAGATCTGCTTACCAAATTTGCTTTTAGCCAAGGGAACATAAAAAGAATATAATAGTAGTTCAAAAGGTCCTGGGTTGTTGTTCTGGGAGTATCGTTTTGGGTTGAAAGAAACCACTTTGGAATTTCAGGTGAATATGGAGAACGTGTCCCTCCGAGGCCTAAGTAGTAGTAGAAGAAAAAAAGTCCTCCATCTCCCCAGTTAAATGAAGAGAAGTGATTCTAGCTATATCTTTTTAGTCTTTGGGACACCAAAAATACATTTCATGGGGTCAGTAAATCATTTATTTATGATTCAGACTGCCGATACTCTTTCCAATTTTCCAAATTTCCAATTTGCCAGGACATCTATAAGGTTCCCCAGCTCCACTAGTCTATATGAAACAAAAACAAAAACAAAAACAAAAACAAACCCTTCATTAAGGCAAGAAGTGATATGTTAGGGGGCAGACAGAGAGCATTAAAGTCCTAAAAAAGCCTAGTACTGGTTTTGGTACAAGTGATATGAATCACATTTTTTTATTTCTATTACAATTCTTCCTTCAATACTTCCCCGTGCCTTCTTTGCAGAGATTAGAGATCATGAGTGTGATCACTACATATAACATCAGATTTTTTTGATATGTTGATTAGTTTTCCTGAATTTTTTTGTTATTTATTATAAGGGATGGCTCTCTGGGAAAAGATGGGAGAAGGGTCAAATGAATAATGTAGGTGATATAAAAAAGATATCAATAAATATATTTTTTTAAAAGTCTTCCCTACCCATTGATTGATTTGGGATACCTTTATTGTAAACACAAAACACCCCCTAGGGTCAGGAAAGGCTGTGAAACTGACCTCCTTGACTTCCTTTAAGTCCCAACTAAAATTCCACCTTCTATTGGAAGACTTTCCCAACTCCTCTTAATTCTAACGCTTTTCTTCTTTTAATTATTTCCTGTTTATCCTGTATATAGCTTGCTTTGTATGTATTTGTTTGAATATGTTATTTCGGCCATTAGAATGTAAACTCTTTAACAGCAGGGACTTATCTTTTGGCTCTTCTCTAATTTGAGCATTTAGTTCAGGGTCTGGTACTTAGTAAGCACTCAATAAATGTTGATTGACTAAGTGATTGATAATGGTCAGTAACACTATGCTGTTTTTCTCAAATAAACTATTATTTGAATGTAACTTGAATGGAAAGATGACTAGAGATATGACTAGAAAGATGAAAGAGGTAAACTTTTTAATCCATCCTTTCACCCCAACCCACCCCATTAGAGTTATTGTGTAGCTTGGGAGTTAGTCAATTGAAGCGTTGATCAATTAGTTTTCTGAGTGTTGGGTTTGTTTTCTGTTTCATAGATTGAAATCTCTAAAAAAATTTTTCAGTTTAAATGGGTGACCTGGAATAGAATGACCAGCATTTGCAGACTTTCATATAGTCATTGCTTAGAAAGCAGTTTTTTTTTCCCTTCTTCTGCTGGATAAGTGTTAATTTGTGGCATCTGCCCCAGTTACAGGGGATTTAGAAAGAAGGCTTGTCAGTCCTACTGGATCCAAGACTGGTCTTTAAGCTTTAGCAGGGCTCCATAGCTTGGGTGTGTAATCCCCACAGATCTGAGGGGTGGTTCTTACTTCATTCCTAGATATTGTTAATATCTAATTATAACCTAAGGGTGCTTGGTGTATAGGTTACTGTCCTTTTCAGCCAGTTACTGTCAGAGAAAATCTTTCTCATGTAACCAAATGTGAAACTCTCCTCCTTGGAGGACATCTTTAACCCCCAACCTCACATTCCCAAATGGGCACATAGTAGGGCCTCATAGTTATTGACTATAGTATGTTGAATTAAGCAATAATTTCTAATGGAAAAAAAACATTTCCTGGAACAGTAATTAATGTCTTGCTGGAGTTGCTAAGGACCTGAAGGAAAGCCAAAGGCACTTAACCCAATCAGTCATTAACTGCCAGAAAATATTGGACCTAGAGGGTATTAATGGTTATTATAAACTCTGAAAGTGAAAGTGATGAGGTGAGAAAGAAAGAAAATCTAATGTAATTAATTTTTATGCAATGAAAAGTTTAAAAATAGAAGCATCTGTTACCATGGTCACACAGCATTCTGATTAGTCTTTCAGGCCCACTATAATGGCTGCCCCTGTCCAGTACTCACAGACAACAGAATGCTTAGACCTCGCTTTCAGCAAAGGCAGAGCACAGGAAACCAATAACCAGGCAACCCAAAAAATCCACCCCTATAATGCATTTATGCTGTTCATTTCCTCACAAAGAAAACTTTGAGCTTTCAATTGTCATTATCATTTCTTTGAGAAATGTGTCTAACGACCTTCACTGGCTCCTCCAGACTGAAGCCTCTGTATGTGTAGATCACAGATTTAGGGTTAGAAGTTCAACCCTCTAGTTCAATCCTCTCATTTTACAGTTGAGGAAACTGAGGACTTGAGAGGTTAAGTGATTTGCCCAACCTCACACCAGGTAGTAAAAAAACCTTTTCACTTACACCTGTGGTGACTGCAGGACACAGAAATTAAATGACTTGCCAGAGGTCACATAGCTAGTAAGTAGGAGAGTGGGGATTAAAACCTGGGATCTCTGACTCTAGATTGAGCAGTCTCTCTATTTAAATACCCTGCCCTTTTTATTTATATGCATTTACAGTGTAAATATAGTCTTGAAAAGTACATAATTCAAATTCTAATAAATTGAACAATTATTTCCCAAATAGATTTACATTCTAGTTTTAGAAATATCTAAATGGTTATTTCTGATTTGTCTTCATATAGCAGGGAATTCTAATAGCTTAACTTTAAATTTCCCTAACTCTTCTTCTTTGCCTATGCTTCTCTTTCAAGAACAGATAGATCAGGGGGCAGCTAGGTGGTGCAGTGTATAGACTCTGGCCTTAGGAGTCAGGAGGACCTGAGTTCAAATCTGGCCTCAGACACTTGACACTTAACTAGCTGTGTGATCCTAGGCAAATCACTTAACCCAGATTGCCTAAGCAAAAAAAAAAAAAAAAAAATGGATCATAGAATTTAAAATTAGGAGGAACCTTCGAAACCATTCCAGTTTAACCTTTTCATTTACAGATGAGGAGTCTTTGAAAAGGAAAGTAATACTATGCTGAAAATAATCAAAATTACCATGTAAAATATTTAGGGTGAATTTTTAGAATTTTTCCATGCTAATAAAGTGCCCAGAATATAGTAGGTGCTTAATAAGTTCCTGTTGATTTTACATATTCATTTTTATCATCAGTGCTCTCTGTCTTCATAGCTTTCTTTGTTCTTTTACTTCAGATCTTCCCACAATTTGTTTAATTATAAGTAGCCTCAGGTTTTATATAAGTTAGAGGGAACTTTTATGTAAGTTCCTTTTATATAGTTACGTAGTTCCTTTTATATGTGTCCTGTATCAGAACCAATACACATCTAGAGCTTATAGTGCGTCTGTGTTTGGGCTAGTGGTAGAAATTGTCCTCTTTTTTGGTACCTTTAATTCCTTTCCCTTGCCCCCACTTCTCAGTACATACATATTCCTTTGGAATTAGCATGCCTACCTTCCTGATTCCTTGTATCTTTCCTTTTGAATCTTCCCCTCAAGTGCAAAAGAGCCAGTGAAGGGAACATGACCAAATTTGGGGGTAGGAACCAACCTAGTTCCTTTTCTCCCCCATTTTAAGTCCAGAGTTCCTCCAAATTTAAATATAACAAAAAATGATGTAACACCCCCTTGGGATTTGCTGCCACAGTCAGGTAGCTAACTTTGCTAAGTAGTCATTTACCTGCCTGTTCAGAGAATAACTATTCTTCTCTCTGTCCATCTGTCTCTGTCTCTCTCTTACACACACACACACACACACACACACTGGACTGGTAAATTTGTTGTTCAGTCGTGTCCAACTCTCTGTGAACACATTTGGGTTTTTGTTTTTTCATTTTGTTTTTGTTTTGCAAAGATACTGGAGTGGTTTGCCATTTCTTTCTCCAACTCATTTTACAGATGAGGAAACTAAGGCAAATAGGGTTAAGTGACTTGCCCAGGGTCACACAGCTAGGTGTCTGAGGTTGGATTTGAACTCAGGTCTTCCTGACTCCAGGCCTAGCACTCTATTCACTGCATCACCAAGCTGCCCAGACCAGTAAATTATTTTATACTACACTGTCAAGGTCAGAACAGACTACTAGGTTTTCCTCTCCAAGGAAAAGGAGGAAAGAGTAGTTTGTATATGCACCAGCATACTTATCTCATTTATGGACAGTTGTCTCCATTCCCTCACCAGTCTTCAATCTTTCCTTGTCTACTGCCTGTTTCTCAGCTGTCTTCAAACATTCTCATCACATCTCCCCCATTCTCAAAAGACCCTCACCTGATCTATCAATCCCTGCTAGCTATTGTCCTAGGACTTCTACTTACTTGTTCTTCCTTTCTTCTTAACTCTCCATGTCCTGGTTTCAGACCTCATTGTTCAATTGAAATGGCTGTCTACAAACTGACAAATGATTTCTTATACATTGCAAAATCTAATATTTCAAGTCTCTATCTCGCCCTGTCCATCCTCATCTCAGCTGTCAAGCTGATCTTCCTAAAGTCCACATTTAACCACATCAGATTCCCCACCACGACCACCATTCTCCCTTATGGTGAACGCTGATGGCTTCCTTTTACCTTCAAGATCAAATACAGAATCCTCTGCTTGGCTTTTAAAGCCCTTCATAACCTGGCCCATCCTATCTTTCCAGTTTTCCTTTATCTTACTCCCCCCTCTGTATTCTATGATTTAGTGACACTGGTCTCCACAAATACAACACTCCATCTCTCCACGCGGGGCATTTTCACTGGCTGTCCCCCATTCCTAAGAGGCTCTGCCTCCTCATCTTTACCACTGGCTTCCGTGACTTCCTTCAGGTCCCAGCTAAAATCTCACCTTTTACAGGAAGCCTTTTCCAGTCCTCTTAATGCCAGGACCTTCCTCCAAGATTATCTCCAATTCTCCTGTCTGTACCTTGTTTATACATAGTTGTGTGCATGTTGTCTCTTCAATTAGACTGTGAGCTCCTGGAAAGCAGCATGTTAGATTCCAAGCACTTATCACAGTGCCTGCCACCCAATCCTGTAAAAATGCTAGCTTGCTTGTTTTCACCTAAATCAAGTCAGAGCCCCACACTACCATAATAGTCAGGGCTTCATCAGTCTACTTCGAGGACTTAGAGACTTATGGCTATATTTCTATATTTATTTTTAAAATATTCTCTGTAGGATATCCCTAGTTGTTTGGTGGTGTACGTCTCTTAATTTTTGACTGGCATTTCTAAAATAGTGGGGTTTTTTTTGAGTGTCACCAATGGATCAAGTCATTAAAGTTCATTAGATTTATCTTCCTACTAATCCAATTACAGAATATATTGTAAGACAACTGTGTGTATAATGCCTAAAAATTGTATGGAGATCCTTTTAACCATTTTATTTTCAAATGTTTAACAAATTTAGTCTCTTATTCTAATAAATATATCATCAAGTTTAAAAGAAGAAAAAAATGCTAGCTCACTTGATTCAAAGAGTCAATAAACATTTATGAAGGTCCTACTCTGTGCTAAGCACTGGGGATTTGAAAAAGAAATAAACAGCCCCTGTCCTCAAGTAGCTCACAATCTAATGGGGGAAGATAATACGAAGATAATACATAGAAAAAAGCTGAAAATGGTGGGGGAGGGAAGATAACAAAGCCAGGTCATGATGAAGTCCTGCAGCCAGGGAGGGAGATGATCTGAGGAGGTAAGTTTCCGAGTCACTTTCATCTTGTGGAATGATGAGGTTTCTGGAGATCATAAAGTCCAGGAAAGCATCCAGATGGTAAATGACGAGGTGAATTCTCAGAGGGCCCTCCTTCTTGACTTGTTGACTTGGTGCTTCTCTGGCAACCCAGACCTACCTACCAGTGTAAGCACAGAGTATACCAGTTTAGAAGGTAAACAGTTGGCCTATGCCAACTATATAATGTTATAGTGTTGGGGTCCACCCAAGAAGCATGCCATGTATCTCTTACATAAGCAAAAATTTGATCACACTTAAGCAGTCCAAAAACTAAACAAGCCAACTTGAGAGATAATGAGTTACTTATCAATGGCTGGAAGTGTTTAAAAAGAGGATGGATAAATACTCCCTGGGAACGATGTAGGTTTCTCTTTGTGTTAAATGGTTAAGTTGGGTCATCTTTGAAGTCCCTTCCAAATCTAAGATTCTATAATTCCACTTTGTACTTCTAATCCTACCTTTGGCTTTTTTAGTTTTGTGGGTATCATGTAATTTAGGTGCTCGGTTTTCTTTAAACACTATTAACATTTGATTCAGCTATGCCATTGTAGCCTGGCAGTGGCTCTGGGTTCTCAAAGGTGAGGTCAGTGAAGTACAATCTCTGGGAGCTTTGCGATCATAGATTTAGAGGTGGAAGCATCCTTAGAGGTCACCTAAGCCAAGGCTTGAATCTATGAGCCAGGGATGATGGACTGTGTTTATGGTCTGAGGACCAGCCCAGGTACATTTTGAAGAGGTTCAGCACTACACTGGCCACCAGTGTAATGCTTTTTAATGTTTTTTCCTGCCACAGCAGCAATTCACAAAAAAACAACCCAATAAGGTACAGACTAATTGTGATCTGCATTAATGAAGATAGTACCCAAATCTAGAAAACTGCAGATTACCGAATAGTGAGGAGATGAGGCATATGCTAGCTGGAATGATACAAAAAGGATCAATCCTTTTTTGCTGGAATATGGGTATAATAAGGGCAAGAATATGGACCCAGCACCACCATTTCTAACCTAATTTCATTTGCATGCCAAAGGAAGATGATTTTGGAAATGAGGCTCACTTTATTACCATAATCCTGCAGGATCCCACTGGTCTTGGTATTTCATCTCATTACCACCCTCTACCCCTCTGATTGATGAGTGGAGCCATGACCTCCATTTTAGAAGGGAACTCAGCTCAGGACATCCTCTCGTTTCTCACCAGGCTGCACTACTCTGGAACATCTCTGACCTTCTCCACCATGCTGCTGTGTTGGGTGGGTACCTTTGCTGCACCCCCCTTACCCTTCCCTTTTCACTCCTTCCTTTTCTGTGTTGTCTGTCCCCCTTAAATTGTCTGTCTTTCTTGAGGGCAAGGATCATCTTTCTTTTTTCTTATTTATATCTCCAGTGTTTAGCATAGTGTCCGGTACACAGCAGACACTTAATAAATGTTTATTTAGTATTGACTAACCTCTGTAAATGTTTTGTGGAAACAGGACAAGAAATTAGTTTTGTGGGTCAAGGATATAACAGTGATCACAAATAATTTTTTAACCCAAATTCAGGTAGTTATCTGGGTCTATGTACCCCCAAATCAGTGCAACCAAAAGAATAGATTTAATCCTAGAATGAGATATTCTGTCTTTTTTTTTTTAAAGTTCTTTGCCTGGGTGCAGTCACATCTAGCTAAGTCTTATGGCTGCGCACTAAAAGTTTTCACCTGCCCTTGATGGAAAGAGGTCTCCTAGTCATCCCACCTCAGTAGATAGGTAGAGAGAAAATGTAGTAGCCAGGTAGATAAATGTAATAGGTAGATCGATAATGCTCTCTGTTCTCAGCAAATGGCTCTGAAGAGGTGAAGCTCAGCCAAAGACAGCACAGTGTGACAGAGAGGAAAGATGCAACGCCCAGCAGAATACAGTGGGATGAGATCACCAAAGCACATTGACAACTCTGTAGCAGGGAATTATCCTTCCAGATGTCATCTGGTCACACAGGTTACTGATGTGCACCCTACATGTGTGCCATGGTCCTCTGGGTTCCCGTTATGTGTCACAAATGATTCCTTCATGTGTTTCCAATACGCATGTTCTCACATCAATGTGCTCTCTGGCTGGCTGGGAAAAATAATCCTCTTGGTCAGAGCTCTTGAGCTATGGTTTTAAGCCAGGTACTGACTTTGAGAGTGCCTCAAAGCTGAGAGAGCTTTTCTAAGTTTTTCACAGGGAGGGAGTGCTCAAGTTGCTATATGACCCAAAGCAAGTGACAGCCTCTCCCAGCCAGTTTCCTTATCTGTAAAATGAGGGTAATAATATCACGTGGGGTTGTTGCAAGGATGAAAATGAAAAAATATATGTAAAGTGTATTGTAAACTTCTAAATTAGCTATCATTATCATTTAAATTTTTCCCTATGAGTAACATAGAAAATATGGTTCCGTTCCTTTACTACCCAGGGCAAAATATGGTTAGATGAGGTATGTGAGTGTGTGTGTGTGTGTGTGTGTGTATACATACACACATATATATTTTATATTTATATATATACATATATATGTATTTTTTTTTTTTTTTTGGTGAGGCAGTCAAGGTTAAGTGACTTGCCTAGGGTCAAACAGCTAATAAGTGTCGTGTCTGAGGCTGGATTTGAACTCAGGTCCTCCTGACTTCAGGGCTGGTGCTCTCTCTACTGCGCCACCTACCTGCCCCAATAAGGTATATTTTAAAGCATTTTCCAGGCAAAAGGCAGTTGGGTATGATTAAAAAAAACAAAAACAAAAACAAAAACAAGTAGGAGACCGTTAGGTGGTACAATGGATAGAGCGCCTAGGAGCACCTAAGTTCAAATTCAGCCAAAAGATAATTACTAGCTGAGTGATCCTGGGCAAGTCACTTCACCTTTTTTTGCTTCAGTTTCCTCATCTATAAAATGGGAATGATTATAGCACCTACCTCCCAGAGTTGTTATAAGGACTCAAATGAGATAATATTGTAAGGCTCAAATGAGATAGTATTTGTAAAGTGTTTTGCAAACCTTAAAGCAATCTCTACAGATGCTAGGTTATAATTATTAAGTGGTGTTATGATCAGTCGAAATCCTTTCCTATTTTATTTAATTCTAAGGTTTATGAGAAGACTTGACTGTCAGTGTGCATGTCAAGGATCTGGGCTGGGTGTAGCTACCTTGTACCCATACGATTCTCAACATCTCTACACCTCTGTAGGCAATCTCAATGCTGTGGCTAAAAAAATGAAAGAAAAAAAGTATCATCTCATGACTAGTTTGCTAAAACTCCCCATAAACCTCCCCCATTGCTCTCTCAGGGTCATTAAAACCAGTGAACCTTAAGGCCCAGAAGTTACAGGCCACCAAAAAAGGAGGGATTCTATGAAAAGATGTGTGTGTGTGCAACTGTAGCCATCACCAGCCAGATTTCCTCCTTCCTAAATGCAGAATCTCATCTGCCACACAGATTTAATACGAGGTTGTTGGGTTTTCTTTTTAACTTTGACTCAGCTGCAAGATATGCTTTTAAATTTTTTTCAAAGTTTTATTACTTGACATGACTCAAAAGATCAGGAAACATGATTTTAAAATGCATGAGGGGTTTAGTCAACTTTTCATAAGGTTTCCTTTGGCTTCTCTTGGCTCTTAATGGTACAAATGTGCTCCATAAAAACTGTTTTTATGTGAATGTGATGTGATGGTTGCCCTCACAAATTCTCCCTGGCCAGGGCTGCTGGCAAAGAGGCCAAGCATTCCTAGGGTGGGAATGTTGTCACTCTGTGAGCCCCTCTTCCTTCCCCTGGCTGGTTCATCATATGTTAGCACCGCCACCAGAGGGCGCACAAGGGCCAGAAGAGCAGATTAAAAACCACTTAAAATCATCCCTGGACGGCCCCCAGAGTTCAGCCTGTCCAACCTCTTCATTTCACTGATTGGGAAACACCAAGTGACTATTCCAACTCACACAGCTAATAAGTGGCCTAGTCAGGACTCAAACCTAGGTCTTCTGACCATCACTACACCCTTTCCCCAGCTTTTGGTCAGTTCGTGCCGCACGCCGATTCAATTATCAGAAATTGTTCCCAAATGGTTAAATAGATATGAAATATTATTGAGAGGAAAACACTTAGGAAGGGGGAAATATGGTATGGTGTAAAGAGTGCTGAATTAGGAGAGAACTTGGTCTCTTCCCACCAGTTTGACCTTAGGCAAATAATTTATCTTCTCTGGGTCTCAGTTTCCTCATTTGTAAAAAATAAAAGGGGGGTAAGGGGTGGGTGGACTAGATGACCACTACTGATGCCTCTCCTAAGTCAAAAGCTGTGGTCCTGTGACACATCAGAATTCCCTCTCAAAATTCTCTTTTCATGAAATGCATGAATTTTGAATATTTCTTTAAAGGCAGACATTTCTGGAGGTCATTAAAATTTAAGCTAAATATATCATGACAAATAAAGTCATTCTGTTTTCCTTTGAGATTTCAGTTTGCTTAAAAATTCTACAGATGGACTCCGGGTGGATTCGGGCAAGCATAGCTAGGTGGTGCAATCCAGCCTCAGACACCACACACTTACTAGCTGTGTGACCCTGGGCAAGTCATTCAACCCTGTTTGCCTCCGTTTCCTCATCTGTAAAAATGAGCTAAAGAAGGAAATGGTAAACCACTCTAGTATCTTTGCCAAGAAAATCCCAAATGGAGTCACAAAGAGTTGGACGTGAATGAAATGCCCGAACAACAACAAAAAATGAACTGCTGACACTTCATGGGAGGCTTTGAAATAGGTTAAGTACAAGTCCGACGTCTTCCCTGGGTATTGAATATCATCCTCAGTGAAAGAGGACACTTGTCCTTCCCCAGTTCCACAGGAGCATCTTGGTTCTTTAGGACTTAAACAAATAATGGCCCCAATGTAACACTCTCCCTACTTTCTCACACCAGGCATCCAAAAGAAAATGTGAGCCAGAAGTCATTCATTGCTCACTTGCATTGTTTCGTCTGGCAATCTACTCTCCACAGAGTGAAAACACAGGGGGAGGCAGACATTCTCCCAAAAAACTAGTACGGTTCACCCTTCCACATCTCGACTTTCCCCATCTCAGTTTCAATATGTTATGGGTCGGCATAAGAAATTAAATGGGAATTTGGGGGGAGTTTTGTGGAAGCCACAGACTAAAAAGAAAAAGTTTAGAAACTCAGAAATGCATAAAACTACCTATGGTGTTAACTGGATTTTTGCTGAGCCAGTCTCTAACCTGAGAACACTGGGAGCTGCACAAAACAGTCCCAGAGATAGGAGTGCCAGTAATCAAGTGGTTTAATTAATCAATTTCAGAGTGAGGAATATTCTCTTAGCCATATTATATACTTAAATCACAACTGAGGAAGGAGGGGAAAAGGTGGATTACAAACAGTCATTTAGCGGTTTCCCATGAGAAATCTGCAAGTCCCACAATACACAATTCTGGAGTCAAGTCTTTGGGGGTTGTGACCACCTTCCCTAAAGTACAGAACCAGGGTTCTGTGATGGGTGCAGGTTCTACAATCTGTGATTCGATTCACTGAAGGTCCAGTGATGGCGAGCGTTGTCAGAGTTTTGATTAATCAGTTCAAGCTGCACTGTGAGCTCTGACTCCCAAGTCAGAGAGTCAGCTCTTGAGAAAACTAAATTATTAGCATATTCATTACACATATCATATTGATTAACATGAAAATTATAAATTCCCTTCTCATTAGCATTGTATAATATCAAAATATTTTATCTTTTAGTACCATAATAATTTAGACTTCTCTGGGACAAAGGGATGGCCAAAAATTTTTATGAGGATTTTCCAGACCTCCCTAACCTCTGAGACGCAGAAGGGATAACTGTATCAGGTATCTCCCTATTTAGCTTGAGGCATTTCAGGATTGGACAGCTAACTTTCTCCATCATTTTGTGATACCCAACTAAAGGACTGCTTAGTCATCAAAATGTGCCATCTCTTGCAATGGAACTTAGAAACCTGAAGGAATCAGGTCTATTTAGATGAGGTGAGTGACAGAAGATGCTATATATATGAACTAAAAAGCAAACTGAGTGGAAGTCAGGAAGGGTAGTCTCTAGTCCTGGTTTTTCCTACTCTACAGCCTCGTGACTTCATATCAACACATAGGGCCTTGTCATCTGTAAAATGAGAAGATGGACCAGATGCCTCCCAGCTCTACCATTCCATGATCTAGACTAACCTTTCCATCCCTACTTCTCTGAAATGATATAAACGTTTCTGGTCTACCAACAGTAGCCAAAGAACCTGTCTAATGTAACCCAACTTAAAATTATCTGCTAATCTGGGCCAACACAGACAATTCATATTCTTAGTGCCTCTAAGAGAAGCCTTCCCCAATCCCCCTCAATCATACTGCTTTCTTTCTGCTGATTACTTCCAATTTAGCCTGTCTGTATCTGGTACTATAGAAGGAAAAAAAAAAGCAAACCGTTCCAGTATCTTTGCCAAGAAAACTCCAAATGGAGTCATGAAGAATTGGACATGTCTGAAATGAACAACAAAATATCTTGTAGGGGCAGCTAGTTGTTGCAGTGGATAAAGCACCGGCCCGGGAGTCAGGAACACCCGAGTTCAAATCCAACCTCAGACACATGATACTCACTAGCTGTGTGACCCTGGGCAAGTCACTTAATCTCTATTGCCTTGACCGAAAAAAAAAAAAAAAGGAAAAGCTCAAAATATCTTATATACATGTAGCTCTTTGCGTGTTGTCTCCACCATTAGACTGTGAGTTCCTTGAGATTCGGGACTTTCTTCTGCTTTTCTTTCTACACCCAGTGATTAACACAGTACCTGGCACATAGTAGGCATTATCAATATTTATTATTGTCTTCAGTCATTTTCAGTCTTTTCTTGGGGTATTCTTGGCAAAGATGCTAGAGTGGTTTGCCATTTCCTTCTCCAGAGTGTTTTCCAGATGAGGAAACTGAGGCAAACAGGGTTAAGGGACTTGCCCAGGGTCACACTGATAGTAAGCGTCTGAGGCCAGATTTGAACTCAGGGCTTCCTGACTCCAGGCCCAGCACTCTACCTCCGGTTCCATGAGTTTATTGACTGACTGGCTCCTGTCCATCTAAAGTGTAATTCTCTTCATTTTAGGGTTTGTTTGTTTGTTTGTTTTTAAAGCTGACTTTGAATGTGTGGCAGCCTTTTGTCTCCAAGTTTCCTTAGGTTTTATGAGTTCAATCCCTTGACTCTGTTCTATCAAGTCAGTTAATAGTCAAAAAAGAAAGTCAATCAATCCCCCCATTCTGCCAGTCAAGTGAGTCATCAAATCATCAAAACGTTTTCTTTGGATGGATGCAAGGGATAGCACAGTACAGAAAACAAGTTTGTTAAAAACAAAAAAGGCTAGGAGAAAGGTTTATAGAAGTTCCATTCAAGTTACATTTCTCTTTGCTAATGACCCCCCCAGGACTATGTTATTTTGCCTTCTTAAAATGTCTTTTCCCATCTTTTGAACCAGAAGTTCTTAACTTGGAGTCTGTAAACCTGTTTTCTAAAATATTTTGATAATGTATTTCAATATAATTAGTTCCATTTATAATCCTCTGCATTCTATGCATTTCAGAATGTTATTCTGAGGAGTCCATAGACTTCGCCAGACTGCCAAAGGGGTTCATGACCCCCAAAAAGGTTAAGAGTCCCTGATCTATCACTACACCTCCCTACTGCCCTTTCCTACAGTTCAAGCTACTACTGAAAGTCTCTCTTTTCTGAACTCCTCATACTCACCATCTATATCAATAATTTGAGCACCTAATCAGATATTGTCTAAGACTCCAGGGTCCACTCTTTTATACATTTAAAAAATGACCCTACAGCCTGGGACAGTGGTATGGCATATAATAGATACTCAATTAGTTATTTGTTGACTGAATCAATATGGAATCAAACTCAGATTTTAAATGTCAAATTGAGATACGAATGAAGAATTTAATTTAGGACAAATACAGTGGTGTATTTAAAATTTCCCCCCAACTTTTTTTTAATTAAAATAGCCTTTTCCCTCTATTCTGTTACCCCCAGAAACATCCTTTGGGGCTGCTTAAGTATCTACCAAGTATGGCCAAATGAGACAGATGTTTAAATAAAAATGGAAACTGGCAAGCTTGAGGTTAATAAACAAAAGAGTTAAACTCATTCACTTAGTAATTCTGTGACCCTGTATTTGATGGCCAGTGGTCATGTAAACTAAGTTAGCTGTAATAAGCACCTTGAAATTTTCAAGGTAGTTACTTAAGCAGAGTAATTGAATTTCTAACTAACCTGCACAGATCATGGTCATCAGTGCCTGGGAGCAGGAGGCTAAATCAGTCTGCTTAAGCAAGGGAAAGACTTCACTTTGCATATTGTTTTGTTTTTTTTTTTAAGCATAGAAAAGTTAACAAAATTTGTTTAAAAAAAAAAGCATTGTCTTTTATTTGTCTACAACCTGTGACCCTGGCTGTGCCATGTGGAATGTACTGTTTGTCTTTGGCAAATGTAACTTGAAGCCGCACTCCTCGTTGGCTACCGGTTTCAGGACTGGTGGTGTATTCCTTCTCCATTACTCAGTTTACTTTCCTGAATCTGAAATAGAGTGGAATTTCAATGTAAAGTGACCGATTAGCTGCAGGGTTCAATTTAAGCCTTTCATTAAATTTAATCCCTGATCTCAAAACATTTTGTTTCTAAGAAAAGTGTAGTGAGGTTTCTTGGATGTCACAAAGTTCAACCCAGTGAGCCTGAGAAACTTGTCAGCTGATGCTGACAAGTAAGTCATCCATATCATACTAAAGCATGACTACACATCTCCAGGTGACTAACTTCTGAATGATGTCCCCAGCAGGTGGAGTTTGCTGTCTTCAGACAGAGCACTCAAGATTCGATAAGAAAACTCCAAGAGGCCATGAACTAGATTCTATGCCACTTGGATTCCTCCACTGGTGTTTATGACTAGCAAAGGATCTTAAAGTCAGGAAACATAAAATAATGAACTGGATGAATGAATCTCATTTCAGTGACCAAAAGTTACCCTGATAGGTTTTGCCTCTGACACCAACACCGTGACCCTGATCCACTCACTTCACCTTTCAATCAGTTTCTTCTTCTGTAAATTGGAAATGATAATACTTAAGCTACCTATCTCACAGAATTTTATGAGAAACCCAACTATGTAAAAGTAAGCTTTGAGAAAGAGACCAAGGGAATATAGATTTGGGGTTAGGAGACACAGATTCAAGCCCCAGCTGTGGTATATATTTCCATAACCATAGTCACTTAAGGAGGGAGGTGGCAGTTTCCAGAAAGGATGAGAGGGTATTTTATGTCAATTTTATGTCAGTTCTTAAAGAGAATGGGCCTTGGCTCCAGAGATACGAAAAATAATAATTTTTCATTCAATGGGGATTTACAAATGAACTCAGCCTTTGATGTGAGTATTATGCATCTCTAAGATAAGCACTTGTCTAATAGCTCCATCCACCAAGGCCTCCATAAGTCTATTATCCAATCTTTCACAAACGGGAAAACAGATCATAAGATAAAAAGGAGGTAGGGTGGGGTGGGGGGAGTGTGATTCAATTGCCTAAACGGCGGTCGGGGATGTTTAGCCGCCACGTAAATATAGGCTTACAATTTTTAGAGCTGGAAGAGACAAGAGACCAACCCCCTTTCATTTTATACATGAGGAAGGCTAAGGATTTAGGGAAATGACTTTGCCAAGGCCAGACAGATACATACAATAGCACAGGAAGTATTTGGACTCTGACTTCAAATTCCTTGTTCTTTCCATCATTATCTGTCAAAGTCCAGAGATTTAACTGTTAAAATTTTTTGTGTTTTTTCCCCCCTTTGGAGGATGTAGCAAAATGGAGCATAAATGAATCTTTGACAGTTAATTCTATGACTTAACAATTCTCTTAATCCAACATCAATCCTCTCATACCACTGAGAGCGATTTTTACTTATGTACACACTTTGTCATGCTCCACATAACTCTAATTAAGATATATGCTTAGACAAACACGCCTGGATCATTTTGTGCTGCGACCTAATGCTCTTTTTCACCTGGGGGAGAGGGATTGAGGGAGCAGTGATGGAGAGGGGGAGGGGAGGGGGAGAGAGAGAGAAAGAGAGAGACAGAGACAGAGACAGACAGAGAAAGAGAGAGACAGAGAGAGGAGAGAGGAGGCAGAGGGAGGAGAGAGGAGCCTGTCCAAACTTCCCGCCCCCTGCGCAGACAAGCCCCCCCCAGTCTCTCCTCCTCCTCTTCCTCCTCCCTCCCCCCCCCACCCCAGCCGGTCGCTGGCTGCAGCTTTGTTTTCTTCCCAGGTTTCATTTCCCACACGTGATACTGTGTTATTGCAAAGAGCGCTTCGTAGCGTTAGCGCAGGGCGAGTGCACCTATAAATACTAATAACATCGGCCAAGGAGAGAAGAGACGGAGCGAGGCGAGGAGGCAGAAAGAGGAGAGAGAGGAGGAGGAGGAGGAGGGGGAGGAGGAGGACAAGGCGGATTAGGGGAGAGAGGAAAAGCGCACCCGCAAGTCCCCTGGAGGAGGCCCCCCACCCGCCCCTCGGTGCACCCAGGGCCAAAGCGGGGCAGAGGGAGGCTTGCATGCCATGCCACGCGGGGGGCCGGAGCGCGGTAGCTGCGGCCGCGCACGCTGCTGCTGCTGCTGCCGCTGCCACCGCCGCCGCTGCTGCTGCCGCCGGCCCCGCTCGTCCTTCCCTAGCTTAGCCCTTCCGCGCCTCCTCGTTATATCGGGGCATCGCTGAAAACGGAGACAATGGCGGCGGCGGCTGCAGCGGCCACCACCGCCACCCCCCCCACCAGCAGTAGCAGCAGCAGCGGCAGCGGCAGCGGCACCAGCAAGAGCACCAGCAGCCGCAGCGGCGGTGGAGGCGGAGGCGCTCCCGCCGACGCCAGCCCCCGGGGCAGCGGCACGGACGCGGGGCAGCAGCAGCAGCAGAGGCAGCCCCCGCAGCCGCAGCAGCAGCAGCAGCCCGAGCCCCCCAGGAAGCAGCGCATGGACCCGCGGCGCCGGCAGGCTGCCCTCTCCTTCCTCACCAACATCTCTCTGGACGGGCGGCCCCCGCTGCAGAGCGAGGACTGGGGCAGCGGCGAGGAGAGCGGGGCGGCCAGGTCCGGGACAGGCGGCGCCGCGGGCGGCGGCGGCGGAGTCCGGGCTCGGCTCAGCCTGCTCTCGGCGGCCGACAAGGGCAGCTTCTACCCGCCCGCGGCGGCGGCGGCAGCGGCAGCGGCTGCTGGAGGGACTGCCTGTGCGCTGCAGCAGCAGCAGCAGCAGCAGCAGCAGCAGCAGCTGGGCTGCTATCCCCCTGCAGCAGCGCCCCACTGCGGGGGTGCCCGCGGGCTCCTGAGCCCCCTGAGCGTAGACCGGGCTTCGGGGGAACAGTCTCAGGCCAGCCGGCAGCCACCTCCCCCAGCGCTCCAGCAGCCTCCGCTGCAGCAGCAGCGTGACGGGCCGGGGGAGGGAGGGGAGGAGGAGTTGGAGGAAGACGATGCCTTTGCCCCGGTGCAGGTGCCGGCGGCCACTTTCTTGGGCTCCGGGACACCGGGGGGCGGGAGCGGCAGCCGGAGCCGCCTCAACTCCTTCACTCAGGGAATCCTGCCCATCTCGTTCTCCAGACAGACCTCGCAGAACTACTGCTGTCTTGAGCAGTCGGGGCAGGTGGGCGCCTTCGAGCAGCTGCAGAGGTCCCGGTGAGTACCCGGGGGGCGTCACACCCTTTACATCCTCCTCTACTGCCCGCTCTCTGGGCTAGAGTCCTGGGTCTTCTCCCCATTCCCTGTGGGATCCTTGCACACTTTAACAGTCTTCTCTCTCCTGCACTTAGAGCACAGAGCCCATGCTGACTCTCTAGACTGGAGTGCTGGGTCCCCTCCCCATTCCCTGTGGGATCCTTGCACACTTTAACATCCTTCTGCCTCCTGCTCCTAGAGCACAGAGACCATGCCGACTCTGGCTGGAGTCCTGGGTCTTCTCCCCATTCCCTGTGGGATCCTTGCACATTTTAACAGCCTTCTCTCTCCTGCACCTAGAGCACAGAGCTCATGCTGACTCTCTAGGCTGGAGTGCTGGGTCCCCTCCCCATTCTCTGTGTGATCCCTGTTTTTTTATTTCGTTTGGCCGATGTGCTAAAACGTTCAGTGCACGTGGAAAAACAAGGAGGGGGGGCGCGATGGTGTGTGCATAAAGCATGCATATAACAGGAGCACCAATACATAGAACATGAGTGCTCATGCAACATGGATGGAGTGCTTGGATGATCTCATTTAAAAAAAAAAAAGCTTACACCAAAATCTTCCATCACAAGAGGGAGATCAGTAACTTCCTGAAATCCCATCCAGAATGTGAGAGGCACCCTCCCCACTTTCTCAGACTTGGCAGGGCTGGAAGTGGAACAGACAAAAGTTGGCTTCCTAAAACCTCCCTGCCTTCACCCCCGCCCTCCTGGCTTTGTGCATGTGTATGAGGAAATTTAAAACTTGTTGCAAAAATACTTTGAAATTCTCCCAAGAGGTCCCTGCTTATGAAGCTTTCACATGTCACGTTCAAACTCTTAGATCCCTCCCATCTATTTGCCCATATTTGTTTTTGCTTTTTCTCAGTTTTCCTTGGTAGGTATACTTCCTATGGTCCCTGGGTAAGTGGGAAAACCCTTCAGGGCTTTACCTAGAAATTTTGCTGTAGAAGTAGTTGGGCAAGTATAGGTTCAGGTGGAAAGGTATTCCTAGAAGCCCATTAGGGTTTACAGTGAAATCATAAAGTGTTGGGCATGGCAGTACCTTTGTTTATTACCTAGGTAACAACTGAAGCATGTCAGGGGCATGTAGAGCCTTGTGCATCTTATTTTTTGGCACTCAGTGATGGAAGTGAGCAGATGAGATGGGAAAGGAATACTGATAGAAGACGAGGATCTGGAAGGAGCTGCTAGCTTTTATGATCAAGGAGTTGGCTGGGCTGCCAGTCATATCTGAATGCTTTTCTAACTTGTTTCTGTAATGGGTCTTCTGTAGCAGCCATTGCCACTCATAGAATCCCAAGGCATGGCAGGAAGAAGTGTTACTTTGCCAAAACTCTGCTTGAGTTGAATGGACACAGATACAACCTTTTGTCTCAGCTACCCAAAAGGGGGCCTGAAAGCCACTTCTTTTGCAGTATCATTCTGATCCAGGTAAGATGGCAGCCTACCAGAAAATTAACCCATCTATCCCAGCCTGCAAAATGGGAAAAGAACAAACAGAGCTTGTACAGAATTTTTTTTCATGAAATAGTTTATTTTCAGATGGATGGAATCAGTCAGTTGAGAGGGATAATTCTAATACTATAGGGCTCAGCGTTTGAGCTCAGAAAGAACTCAGTGTGTGGTTGAAGCGTCTGTTTTACCTAAAGAATAAAAGCAGGCAGCCTTGTCGATGCAGTCATGAGTTAGTGAGGGAGAGCCCTAAGTGTGACAGCCGGGGAGAGAAATCCTTCTTAGAGCACGAATCTCCCCATTCGCTGGATGAGTGCAATCTGAGTTGAGAGTGTTCATTTATGGGAGAGAAGTGCACACTCAGCGGTTTCTTGGCAGCTCAGACGTCACCACTTGACCTGATAACAACTGCAAACTATGTGAGGCGATAGGGTAGTGACAGGCATTCTAAAGACCCTGCTGTCTCAAACATACCGTGTCAGGCTATAGAGCTTATCTTGTTTCTCCTGATAGAAGCAGATGAGTTTCAAGTGCTTAAAACTGCAGGGAAAAGCAAGAAGTCACATTTCTTTGGAAGAAATTATTTGCCTCATGTTTTCACTCTTGTAAATTTTAGTCTCGAAGTAATAATGATCTTTCTGCTCAAGTAAGGTGGTTGCCGGCTGGCCTGGTCTTATATTTTACATATGTGTATGTATATATGCATGTATATAATATACACATATGTATATGTATATGTGTGTATGTATGTATATGTGTATATGTGTGTATATATGTATACACACACACATATATGTTCATCTATTAGTTTTTCTCCCGGATTTTTCGAGATAAGACGAACAAGTTAACATGAAGTGACTTTGTTATCTCAGAGGTCACGTGAAGCCGTCTTTTACACAATTCGTGTCTAGCATGTTGTTCTGAAGTCTCATCCTAATAACTGAAAAGAATCAAAACTGGACCTTGGCTGAGACAGGATGGGCGATTTTCCTTGGTGTGGGAAACTCACTGGTGATACACTTCCTTGAGCGTTCCCTGTGAGCATTTCTTCAGCTTACAGTCTTACAGAGGGATGCCCAGAGTACTGAGACGCTAATCAACTTTGCTGGAGTGAGTGTCCGTATGTGTCAGGGATAGTTCGTATCCACTGTGCTAATCTGTCTTTGGCAGAATTCAGTTGTATTGAATGGGGCAGGGGACTTTGATTGGATAAAATCCTGTGATTCAAGGATTTTTTTTTTTCCCCAGGAACTAGATGAGCAGTTCCCTTGACCTCAAGTTGTAGAACCTAATAAACTTGAATTGCCCCAGGAGGTTTCACATGGGTCTCTTTTGGGTGGAGTATGGGGAGAGTACAACAATAAAGGAACACCCTGACATAGAACTTTGTTAGACTTTTGTCTCTTATGAACAGCATATTGATACCACTTATCATCAGCTTGAATAAATAAGGTAAGGGCAGGTAAATCCACTTGCCCCAGATTCCACGACTGGTAATCTGTCAGATTTTAAACATATTGATCTTTTTTTCCCAAGGGTATCCCATTTTAAGAAAAACGTATACCTTGCTCTACATAATAGTTATGATTTTGAAAAGTTGTGTATAAATTTTTTAAAAAGTATAATCATATTTTTAATGACTAAGAGAACTTGCTATTAAGAAACATTTACTAAGTGCATGCTATGCACTGGGGATATAAATACGACCAAAAAAGAAAGACAGTCTCTGTCCTGAAGGAGTTATAGTCTCATAGGCGAAGATGACATACCAGAGAGAGCTGAAGGGTATGGGAAGGAAAAGT
This sequence comes from Vombatus ursinus, assembly GCF_900497805.2. Classification (NCBI taxonomy): domain Eukaryota; kingdom Metazoa; phylum Chordata; class Mammalia; order Diprotodontia; family Vombatidae; genus Vombatus; species Vombatus ursinus. Next base: position 24,001,054 of record NW_020955033.1, on the reverse strand, counting down.
ACCCTAACAGAGATACGGTATTGAAGTCCAGAAAATCAGAAGCAGAGCAAGGGAGGTTGGCTAGCCTGGCCCCTTCCCCAAAGTGGAGGTCCCAGGAGGAATTCACCAATGGGAGAAGAAGGCCAGAAGGGTGGGTGGATATTCCAGGATGAGGAGGCCTCTGGGGGCAGATGGATGTTCCAGGCTGTTATATATCTAGATTTTTGCTGAAGGTCATTTCTTGATCTTCTAACACCCACCATAATCATTGTTAGGCTTGCTACACTGGAATATATCATGGGAAAATGGGATAGGTAGCAGAAGCCTGTGCTCGAGATGATACATTGGCACCACTCTCACTGTTTTTCAGGGTGAACTTTTAGATCAGCAAGGCCAGGCAGATGACTAGTTGGGAAAATACCCTTTTCTTCCTAGTGGCCCTGCAAGAATCTTTTCAAATTTTTCTCTCACATGAAAAATCAAATCAAGGATTGGGGCAATTATAGTCATTTTTGAGGCTCCTAGTACACATTTTACTCTTATCTTTGATATAATTAGGAAATCTAAAATGAAAGCATTCCCTCCCCCTTTTTTTTTTTGATAATGATTTCACCCTTCTACTTCCCTGTGAAGGCTTTTTGTCTCACTTTGGGGGACCGGGCAGCCAGACTTTGAGCAAGGCTTCTTTTTTTTTTTTTATTTCCCTCTACTCAGATGATTCTGTTCAATTTAGATTTTCTGAATCAGCATCGTCAAACAAATAGAAATGGGGCCCATAAATCTTACACAAGGATTCTTGTAGCCTCAGAGTGACTTAGAAAATCACATATTCACATTATTTATGTTCTGTTGTATTTTTATTGATTTTGTTAAATGTTCCTCAATTCTATTTTCATTCAATTGCCAGCCATGTGTTTGACGCCTCTGAAAGAGCCACTACCCCTGAGCTCTTAGCAGAGGGCCATGCTCAGAGCGGATGTCCCATGTGCCATATTGTACAATCCTTTGTTAGAGGAAAGGCATCTTTCTTTAGCAAGGTCATGAAACCAGTGCCATGTCTTAGACACCAGACATGCTCAATAAATATTTCTTGATTTTTGGTAAATGCTGCTTCATCATTCTGTCTGTGTTGTTAAGGTCAGTTGTCTACCTTCCTGATGCAGTTACCATTCTCTATTTCTTTGCTATATTCTGGTTTTTAAAGCCCTGTTTTCAAAGGCTCTTAAAAAAAACTTTTTAAAATTCTCATTGAATTTTTTATATTCACATGCAGAGGGAGAGGGACAAGGCATATAGCAGTCTTCTCCAATGTCACTCCCCTTTGCTTGTCTCCACTTTGTTCTGGCTTATTTGCAAGCCTCCATGGTATCCAGAGTTTGAGTTTTGGTGATCTGGAAGCCTGGCACTGACTGGGTTTGAAGCACCAGGAAGGCTTAGTTTTTGTGATTAGCTTTGTAGACTAGAGGTGGAAAGCCAGCATGGATGCCTTCGTCAGACCTGGGATGACTGGAATGTGCACACATGCCCTATTACATTTGAAGAATTGTTGGGACACAGTGAGAGAGTACGTGGATCAGGTGATTTTCAAAGGTGTTGTGGGAGTGTATGTGTGTTTGTGTTTTAAATATGGTTAGTAACAATAGCTGGTGGACAGCTGGGTGGCCTAGGGGATAGAGCACCAGGCCTGGAATCAGGAAGGCTCATCTTCCTGAGTTCAAATCTGGCCTCAAACACTTCTTAACTGTGTGACCCTGGGCAAGTCACTTAATCCTGTTTGTTTCAGTTTCCTCATCTGCAAAATGACCTGGAGAAGGAAGTGGCAAATCACTCCAGTGTCTTTGCCAAGAAAACCCTAAATGTGGTCACAAAGAGTAGGACAAAACTGAACAACAAAGCAACAGCTGATGATTGCTCGTGGTCACTCCAGTAACTTTAGCTTGCATGACACCCCTTGCCTCTGCTCAAACCCAATGCAGGTCAGCACAGGTCGCTTTCTGTCATATTGTTGGGCCAGAACAGGGAGGAATCTACATTCAGTTCTAGAGGACTCCTGTAATGCCAGGAAAGACAATACAAAGACACATTTTTGGAAATGTTCCCAGTTTTAAAAAATATAAAAACACTGCTTTCTTGTTCACCATTCACTGTTTCAGCTAATTTTGCCTCAGTTCATTCTTTGGTCGAAGGTCTGTCTGTTCAGTGGGTGTTCAGTGGCAGCCTGTTATATGAAGGGACATTGGATTAGGAATCAGAAGACTTGGATTCTCATCCTGGCTTTGCTGTGTGACCTTGGGCAAGTGAACTAAACTCTCTGAGCCTTAACTTTCTCATCTATAAAATGAGGGGGTTGTGCCACATACTTCCTAATGACCTTTCTATCTCTAGAATTTGATATTGTTCGTTTTAGATTCTCTAGGTGGAAATATTGGGGGTGTCTTAGAAGTGGATTTTGTTGTGTTTTAAATTGTTGGCTGTGGGTGGGGCAGAATTTATGAAAGTGCTCATATGCGTTGGAAGAATTGGCTTTCTTTTCTAACCTTGCTATTTCCTTAATGTTTGACAATGACTTGAGAAGCTAAACATCTCTTGGCATCTGTTATAAATATAAACAGTTGACTTTAAGGTAGCACTTAATATTCAGGGACAGTGGAAAGTGGGCTGTCTCTGGAGTCAGAGGATGTGAGTTCAGCTCCTACCTGTGAGGTGATACTGGGTAAGTCAACACCTCTCTGGCTCACATCGTCTTCTTGTTCACCATTCACAATTTCAGCTAATTTTGCCATAAAATGAGGCTATTGGACTGTGACATCTTAGGTCCCTTCCAACTCTAGACCTAAGATTCTCAAAAAAAACCTGTGAAGTTGTTACTACTGGTGTTATCTCCATTTTACAGATGAAGAAACAGAGACTCAGAGAAAGTAAAATGATTTGGTCCTGGTCACATGGAGGGAGGAACCCAGCCCCAGGGTTTCCTGGCTTCTGAGTTCTACTTTTCATTCTACCTACCTCTTCTAGGATCTCAAAAGGATGTGAGGCCCTTAAGGGACTTTGAGCTCCTCAGACGTAAAGTAAACATAATCTCTTGTTTAGTCACTTAAGTCACTTTCAACTGGAGGAACCAGAGTAGTAATTCTGCATTCAAAGAGCCGAGTGAAGACAAAAGAAAACCTTTTCAGGATATTCAATAACTAGTTTTCCTCCCTCTTCCCCATAAATATTTCAGCCTCATATTTACCATTTTACCCTTTCATTCACAGAACCCCCGTGGGTCCTAATCTTATAAGAGCACCCAAGGGGAAAGACATCAGAAGCTTGTATATTACTGGGTTATGCCCAGTGACTGCCAGTTCAGGTGTGACCTTTTGCCTTTCTCTTCCTAGGAAAGAAGGGGCCAGCTGTGCAGATTTCTTACTGCTCCTGTTTCATCTGAGGGCACCATCACAATTCCTGAAGGAGGGATATTTGTTCCATAGATGGTGCCCCCTTTCCCACCCCCTCAGAAAACTGTTATGCCCAGAGAGGGCTCCAGTGTAGGAGGCCATCAGAACAGACTGGAAAGTGAGATCATTTCATTGCCTTTTTAGTTAACTTTAGTGGGAGAACCCTTAGCTGGGAGTTACGGCATCTGAGTTGTAGGGCCGGCTCAGTCGCTCACTACCTGCCCTGCTGAGTGACACTGAGCAATCCACTTGAAATTCCATGGCTCCCCAGTTTCCAGGGCTGTATAAATGGGAGTTATTCTTCTTCAAGCTGGCGTGTCTCCTCTTTACACAGGCTGCATGGCTTGTTGGACTGGATGGAGTTCCCCATTTCACAAGGACGCTGCCTGGCCCCTTGGGGGCTTGTGGCCATGCCAGGGGGTAGACTTGTGGCAGATAAGATGGCACAGTTACAGAGACAGCAGAGGAGTCTTTTGTGACCACCCTGGCCCTCTTTTGTCCCCCTGTCACACTTGTGTAGCCCTTAGCACACACTCCTCTGTTATATGTATAAGTCTTCCCAATTATGTAAATTCCTTAAGGATTATTTTATTCAGCTTCTTATACCTTGCATTTCCTACCACAGTGTACATAGTAGGTGTCCAATAAGCCTTTATTACTTTTAAGTCCGATTTATTATGCTCCAATGAGAGTGTATTTAGGCCCTGTGGCTGGAATGTTGGACCTGGAGTCAGGAAGACCTGAGTTTGGATCCAGCTTTATACACTAGTCATGTGACCCTGGGCAAGTCACTTAACCACTTGTCTGACTCAGTTTCCTCATCTGTAAAATGGGGATGATAATAATAATGATAATAATAATAGGGTTGTTGTAAGGATCAAATGAGATAACATTTGTAAAACACACTGGAAACCTTAAAGTGCCATGCAAATGCTAGCTATTATTACATTTTATGTGTAAACTGAGCCTCATGTACAGTATTGAATGATTATTCTCCTCCAGTGAGAATCTTATGTAAAAAGTCAGGCTTGAGCCCTGGGATACATACATAAAGTGATTTGCAAACCTTAAAGCATTATATAAATATTAACTATTCTGATGTCTTTGAAAAAAAAATGGGGGCAGAGTAAGAGGGTTAAGCAGGGTGTCCCCCTGATTGATCTTCTGCCAGTAGGGGAAACTGAGGTCCAGAGATGTGTCCCACCGATCTGTTGGGAGCTTTCTCCTTCATTACACCAAAGTGTCTCCCCTGTAACCCTCTTAGCTAGCTCACAACACCTAGCTCCCAGCCACCACACACACACACACACACACACACACACACTCACTCTCTCTCTCTCTCTCTCTCACTCTCTCTCTCTCTGTCTCTCTCTCTCTCATTCCAGAACTACCCTAGCTCAGGGCCTGTTGCCAGCTCCATGCTTCTCAGTCAGGACCCTGCTCTGTGCTCATGTGGCTAGGTAATTATGGGTTAATCAGATAAAACCAGCCCTCCTTAGTGGGTTAGCCAGCCAGCTCCTCTATTTGCTCTCCCAGGCTGGTTGAAGAACCTCACCCTCCCCTCTTCACAGTTGTTGGGATTAAAGCTAATTCCAAGAATGTCAGGCCCTGGGATCTGCCTGGCAATATCAGCATAGCTTGCTCTGGAAGCTGTACAAAGAGCAGGCCGGCCACACTTTGGCCGCAGGAGGCAGCTTGGATAGGGCTGGTCCAGGCTTACAGAGGACATTGTTGCTTGCAGGGTTTAGAGAATAGAGATTGGCAATCTATTAGTCTGACCTTGGGCCCGCCCCCCTCCAGTTTTACAGATGAGGAAATTGAGGCCCAGAGACGGAACATAACTTGTCTAAGTTCACACAGGGAGTAAGGAGCAGATTCTCTGGCTCATTTTGCTGTGTGGGAGGCTCAGCTGGGCTGCATGTTTGTTGTTTAGATGTGCCCACTCTTTATGATCCCCTTTTTGGGGTTTCCTTGGCAAAGATACTGGAGTGGTTTGCCATTTCCTTCTCCAGCTCATTTTGCAGATGGGGAAACTGAGGCAAACAGGGTTAAGTGACTTGCCCAGGGTCATCCAGCTAGTAAGTGTCTGAGGCTGGATTTGAACCCAGGTCTTCCTGACTCCAGGCCTGGCACTTTATCCCTTGCACCGCCCAGCTGCCGCAGCTTCCATGTTTGCTTTAATGCATATTTTGTTGTGATTTGTTTAGAATGTAAACTGCTCAAGGGCATGGAGCTGTTTTCATGTTGCTTTTCTGTACTCAGCCATTGGCACTATGCCTTTCACGTATTAAGTGCTTAGTGGATTGGGCGTACCCTATGGGTCTGCGATCACTATGGAGTCATACATTTAGAGCTGGGAGGGGACATGTAGAGGTAGCACGTGGTAGAGCCTAGATTCCAGTCCGGCTCCTCACTTTGCCTCCAAATCAAGGGTTCTTTCCCCTGCGTCAGAGACATGCTTGCATTTCGTGGTTGGCTCAGTAAGGCTGCAGCAGATTCCTCCCAGCACAGCATCCTTTGCTAGGCAAGCTCGGGAGCCGGAGGAGTTTTGTCCTCAAACTCTGCCAGCCACGTCCAGTCAGACATAACCAAAAGATTTAATTGTTTAAACTTGTTTGCCTTCTACATATCCAAGTGAGACCTGGGACTGCTGGTTCATCAATCATAGAACTTTAGGGCTAGAAGGCACCTTCTGGGGTCCCCTTCCTGAGCTGTGGAGACTTGAGGCCAACCAGATCTTTTGGTTGCTACCTAACCTATCACAGGCATGGTGACAGTTAAGTGACTGTGAATTTAGCATTGGATTTGGAGTCAGGAAGACCTAAGGTTGAATCCTACCTCAAACTCTGTTGAATAGTTGTGTGACCTTGGGCAAGTTACTTATTGGGGCCTCAGTTTCCTCATCTGTAAAATGGCCATAATAATAGTGCCTGTGAGAATCAAATAAGATAACACATGCAAAGTACTCTGTGAGTCATAAAATATATACTGGCTATTATTATTACCCATCAGCATAGATCTCAAAAGAGTTTGGAATTTAGAAAGGGAACCTCCAAAAATCTTCTTTCCCCTTTTTCTCTCTTTTAGCTCTTAATTTACCATAGCAACACCCCTATTCATTCTACTGCTGACCCCTCTTGTTCATTTCAAATCTCTTTGGTCCTGGGGTTCAGAAATCATCAGCTTAGTACTGTGCCTGGCACACAGTAGGCATTTAGTAAATGTTTACTGATTGGTTCTGTATGCAGTGGTGCTCTAACGTAAAATCCTTTCTAAAACCTCTGGCCTCCCTACCCCCCACCCCCAACTCGGCATAGTTCTATTTCTGTTTTGTTGGGTTTTTTAATGCCTCCTCAAACTTGGGGGTTTCCTAGTTTTCTGTGTTTGCAACTAGAATAATTGCGTGCTAGTTTATATTTAACAAGGTTATCATTAGTGTGGCTTGGGGTTGAATGCTGCTCATTTAGACACCAGAGAGACAAGAGCATGCAAAGCCCCATGTGCAAAAGGCAGCAGTTTAGGACTTAAGACATAATTATGCGAGCACACGGAAAGGCTCAGCTCTAGTCCTTGTTTAAAGCCTCGGGTATACTTAGAGCAAAGTTCAGTTTTACATTACATCAACAGAAAAGGATTAATAAAATTCACCAGGACACTGAGGAGGTAGAGAATGGGACAAGGTGGTGAAGTGCCCTGTGCTTACTAGACCCCCCCCCCTTTTTTTTTAGGCAATTGGGGTTAAGTGACTTGCCCAGGGTCATACAGCTAGTAAGTGTCAAGTGTTTGGTCAGAGGCCAAATTTGAACTCAGGTCCTCCTGACTTCAGGGCCGGTGCTCTATCCACTGTGCCACCTAGCGGCCCCACTGGCCCCATTTTTTATTGAGCATAATGAACATCTTGGTAGAGGAAAGGAAAATGGGTGGGGAGAAAGGGAAGATACTAGCAAATGCTTGTTTTTAATATGGTTTTAAGTGGAATTTTTTAAAGTATTACAAAAGGCAAAGTATCAAAAAGCCACTTTGCTTGGAAGGAAAAATATGTGTGTTTCAGGCCAAGCAATTGATTTGTAATTGAAGTATAGTTCTTGTAATTTTCTGGCCTCCCTGGCTTGGGCCTCTTGAGTAGGGTAGGCTGGATGAAGAAATGGGCAAGACCAGTGATCTGCCCATGGATGTCAAATACCCTTTTCTTCTAACTCTCAGCGTTCCTCAGCCTTCTGCCACCTGGAGTGAAGCTGCCCCCTCCCCCAAAAAAGAAGGGGGAAGGGGAGAGACAAAGTTGGGCAAAGTAAAGGGGTGGGCACCATTTCTCCCTATAACCTCAGTCAGCCACAATTGGGTAGCAGATAGTAGGAAATTATTGTTAATTAGGAGCACTTAAGACTACAACCTAGTAGTGAGTTACAGTGAGAGAAACTCAAAAGAAGCCAAGAAGAGCTGGAATGTAGGCCCCCGAATGCCTTGTTTCCAGTCATCTGCATTGTGTACTGCGTCATTGTTGGAAACCATCTGTCTTTGGTTGTTAAAATGTGTGCCGTGTTGGCCGTGGGTCATCCACCTGTTTGTGCCGGTACATCTTTGGGTAAGCCCTAATCCTTGTAAACGATGAATCCCCTCAAGTGTTTGTCATGATATGAATTCACACTGCCTGTTTCCATTGGGCTGGAACCAATTACCCTATTTTGCGTATAATTATAACTTCAAATAGTACAGATTGGAATGCCACCCGACCGTTTCAGGGGATTAATTATTCTCATTCATTGTTCTTGCTAATGAGGACACAGCTGTAGCTTTAGTTAAAGTTGTGTGAACAGAGGAGTGACCACCTCTAAGTGGTGACGGTTGTGTCTTCATTTCCTAATTCACCAATTGAATCTTTATTCTGTCAATAGTATGTCAGGGAGCCTGCCTTCTCACCCCTCTTCAGGCTTTGGCTGTAGCCATCTTTTATTGCCTTTGCAAAAATTGGTGGATATGAAGTTATTTTAATGTGCATTTCTTTGATTAGTGATTTGGGGCACTTTTTTCCCTAGGGTTCTGTTGATAGCTTGCAATTCATTTGAAAACTTTTCACGTCCTTTGATGAATTGAGGAAATATATGACAAATGCTTTACAAACCTTAAAGCAGGTTCTATATAAATGGTGGCTATTTTTTAGGTAATAGACTTTGGTCTTACATGAATTCCATATATATTTATGTATCTGAGAGAGAGATTGAGATATATCTCCTCTAGATCTATATAGCTATATATCAGACTTTTTTTGTTTGTTTTGTTCTGGAGGTAATGAGGGTAACACAGCTAGCTCGTAAGTGCCTGAGGCAGGATTTGAACTCAGGTCCTCCTGACTCCAGGGCCTGTGCTCTGTCCACTGCACCACCTAGCTGCATCTGTATATCAGACTTTTATTAGACATGCTTGATGCAAAGATTTTTTTCCTATTTCAGTCGTTCATCAAGCATTTATTAAGCACCACCTGTGTGGCAGGCATCGTGCTTGCTTGCTAGGTTCTGAGGATAGATTCAAACCTCCTAGGAGGCGCAATTTTAAAACTTTGCCAGGCAGTACAAGTACCTTGTCCTGGTTTTGCTCAAACCTGAGTCTTCTGACTTCTCACAGTTCAGTTCACTTTCCACCCCATTATGATTCTTCTCAGGCAGACATGAATATTCTGTGAATGGAGAGTGAAGTGATTAAAAGTAAAGAAGGCAAGAAAATTTTGGACATGTGCGTGTGATATATGTACAGGGGACAGGTAGTAAAAACTTTGTGGAGGGGAGTCATGTGAAATAAAGTTGAAAAAGGAGGGTGCTGTGAAATTCTACTTCGAATGCCAGGCTAAAGAATTTAACTTTTATTCTGTAAGAAGTTGAAAGTTTTTGAGCAGAGAATAACATTTACATTTTTTAAAAATTAAAACAAAATTTTAATTTAAATTTTTAAATTTAAAATTTTCAAATTACAAAAAGACCACCCAGCTATGATATTAGTTGGCTCTATAGCTTTCCATCTTTAAGATAGGTAGTCTAATGAGAGGGGCAGCTAGATGGCTCAGTGAATAGAGTACTGGGCCTAGGGTCAGAAAGATCTGATTTTAAAACGTTAAAAATTGTTTTTACATGCAACTGGGAAATAAGATATAGAGGCAGTGGGGTATAGAAATCAATCCTGCCCTACAGGAAAATAGAAGGGGAAGGGGATAAGGGGGGGCGTGATAGAAGGGAGAACAAATTGGAGGAAGGAGTATTCAAAATGCACACCATTGGGGTGGAGGGAAGGGAGAGATGGGAAGAAAATTTAGAACTCAGAATCTTGTGGAAGTGAATGTTGAAAACTAAAAATAAATTAATTATTAAAAAAAAAAAGAATGAAGGACAAACATCAACAACCTATCCCTGGAACCTCGAATAGCACCTGGAATGTGTAAGGTATTTAATAAATGCTTTTTGATTTATGTATTAAGAAAGAAAGAAAGATCTGAGTTTAAATCCGGCCTCAGGTGCTTACTAGCTATGTGACCCTGGGCAAGTCACTTAACCTATTTCCCTTAATCCACTGGAGAAGGAAATGGCAAATCACTCCAGTATCTTTGCCAAGAAAACTCCATGGACAGCATTAGCATCTTAGGATCAGGAAGAGTCCAACATGACTAAGAAACAACAAGTCTAATGAGAAGATTTGTTGCATTATTATGTGGTTGCATTATTTAAAGTGCCTCATTTCCCAGAAACAATTAAATTGAAGACGAATTTACAGAATCCGAGAATCTCAGAGTTGGAAAGGACCTACTGTTTGCAAGACATGAAACATAAAGCATTCCTTGTCCTCAAGGAACTTATGTTCTACTGGGATAAGGGAGGCAGGGAAGGAGATACAAACTTCACACAGATAAGTAAAGGCAATAAATAGAGGAGGTAGGATTGAGCATTAGCAGTTGAGGGGAGATATGAGTGAAGTCCGCTGGGAAGAAGTAGCTAACAGTGGATGATATTTTTATATACTGTATCATCTCTGTAAATAAAAAACTGTTTTGTGTCAGTTTTACAAAGTTGGTGGGGCTGCGCCTCCTCTTTCTTATAACCCTTGCTCTCTGCGGCCCATCCAGATTCTTGGAAGGCGGGCTGAGCCAAACCCTCCACCCTAAATCCTTCCATGCCCTACTGCTATCACATAAAGAAACATCTGTGAGACCTGGTGGCTTTGATGTGTTGTAATCACAGCAAACAGAACTATTTACTTTAGTGCAGTTGCTGCTGGGGAACTCAGAATAGATAATACTGTCACGCTTTCAATTTCCTGAGTGGTAATAAAGTAAAACTTTAGCAGTAGAGAAGTTATCACACACCCTACCAGGAGGGCTCCCTTTTCACTCCTTGGTGTTTCATGGCACTTGGCAAATTTCAGTTTTCAAATGAAAGAATTCAAGAAAGGAAATATCTATAAAGACCCTTTCTTGATTACTCAGAGAAAAGTCGCATTTTGTTATTCTATATTTTAATTGGATGGCATATGGTAAGTACCAGAACAAAGTGGAGTGGTCTACCTGGTGATGGTTGCCCCTCCCTGGAGGTCTTTGAGTTGGGTCAGCGTGGCCCCTTGTCAGGAATATTGTAGAGGGAGTCTAGCTTAAGTACAGAAGGGCTAGGAGGTCTCTGTTGTCCAGTTGTGTCCAATTCTGTGACCCCTTTTGGGGTTTTCTTGACAAAGATACTGCAGTGGTTTACCATTTCCTTCTGCAGCTTATTTTATAGATGAGGAAACTGAGCAAACAGGATTAAATGACTTGCCCAGGGTCACCCAGCTAGTAAGTGTCTGAGGCTGGTTTTGAACTCATGAAGATGAGTCTTCCTGACTCCAGGTCTGGCATTCTATCCATTGTGCCACCTAGCTGCTCCTGATAGTGTCTGAGCCATTTCCAACTCTAAGTATCTAGATAGCTCAGTGGGTAGAGCAATTGATCTATAGTTCAAATCCAGCTTCAGACACTTCCTGACTGTGTGACCGTAGGCAAGTTACTTAACTGTTGTCTGCCTCGGTTTCCTTGTCTGTAAAATGGGGATAATAATGGCACCTACCTCCCAGGGTTGTTGTGAGGACCAAATGAAATGATGTTTATAAAGGGCTTTGCAAGCCTTGAAGCTCTATATAAATATTAGCTATTTTAAGTAAGCCAGTGATGGTTAACTCTTCAAGGGCAACCCTTATTCTGTAGACCCTGATTAACTTAACCCTTCCATCACCCAGAGCTTTTTAGAACAGAAAGAAAGAAAGGATCAAGATCTCTCCTCAAAGGCTTATTCCTCTGAATTCACAGTCCTTCACTTTTTTCCATAGTGTGCCATAATGTAGTTTGATTAGAGCCCCAGTTAAGTTGAACAGACAACATAACTCATCTTTATAATAGCTGATAGGAATTTTGTGATGTAGTGGAAAGAGGAGGCACGGTACAGGGGAAAGGACATTTTTTTTTTGAATTGGAGAACATGGTTTTAAATCCTAGCTCTGCAGTTTATTACCTGTGTGACTTTGGGTAAGTAGCCTAACTTCCTGAGGCCTCAGTTTCCCCATCTTATAAAATGAGAGGGGTTATGACCTCCAAGGTCCCTTCCATCTCTAAATCTGTGAGTTGGAACTCTATGGTTCTAATCCTGATTCTACTGCTTCTTAACTATATGATCTTAAACAAGGACCTGTGTGGACCTCATCTATAAAATGGAGGAGAAGGAAAGGGAATAAGTATTTATATTGTACCTACTATATGCCAGGCACTGTGCTAAGCACCTTACAAATATTATTTCATTTGATCCTCACAACAGCCTTGGGAGATTGGTGCTGTTTTTCACCTTTGTTTTACAGTTGAAGAAACTGAGGCAAGTAGAGGTTAAGTGACTTGCCCAGGTCACATAACTAGTAGTACAAGAACTGGAGTAGAGAAAAGATGTTGGAGGGTACTCAGCAGAGCAGCTATTGAGAAGTTAGAGGATAAAGTGAATCAAAAATAGGTTCCCTAGATATAGTAGGTCAAATGAAGCACTTACTAATACTAAGCCCCAGTGGTGGGAGTTCTGAAGCTGAAAGGATCAATCTTCCAGGGCAGCATCTCTGATCTGAGGGTATGCACAGTGACTGGTGAAATCTCCAGGGTGCAAGCGGAGAATGTGGGGGTTCCCAGCCCCCTAGGTCAAGTGATAGAGGGCTCTGGGGAAACCTTCACTAGTCAGTGGAGGAAAATGGTAAGAAGTAAATCTTTCTCACTTAACTTGACAAAATTAATCAGGTTCTTCTTTCCGTTGCCCCACTTGTAGGCCCTGATCTTCAGGGTCATTGTCCTTCCTTGCTATCACATTTACTGCCCTCCCTCCCCCTCAACTCTATTTTTCACTCCCCTATTATATGAATGGGCATGTTGGTGGCTCAGGGGGTAGAGTGCTGGGCCTGGAGTCAGGAAGACTTGAGTTCAAATGCAGCCTCAGATACTTAGTAGCTATGCAACCCTAGGCAAGTCACTTAATCCTGTTTTCCTTAGTTTCCTCATCTATAAAATGAGCTGGAGAAGGAAATGGCAAACCACTCCAATATCTTTACCAAGAAAACTCCAAATGGCGTCACAAGGAGTCAGTCATGACTAAAACAACTAAACAACAAGATATGAATTCTTTTCCCTTCTGGGCTGTCAAAATATATTCCCTTTACTATTGAGTCACAACTATTCTCTTGGAAGCCGCTTAGCTCACCTGTTTCTCCTGTGTTCCTTAGGCCCATCCAGTCCTGGTCTTTGCATTTTTCCTCTTGTCTCTTCTCCTTTGATGCTATCGATACTCTCTAGGGTGCAAGCTTTTTCACAAGGCCATCGCCTGCTAAGACTACTGTCCCATGTACTGTAGGGATGACCTGAACCATCTCACTCCTCATCAGAGAGGTTTGTGGTAGGTACTATAAGAGAACTATAGGTTACCATATTACTGTAGCACTTCAGAGGGGGAAAGATTGCTGCTGGCTGAGGTGATCATTAGAGATTTTGGTTTCTTTTGAGCTGGATTTCAAAGGATGGGTAAGGTAGACATTCTGTAGATGGAACTGTGTATGAAGAAGAGTGAAGTATTCTAGGCCTAGGAAAAAACGTGAACAGAAGTTTAGATGCTGCAGACTATAAAGCAAGTTTGGGTAACAGCAAATAGGACAAATTGGCTGAAGTGTGTGTTTTTGCAGGGGTGCAGAGGGTGTTAAGGCTGGAAAAATAGCTTCCTTCAGGGAAGGAACCCAAGGTTGGAGGGAATAGGGATTGTTAAATTTTCAGTTTAAGTATTTACCCCTCAGAAATAGGCAAACGCTGTAAATCAGACCTTGTTACTGTTTTGTTGATTGTTTGTACTTAAGAAAGAGGGAAAATGTTAATAATGAACATTAAACCTAAAAATTTTTTCTTCTTGTTCCTCTCCTCCTCCCCTTTCTCCTCCTCCTCCTCCTCTTCCTTCTTCCCTTTCTCTTCCTTCTCCTTCTCTTTCTCCTTCTCCTCTTCCTTTTCCTCCCTCATGTTTACCAGAACATCACTAGTTAGAGATGGATTGAAGAGGGTCTTCAATGTCCGATGGAAGAGTGTGGACTGGTTGGGTACGCAGTTGCTATGCACATGGAAAAGTTTTTGCAAAGAGAATGGTACTCTACTGTAAGAAAGTTAAACTTGGGCTAGTATAAAGAGTGACTCGTAGAGGGGATAGATTGGAGGTTGGGGCAACTAGCCAAGACATTTTTGTGGTTGCCTGGATAAAAGGGGAGGAGGGCCTAAACTAGGGGAGTAGCAGTAAAACTAGAAGAAAATTAATTTTAACAGAATTAAAAAGTTCACCTAATATATCAATAAAGCTATACTTCAGGGCTATTTAATTTTCACTTACCTCTAACTGAAAATTTGGTATTTCCTTCATTTAGGAATGGAGGCAATCAACATTATTCTGAGAAGGGGTCTGTAGGTTTCCCCAGAAGATCAAAAAAGTCTATGACACAAAAAAAAAACCCTCAAGAATTGCTCATATAGTAGGAGAGCTATGACCAAGGACATTAATGATTGCATACTACAACATAAGTTTAAATGTATATGTATTTCAGGGAGTTTTTAAAATAAAAATTCTATGGGGGGAAGTATTAGACCATAGGATGCTGAGAGGAGGGAGAGGTTACTTCGAGCGGGAGGGGTGTAGGCAGAAGATTAGAGATGGCATTTGAGCTGGTGGATAAATAGGAATCTGAGAGCTGCAAATGAGAGAAAGGACTTACTTAGTAGGTAAGAATGAAAAACATGGAGCTTAGACATTTAAATGGGAAATTGTATAACTTCACTTTCCTTTTTTCTCCTTCCATATCTCCTCTCTCAGTCCTCCTCCCCTCCTGTATCTTGGGAATATTAATGGCTAAATCTTTTCTCTCTTTTCTTAATGGAAATTTTATGGTAATTACTAAGAAAACGTCTAGGAAACACTCTTCTTTTGTTTGAGAAGAAGGTCTCATTTTTAACTTATAAAAACTTGTAAGTTGACTTATGAGGTATAACTTAGAACCTGCTTATAACCAAGAGTCCTTTTCTCTGTTGTCTTTTTTTAGTTCTACTTAAGGGTAAAAATCTTTTTTAGGTCTTGACAGTATAGGGTAGCTCTAAGAGTACTTCAATTTGAAGTCAGAGTATGGGTTCTTGTCTTGGCTTCCCCACTCACTGGCTTTCTGTCTGTCAGAAAGTCAATTAACTTTACCAAGACTCAGTTTTCTTATCTGTAAAATGGAACTGTTTCCACTACTCATCTCACTAGGGTGTTACGTGGAAAGTGCTGTGTAAACAGTAAAGCCCTATGGACATCATTATTTGAGGTCCTCCATCCCAAGAGATGGTCATAATCTTAATGGCAGAGATGCCTTGTTTCTCTTTTCTTTTTGAACTTAGGAAGTTTGCTATTTGGGATCTTGGATGGGGTGGTCATTTTAATATGTTAGCACGAGCTAACTTACCCACCTTCATAACAGAAAGTTCTTTCTTCCAAGATAGTGAAATGCCAATGTTATGCTCTAGAAAATGCTATGTATAAGGAAGTAGTTTCATTGACTAATACTATGAGCTAATTTAGTTGTGGAGCAGTTCAGCCTTACTCTTCTCCCCATGGCATGGAAGATGACCCTGTGGCCTTAAAGGCTCCTGAACAGCCTTCTGTTGTGGTAGTGTGACAGCATCACCATCATACATGGTGTATCATACCACCTTCCTGGACTGCCCCATGAAGACAAGAACTGTGTTTTATCTAGACTTTGGATGTATCCCAGAGCATAGTGCACTGCCTTGCACACAGTAGGGACTTAATAAATACTCATCATTTCTGGATAGACAGCCTATGACTTGCTCCTTGGGGAAACTGAGCAAAGAGTTTGTGGGGTTGGGTTCATTGTGCAATTCCCAGGCCATGGGAAACAAACATCCTTCCCAGGGAAATTTGGTCATCTTGCCTTGAACTGTTCACAATGAGTATAACCAGACACGCCATCATGAAGATAAATGACAACTTAGGCAACAACATCACTGCAGGTTAAGCAATAGAGAGATTCTGTGAAGAACTCGACAAGATGCCCAAAATGAAGGCAGTGTGTAGCTTGCAACTTGGTGACTTCAGTGCTAAGGAGGGCCTAGCAAAGGACAATGAAATACATATGTATATATCTATCTACATATGTATAAATATATGTAGATAGATAGATAGATATATAAGAAAATATTGTTGAAGATCAAGAAATGAATAATGGCCAACGTTTATGTAGCATTGTTAAGGTTTGCAGAGTGTTTTGCAAACATCATCTCCCGTTTTGTCTTCACAACAACCCTGGGAGGTGGGTGCTGTTCTTTTCCCCATTTTATAGAAACTGAAGTAGGCAGAAATTAATGACTTGCCCAAGATGCTTTTGTTATGCCTATTTTACGGGTGAGGAAATGGCGGCCCAGAGCAGGTTAGTGACTTGCCCAGAGTCACACAGCTAGTAGGTGTCTGACTTTGGATTTGAACTGGGATCTTCCAGACTCCCAAATCTAGCTTTTCATCCTTTCTGCCACATAGCTGCCTATAAAATGAAAGAAGCCAAAGATTTATAGGTCCTCTGAGCTTTGGTCTGAATATCATAAATACTTTGTTCTAGGACTAGGACCTCACTAAACATCACCAAACCCCCAAATTAACTATATTTTAAAAGGGGAAATAACAGGTTACCAATCAGCTAGTTGGCATAATGGATAGAGTGATGCACCTGGAATCAGGAAGACCTGGGTTCAAATCTAGCCTTAGATACTTAGTAGTTGTGTAACCCTGGGCAAGTCACTTAATCTCCTCTACCTCGGCTCCTCATCTGTAAAATGCAAAAAATAATAGCACCTACCTCCCAGGCTTGTTGTGGGGATAAAATGCGATAATATTTGTAAAGAACATTTTGCAAACCTTAATGCATAAGAAAAATTCTGGCTATTATTATTTCAGAATCAGAAGCAGCTGGATCATCAGCTTGTTATAATGAAAGTCAAAATTGAAATTAAATTAGGAGGAAGGGCAAAGATGAAATAACACCCTGTGCAATTATGGCAACTCTTTTTTCATACAAGCTTCTGGCTTTTTTAAAAAAAAGGGAAATGGGTAAAAGCAAAATTATTGACTGTATCAAGTTTGACTGATGCAAAACATTTGCCACCACAGAAAACTGGAAAAATTCCATAAATCACCTTAGAGGGAGAACACTTGACCTCCTTGTCAAATGTAGAAGTATGGTAGCAGCCAAGACAATGCCGTTATGGAGTCTTAAGTTAATTTTCAAAATATAATGGAGAGGGTGGTAGGAGGTTACTAATGGAAATCCCTCTCAAAATAGAAAAAAAAAAGGAGTTGAAGGGAAAACTGTCCTGCAGAGAGCTTGGGTTTGAAAGCCAACTAAGCCAAATGACCATTAGAGTGTTGATGAATAATAATCATAATATTTCTATAGGGCTTTAAGGTTAGCAAAGTGTTTTGCATATGCTGTTTTCATTTGATCCTCACAATTCTTTGAGCTAGGTGCTGTTATCCTCATTTCACAGATAAGGAAACTGAAGCCAAAAAAAAGTTAAGTCACTTGACCAGAGACACACAGCTGGTAGGCATCTGAGAAAGGTGTTGAAGTCTTGTCATCTTCACCCCAGGCCCAGCATTCTATCCACGGCACCACCTGTCTATCTCGAGGAAATGAAAATGAAAGAGGACAACAAATAGGACATAGATTAGATTTGCCATCATTCCTATGGAAATAGAGTCTCAGCAGCATCAGTGATGGCGTCACTCAGTTGTACCCTACCACCTTAGTGTCTGATGTGAGAGGAAACAGCAGTGTTACCTAAGGAGATGAAGTCAGAAAGAACAGCTGGACCAAGTATCTCCCTCCATATGAGGAGACATTGTAGTTTTAAAGCTGTCAAGGATCAATTTTCATGACATCTCAAAGTAGGGAAGATTTATATCCTGACCCTTGACCCAGGGCTCTTGACTGGTGAGAGTTCACTGTATTTAGGCATGATGATGGTATTGGTGAGAGTTCCCCAAATCTAGGCACTCCTGGATCCACCATGATGGACTGTCCTTTATGCCATTTGGTCATGGGCAGTCCTTGACTCTTTCCTATTTTTTGCTAATTTGTTGCTGATGTTGTTAATGGTATCAACAATACCATTCCTGGAAAGGGCATGTTAATTGTTCTGTCATTCCACTCACTATCCCTGTGACTTTCCAGACCAAAATACCCCTCTCTGGCCACTGAATTTCTATTAAAATGTAAGTTTATTGAGGACAGGGATTGTTTTATTTTTTTGTATTTGTGTCTCGAAGGCTTATTTTAGCACAGTGTCTGGCACATAGTAAACAGTTTGTTAAATGCCCAATATTTTCGTAATGCTTTGATATTTTTCAGTTTTACAGAGTACTTTTTCTTATGTATATGTATGAATGTTGCTACACTGGACCTAGAGTCAGGAAGACCTGAGTTCAAATCTAACCTCATACACTTACTAGTTGTGTGAGCCTGGACAGGTCACTTAACCTCTGTTTGCTTTAATCCACTGGAGAAGGAAATGGCAAACTACCCCAGTATCTTTGCCAACAAAACCCTATACCAGGAGGCCTTTATAAAGCAGTAAGATGCTTGTTATAGAAAAGTTTGGTTTCATTTCTCCATATATTGTTAGGAGGGAAAAAACCAGCACTTTTCTATTTGACTCTTGGATTATATTTTACAAATTTCTTTTTGCTTTGAAAGGGAAAGTAGGGTGTGTTAGACATTTGAAAAACATAACTTTTATAAATAGCAGTTAAAAGAGGGTGCCCAACAGAGGAAGTCTCCAGTTTCTTTTTATAACCCTGGCAAAGGTAATGGAGATGCCATTTTATTAGCATTGGCATCATCCGTTTTCAGTGGGAGTATGTGTAGCCTTTTATACCTGAGTTAGGAGCAAGTGGCTTGGTTTCCATTTCCTTTTAAAACTTCAGGTCTGAACAGACCTACAAGGCATGTCTGTGTGGGGTGAGTGGCTGTATATGGTGTAGACTACAGGTGGCTGAAATAGAGAGTCACGATATTAGTTTGCAAAAGTTGTTAAATGGACTTTAACAGAAATGTCTTTTAGTCTGGAGCCTTAGGTTGGGGTATAGCGGTGACGTCCAATCATAAGCCTAGCACAAAATCTTTTTTTTCTTTTCCCACATTGACACTTTTGTGGCTCAGAGTCAGACGCTGTCGATTCACAGCTATGGAGAATTCCTTCAAAAATGATGTTGCTGTAGGAGAAAAGGTATTCAGTTTCTGGGAAGCTGTTTTCTTACGGTGTCACCTGGACAGTACGGTACGCTCTGAATTTCACCTTAAGTATCCTTGGGTCTGAAGTTCTATCACAGAACACATAGAGCATAGAATAGAAGATTAGGCCTAGTCAGTGCTTAGAAAAAGTTGCAGACTCTGAGCTTCTAAATAGACTAGCTTGTAAAATTAAATTCAGGTGCTTCCTAGTAACGTTTAGAATGCTTTCCATGGACTCAGTCCATGAAAAGCAGGGAAATGATACAGTGTGGTTGTATCTACATAGCACAGAGCTAAGTACAGACATGATAATTGTATGATGTATTTCATCAGCATAGACTCCATAAGCAGTTACCAAACTTTTGGGTCTCAGGAACCTTTTACACTCTTGAAAATTATTGAGGATCTCAATGAGCTTTTGTTTATGTGGGTTATGTCTGTTGGGGTTTACTGTATTAGGAATTCAGATGCCTTAGCATTGTTATGAGAATAGTTTTGACCTCAAAGACACCCCCTCAAACCTGTGGACTACTAGGGTTATCCTCAGATAATACTTTGAGAATCACCAAACTAGATAATTCAAGTACCTCTCACCCCAGTTCACTTTGAGGCCTGAATCATTCATTCAGCTGTTTGAATTTACCAGGTTAAAGAAAAGCATGCCAGATTGCCACCTCATTTTTCATTTTTGCCAAATTAACTTTTTTGTTGTTGTAGAGCAGATCTCATTGTCACATCATATCAAGAAATATTTATTGACTGTGTACAAAACACCATGGTAGGTACCAGGAGAGGGGACAGGGAATGTGAGGACATAATCCCTACTCTTCAAGGAGTTGGGAGTCAGGTTGGGGGCAGGCAGAAAAGAATGATAAGTAGAGTGACCCAGGATAAGAATATTACATAATGCAGAGTGTGATCAATCTGCCATCATCCTCCACGACTGAGTGATAACAAAACTCCTCTTCCCCTCTTTCTTTCACCCCCAGGGGAGAAAGCCTTCTTTACTAGGACTGCCCTAAATTTGATTTAACTGGTTGGAGTTTCTCACCTTCTCTTCCTACTTACTCCTGATAATCATCTGTGAAAAGTATGAAAAATATATATATGTATATATTAGTAAACAGATATTAGTCTACCATATTGGTTACTGCATTTCATAAAATTAAGCATTCTATTCTATTGGTTATAGATTTAAATGTCAGCAGAAAATAATGATTGGCATCTGTTTAGGTCTTTAATGTTTGCCAAGTACTTTTGTACTCTTGTACTTTTGTACTTTTACATTCATTTCAGTCATACGATAACCTTTTGAAGTAGTATCGTCAAGTATTATTATTATTTCCATTTTATAGATGAGAAAACTGAACCTCAGAAAGTTTAAGGTTGCAAAGCGCATAATAGATGCAAAATTTTAACCCAGTTCATCCTTTTTTTTTTTTTTTAACAAATTAGGAAGTATTTTTAGTTAGCTTTCTAAACTATGAAGTATCACCTAATTTTGGAATGGCTTTTTTTTTAAACTGATAATCTCCACAGCAGAGTTATTAGTTCATATTATTCTTTCCCCAGGTTCTTTATTCTCCTGTCCCTTATCTACTAGCACTGAGTAGCACAAAGTTTGTTTTACTAGGATGTTCATTCTCCTTGAAGAAAGGGAAAGATTGATTTAGGTGCCAGTGGCGGTACAACACTTGACTATAAAAACAGTAAGAGAGCAGCATACGTATATAGTCTGCGTGTGTTTTTTGTATGCATGTATTTAATTTCTTTTTGATGTCCTACTCTTAGATCATTAGTCTTTAGTAAAGACTTTTCTAAACTATATGGAGCCATCCATTATTTGTTTACACAAAATGGTATAATTGGCGCTTGGGTAAAACCCAAACTCATATTTGCCTTAGTGACCCAGTATTAAACACTGCTATCCTTGAACTGTCTGAATTCATCAGATAATCCTGTTAAGCTCTTTTACTTCCTTAAGAAAAAAGCTCTCCTGTGTGTGTTGAATGCTCTTGTGTCTGTGGGGAAGTGTTTTGTGACACATTTTAAATAGACCTTTGGCCCCTATACAGTTTTTTTTTCAATCATGCATTAAACTTCACCAGTGAACAAGTGTCTCTTTCTTCTGGGTCTGTGTTTATTCAGCTTGTGACTGGGGTGCCCCATACACTGCTAAATAGATTCACGTCCTGGCTGTGTGATGTTATAAAAGACATCTGATTAAGTTTAAACAGAAATAATTAAAATACACACAAACATACACCCCTTCCCCCAAGAATTGTTGATAATGTGTGGCATGAGAACATTAGCATGCATTAAAAATTCTTCAGGCTGTTCCCCAAAAAATCAATTAAGATCTGGCATAATTTGTTTTGTTTGATCAGTTAGCAGCTCACTACTTCAATTACCTTTATAATATTTTTGTTGTTGTTTTTCAGTCCTGTCTTGACTCTTCATGATCCCATTTGGGGTTTTCTTTGCAAAGATACAGGAGTGGTTTGCATTTCCCTCTTTAGCTCATTTTCCAGATGAGGAAACGGAGTCAAACAGGGTAAAGTGACTTGCCCAGGGTCATATAGCTAGTAAATGTGTGAGGCAGATTTGAACTCAAGAAGATGAGTCTTCCTGATTCCCAGCCTGGCACTCTATTTACTGTACTGCCTACAAAATGTTAAAATAAAGAAATCTTGAAACCAAGGGGTCTAAACTTGAGATTTGTGAAATTGGTTTTCTTTAAAAAATTTTTTGACAGGCTCAGATTTCTAAAATCTAGTCACTGCTCTGATTCTTATAATCTAGCCACTGCTCAGATTTTTACAATCTAGTCAATAGCTCACAGATGCTCAGATTCCTTAAGACTCTGGCTAATATGGTGGATCTTTAATAAATCTTGTTTTTGACTGAAGAAAAAAAATTTTTTTTGACAACTATATTTCAATATTATCAACTTCCTTTGTAATCTTACTCATTTTATTTTACACATTTTAAAAACATTTTGAGAAGGGGTCCAAAGACTTTATCGGGCTGCCAGAGGCTGCTATGACACTAAAAAATTTAAGAACTTCTGCTTTAAATCTCTGAACAGTGACGGTAAGAATCATCTTGTTGGCCACTTGAAAATTATCTAAGTTAAGGCAAAGACTTCTATATAAGGGTCTATAACAATATATTCAGGCTAAGACAAGTAGCAAGCTCAATTAAAAGTTAATAGATAAATAAGGTTACTTATTTTAGAGAAAAAAGAAGAAACAATCAATCATAACAGTTGTCGACTGGCTTTTCAATTCCCCAGACACCTAGAATAGGGCCCTACACAGTATAAACTAGAAGTGACAAACATAGCCTATATTACTCCCAGGTTCACCACATTAAAATGTAATTGAGAAATATTTAATAAATAAAAATACAATGAAACATAGGTAACATTACATTTTAAAACAAAGTCAATATGCAGCCCACAGGGATCCTTACTTATGGATTAGTGTCTGCTATTTCTGTTTGAATTTGACACCACTGCTATAGACTGTTTAAAGCCTTTTTCCTTCATTGAATTAGTATTTGATTATTTTCAAAAGATATTCTGGAGACAGGTGCATATTTTCATGATGGCCTTCTTAGAATGTTATTTTCCCATTTGTTCTTAAAATGTTAGGGCTGGAAAAGATGTTAGCCATAGTATAGTCTAATTCTAGGGTGACAAGATGACTGGGTCTGGAATTAGGAAGCCCTGAGTTCAAATTAAGCCTCAGACACTTGCCCTGGACAAGTCACTTAACTATGATTGCCTCAGTTTCCTCATATGTAAAAATAAGCTGGAGAAGGAAATGGAAAACCAATCCAATATCTTTGCCAAGAAAATCCCAAAATAGGGTCACATAGAGGCGGACAAGACTGAAATGATGCAACAGCAGTCCAACCTTGTTAGTGACTAGAATCTTGTCTCTTGACTTATAACCCAGTGATTTTTTTCCATTACACAAGGCTTTGATGTCTTCATTAACAGTATGCTTCACACTGCTGCAGCTTTTTAAAGTCAACACCTACACATAACTGCTGTAGAAGACCTTTGAAGAAGGAAAAGAATTTGTAATAGCAATTCAGAGAGATTATCACCTAAATCATAAGACTGTTCTAGTCTGTGAATCTTTTAATGGACTCTTTCTTATGAGAAAGCCCCTTTCAAATCAAGACTCCAGTGAAAACCACTGTGATTCTTATATAATGCATTTGGGAACGCTCTCATAATGTATTATACCTTGGATAGATGTGGAGATTGGATTTAGTGACATTTTAAGTCTTCCTATTTGAAAATTTTGTGATTCGGTGAGATGGTGTCCCCGCCTCACCTTTATGCCTTATTTTTATACTTTTCAGCTGTCTTACAGATCTGACTATGTCACCTCCCTCCAGTTCCAACACAGAAGTTTTCAATGTTTCCCTATTTCCCCTAGGATAAAATACTTAGTCTGGCAGTTTAAGGAAGGTTTTACATAATCTGTTCCCCTCCTACCTTATTTCATATTTCTCCCCCTTCACATATACTCTGTCCAATTTAAACTGACCTGCTTGCTGGCTGTTCCCCATAGACAGAACTCCATTTCCCATCTCAGTGTCTTTGCACAGATGGTCCCCTGTATCTTTATTGTACTCCCTCCTTACCCCTACTCTATAGAATCCCTAGATTTCCTTCAAAGCCCGGGTACCACCTCTTTCAGATGACCTTTTCCAACCCCCCCCCCCCCCGGTTATTCACGCCTCTTCCCCCTAGCAGTTACTTTGTATTATTTTGTAAATACTTTGTATTTTGTTACCTGCAAACATGTTTATATCCTCTCCAGTAGAATGGAATCTTACGACTATTCAAACCATGTGGATGAGCAGGAAATCACCCATGTAATATCCTTAGGGACAAGGATTATTTCATTTTTTCCACCACTATCAGCTACTGACTTGAAGGGAAAAACAAGTAGCACTTGAGTTTTTGAATTCAGTCAAATTTCATACAATAGGCTTGTTTCTGAAAGGCTATATGTAAAGTAGATTCCTACAAAAGAGAATTCTTGTCCCGGTTAACTATCAGGCCAGTTTACAGTGTATTTTAAATGTTCTAAGAGCTATATAAAGGAGTACTGCTTTCATAAAAGGAACTCGCCTCTGAAAGTTTATCCAATTCTGTAAATTACAGTATTTTATATGGAGGATTATCTTAAGACAAAGTAAAAACAATTCAACTGTTTTAGAGACATAGACGCATTTTTCTCTAGGAAACAGTCAACCAGAGAGGTACCATCTAAATTGGCTTAGCTGGTTGGTTGGCCTGAGATCATGCCTTCAGGTAAGATGGAGTTTTAAAGAATCCAGGTGATTTGAGAAACATTTTGGGGCTGAGGCCAGAAAAGTCTTTGGCCTGAAATATGAATATTTTAAGAGAAGGATTTGGGGACTGGAATGACCTGGCTAAATTGCCTGTCATTTCACATTCAGACCTCTTCAGGTATTTGCAAGGAAAAAAAAAAAGAAAGAAAGATTACTAACCCTGCCACACAGTTTGGTTAACCCTTGTGCAGAGAGCCTTCCTTCATGATTGCAACAATTCTACAGCATAGTCATTAAAGGCCAGCAGCACTGATGCTGACAGTTTGTTTTTTTTAAATACTTAGGGTCTTTATTTTTTTGGTCTCACAAAAACACAGCTATCATACAAATGTTTTGAACGGCCCTTGGTGAATTATCAGAAATACCTTACAAGTAGAACATAAATGTTGTGGCATAACACAAACCCACTTAAATTTTTCTGGCCTTATTTTTTTTTTCTAGTGTATGGACCCATATGGACAATTTTAGGCAGAGGGGATGAAATTGCCCTTTCTGGTGCCAGAATTAACCGAAGGTCTGGCTCGTGCAGAATGAGAGTCATGGTGTGAGGAAAATGGAAATCTCTGTGTTGCCAGAAATTGTTTGTGCCGAGAGAGTTAGCAAATCAAATTGAGCACATGATGCCTGCCAACCCATGTCAGGCCAAATAGTTCTCTCCTTTTGGCTGCTTCTCTTGAAGCCCTCTCTAATAAAAGGCTAGGAGGAAGGTGAGAGGGGGGTATTGGACAATGGAAAAGGGAAAACTGGCTTGAATGTACCAACTCTTTCATCCAGCTTCAGTGCCTGAAAATTCTCATGAATTCAAGGGAAATGAGTGATTTTCTGTCTGTTAGTAAGAAGCAGTGGAGGAATTTTTTTGGGGGGGGGGTGAGAGGCATGTAATCACCTGGCTCACAAGTTATCTAACCACAAAAAGAAGTATTATCTATAGTTTATTCTATTTCTTGCTTTTTTTCCATTCATGTTCAGATTGTCAGATCCTTAAATTATAACCCAAATAGGATGAATCTCTCCTTTTTTTATCAGAGGACCCCCATAGGTCCTGTACTATCTTTCTCCAGACTGATTGCATAGAATGAGGCCACATTAGCTCCTATTTTTTTTTTTTTGAGCAGATCAGGCATAGGAGCCACAAATGAATTAATTAAATAGGTGGAGTGAGAAATAGAAATGTCTGTCTCCTAACGTACTTTTAGGGGACTCAATGCATTTGACAAGACTAATCTCAAGGGGCAGCTAGGTGGTGCAGTGGATAGAGTGTTGGCCCTGGAGTCATGCTGACCTGAGTTCAAATCCAGTCTCAGACATTTGACACTAGCTGTGTGACCCTGGGCAAATCACTTAACCCCATTGCTTAGCAAAAAACCCCAAAACAAACAAACAAAAAGATTAATCTCAAGATCATAAACTTAAAAACTCTATCCACCTGGTCTCCTGGCCATGTGTTCTAATATTTCCATGCTCACTTTTTGATCAGCATAATTTTTTTCTTATTTTTAATGGTCCATATTTCATGAAGAATCCTTCCTTGGTCTTGCCTAGGAAGACAAACAAAGGTGTCTCTTTCAGGGATGTTGCATTTCCATCTTTTGGAATCTCACTAGAAGCTCCATGTGTTCTACCTGTAGTCAAATTGTTTCAGAAACTTTTTTGGAAAATCAGTGGGTTTGATTTGCCAGATTCTTTCTTTGCTGCTTTCCTGACTCATCCAGAATGAGCAGTGAAAGGCTAATAGGAGTCCATCCTTATGGAAAGTTGTGTTGGTTAGGCTTCCAACCACAAATGTTTCTTGTTGATTGTGGTGAATGAGCCTTGTTAATTATAGGAGTTGGTTATTTCATTTCACTCAATCTGTGGTCCAGAGCCACAGTCAAAGATAGGGTCATATACAAGTAAATACTTTTGAACTGGCTTCACTACTTTCAGGTAAACGGCAGGGAAGTAGGTGTCTTGGCACCTCAAAAACTAAGTCACTCTTAAGCTCCTTAGACCTCTTTAATTCAACAGACATCTATTAAGCACCTACCATTTTCAAGAGCATTATGCTAGGCACAAACCAAATTTAAATATGATACTGTCGCTGCCTTCATGGAGCTTATAGTCTAATACACTCTTTGGAAGCTTGTTTTCTGCACAAAGGGAAGGAATGGGACTGAAGAAAGCCAACCTGTGCTGCTAGTGGGGCTCAAGCCAATCTACACCCACTGGCAACCTTGAATCACAAATCAGGGAGTGATGCAAGACCTTAGAACAAGGATTGAAGACTTTCAGTCCTTTACTTAATTTAATCTCTAGATGCAATTAAGTGATTCTGCTTTGACCATGAGTGCTGAAGGTTAGAATAATCTCCCTCCTGGTGGATACTATCACTGGAGCTGTCTGGTCCAAAGGGAGGTGCTTTTTATGATAAGAATGTTTGAAGAGCCGTGGATAGTTGAAAACTTTTTTTTCCCTGACAGGTGTTTTGGGGGTGGGGTGGATGGGGAGGCATCCTCAGTACCATTATGCCTGTTCGGATCCACATACAAACAAAAAACCTCCAAAGAAACCTGGTTTTTGATTAAACCAATGTTATTTACAAACATAATCTTCAGGCACTGTGTAGAAGAACTCTGATCTGGCAAAGAACACAGGTAACACAATTAGATATTACTTGCTGGTCAGTACTAACTGGAAAAAGGACTTGCACCTATAAGGATCCAAAGATTCATAACAAAAACCTAAGTTGTTTCAGTGGTAGACAGCCTTCAGAATCCCATGGTAAAGTAATCCTTTGTTTAGAAAATGGACTTTAAATTTGCTTAAAGATAGAAGCATTTTCTTTGAACTGTTGTAGAAACATGAACCTACTGTCCTAAAACTGGTTTTTGGAGAGTTCTTCATACTTTGGAAGGCCTGTAATTGGAGGGACAAGACGCAGAGCTCGAGCAGCTTCTCCGAAACCAATAAGGGCTGCCGTTAGAGCAGGATTTCTTAACCATTTGATATCATGGACCCCTCTAACTGGTAGCTAGCATTTATATAGTGTTTACTGTTCACCAGACGCTATGCTAAGCACTTTACAAACATTATCTTATTTGATTGTCACAACAACTCTAGGATGTAGGTGCTATTGTTGACCCCATTTTACAGTTGAGGAAGCTGAGGCAAATAGTTGTTAAGTGACTTGCCCAAGGTCATATAGCTGTTAAGTGTCTGAGGCCAGATTTGAACTCAGGAGGATGAGTCCTTCTGACTCGAGGCCCTACTGCACCACCTAGCTACCCTTGGACATTCTTTAATCACTTGGTTTTTCCTGTAGTCATGATCTTTTTTCTTCTTCTTTTTTTTTTTTTTCCACGAGGCACTTGGGGTTAAGTGACTTGCCTAGGGTCACACAGCTAGTGAGTATCATGTGTCTGAGGCCAGATTTGAACTCAGGTCCTCCTGACTCCAGGGCTGGTGCTTCATCCACTGCACCATTTAGCAGCCTGGTCATGATCTTTTAAGTGATGATATCCTTTATTTAGGAAGCTCTGCAAATTGATGCAAAATCAACAATAAGGAATGCGTTTTTTTTTCTGGACCATATGCTGGGCATCCTCCATGAATGTAACAGATAACTTTGGCAAACTTATTTCTCCCTAATCTTTTCCACATTAAGTATTAGTAATCAGAGGATCATTAATGTTACCTGTTAAATCTTTCAAGGAATCTTGGAAGGAAACAGATCTTAAGAGTTTAAATATAGGGCCTCCATTTTAATTGATGATAAAAAAAACTAGTGTTATAAAAATCTTTAAATCTTTTCAATTTTTCATCTCCTTGTACTCCTTTCAAGTTCCTCTTTAAGTTCATCATTTTGTGATGACTCGCTTTAGCTGAGTCTCTGGGCAAGCTTTCTTTTCAATTTTTTCTCCCAGTACTCACTGTTTTATAAGATATTACTATTCATAATCTTTTATCATCCTTCTTTGTCAGATCATATAATCAGTTTACGTTCGAAATCAATATTGCCCTTTCCTGCCTGGCAAGAAGAGTAAGGGTTTGCTTGCTGAGGCAGTTTCTGGGCTTCTATGGTATCTGTGATAGCTATTGATTTACATTGGTTAAATTTCCTTAGGATATGGCCATTGCCTATGTTAAAATCTGTTCTTTTATTCTTTTCCCTTTTTTGCACAGCAGATTATCTGAATAGGTCAAGTTGAAGTTTTCATATTTACATGTTGTATCTTCTCATTTTTATTTTTTCTAGCTTGTTATTGATTTCAGTCTTTACTCTAACAAGTTACTACTTCGACCTCACACAGACTGCTAACAGAAATGATTCACATTTTTAATTCCAAAGAATAGGGCTCATAATAGTGCTAATTTAATGGTCAGTAAAGAACCAGAATGGTCATATGTGCATGTGTGCATGTCTATGTATGTATGTATGTGTGTATGTATATATGTATGCATACATAAATATACACACCTATCTTAATAGCTTCTACTTCATGAAAAGACCAGGACCTCTTACAGAGAGCATGTTATAGTCAAGTTACTATTAGGATATATGAAGAGAGCCTTAAGCAATCTTTGGGTTGAAATAGGACCTAAGACTCATTGACTTAGGGATCAGAAGCCAATACCATCTTTTCCCAAACCCACTGATTTGTCATAGCTGTTAAAGGGTGAATGTCAGCTCGTTTACCAAAGCATTGTGGTATGGTGGAAAGAGTTAGGGGGCATGAGTTCAGATCTCTCCTTTGATGCTTGCTGCCCACGTAACTGTGGACAAGGCACAAGTAACCTGGATCTCAGTTTCCTCATCTGAAAAAAGAGGAGGTTGCATGAGATCTGGGGTGGGGAACCTGTGGCCTTGAGGCCACATGTGGGCCTTCTAGGTCCTTGGGTATGGCCTTTTGAATGAGTCCCAAGGTTTACAGGTTCAATCAAAGGGCCAAAGTTGAGGACCTAGAGGGTCACAGGTGGTCTCAAGGTCAAAGGTTCCCCACCCCTGGACTAGATGGTCTCTGAGAAAATTTTCAACACTTTATCTGGGAACTTGTAAACTCTTTAAAGGAAGGTGAGAAACTAGCTCTTCTCCTTTCTGATGTCTCCAGTAGGGGGAAGAAGGGTAGAGGAAAGATGGGGGAGATAGAAAGATGGATATTTGTTTGAAAATAAAGTAAAATTTAATTTAAAAATGTTTGTTAAGAAAAACAAAAAAGTGAAGATAAAAATAAGTGCCAATCTCAGGAATTTGTATTTTATCCTTCAGGGAGTAGGGAGGCAACCTACTTTAGGAAGATTATTTTGGCAGCTGTCTGGCAGTTGAGCTGTAGAGGAAAGAAATGGAAGAATCGGGAACCAGGTGGAAGGCTATTGCAGTTGTTGGGGCCAAAGGTCATGAAGGCCTCAACTAGGCTGTATGGGTGGAGAGAAGGGGGACAGATTGGAGAGATATTTCAGGGGTGGAATCTCCCAACTCTGGCTACTGATTGGATGTCTTGGGTAAACTAAAGAATCGAACGTGCATACCTAGGTGACCGGAAGGATGGTGGTATCTTCAATAGAATTGGGATAGATGATGGAAGGGGTGTTTAGGGAGGAAGATATTGAGAATGAATGTTTTGAGGAGCATTAAGGGCATTGAGGGCTATTCCAGCTGCCTGAGTCCCCTAATATAGAGCAGAGGAGTAAGCTGCAAACCCAGACCAGAAAGCCATGAGAAGCAAGAGAGTTTGACTGAATATTTTAAATGTACGCTTTTAAGGCTACCTCAGTGTGCTTGAGACAAATTTAAGATGTTTAGAGGATGGGAAACAGAATTGTTGCTTGAGGTTGGAAAGAGGTAGGAAAAATATCAATCTTTTCTCACATGTACTATGTTTCAGGCCAAGTCATAGTCTTAAAAGGAAAACAGTTTGCTAGGTATAACGAGCATTGACATTAATGTAAAAGTCTGAGAAAATTGTAGTGGTTTATTTTTTTTTAAATCAAGCCAGAATTTTGCAGCAAATAATCATAGGCTGTGTCTGAGCTATCAAAATGTATTTCAAATACAGGCCCTTCAAAACAAGGAAAGGTCAAAACAAATGGAAGGAGAATCTCTGGGGAACATTTATGGTGGTGCCATTACTGGAAAAGCAGCCTCCTAAAGTCACAGTTAAATAAAGATTTTGAAGTTAACTAACCTCACCTGACTCCCTGCTGCTCCTAATTAAATTAGCGCTCGTTGACATCCAATTCTTCAGGAGTGCCCCTAGAGCCAGCCTTAAGCCTTGTTCTTCTGACATGGATTGGCCTTCTCCACTTTACTATCCTGCAAGTCCCTTGCGCCATACTAGCCCTTTTCCCTTTTAACCAGACCTTGCATAGTTGGCCTTTTGTTGTTTTTGTTCAGTTGTGTCCAACTTTTTGTGACCCCATTTGGGGTTTTCTTGGCAAAAATACAGCAGTGGTTTGCCATTTCCCTCTTTAGCTCATTTTACAGATGTAGAAACCGAGGCCAGCAGGGTTAAGTGACTTTCTCAGGGTCACACAGCTAGTAAGTATGTGAAACTACCTTTGAACTCAGGTGCTCCTGACTGAAGCCCTGGTGCTCTGTCCATTGAGCCAACCCACAGTCACCTGACACACAGTAAATGCTTAATAAATGCCAGTGGATGGACTTGAAAGTTTTAAGGGTGAAAACAGGGGTGGAGATTTAAGGGGTTAATCTAAGTGGATCTTGAATTCTATTTCTTGGGGGATGGGCAGGTTTAGTGATAAAGGACATTGAAAGAACCCTCCACCATCCCAGAGCAATGAAAAATTGAGAACTAGTCTTATTTAGTTTCAGTTGTGTTCAACTCTTTGTGGACCCCATTTGGGGTTTTCTTGGCAAAGATACTGAAGTGGTTTACCATTTCCTTCTCCAGCTCATTTTGCAGAAGAGGAAACTGAGGCAAACAGGGTTAAGTGACTTGCCCAGGGTCACACAGCTAGTAAATATCTGAGGCCAGAGTTGAACTCAGGGAGAGGAATTTTCATTATTCCAAGCCCAGTGCTCTATCCAGTGCACCACATTCTTCTCCTAGACCTACTGCTATCGGGGATACAGAAGAAATAGGGTGTATAGCTGACTGCCCTCAAGGAGCTTAAAATCTCTTGGTGGAAACAATATTCACGAATATGAACTAACTAAAGGACATAGTAGGATATGATAAAATACCCGAATATACAAACAAAGGCATAGGGGGGAAATGACTATGATGAAATAGGAAATATTAAGAATAATAGAATACCAGAAATGAATGGAACCTCAGAGATCATCTATTCCAACACTTTCATGAAATTAGAAGATTGAAACCTGGAGAAATGTAGAGAAAAAAGTAGTGAGACATTTGGTCAAATAGGTGAGGGGGGGCCAAAATAAGAAAGATCCTGAATACTTGATAGAAGGGAAAGAACTTGATCCAGTTGGGAGCCCATTAAATGTTTTTGAGGAGAGCAGTAGCTACATGTTTTAGGAACATTATTCTGGTAATACTGTGGATGTTGAATTAAAAGCCATGAGGTCATCAGACCATAGAGTGCTTAACCCCTGGTAACAGACCTGTTTGCTCTAAGTGAACTGGCCCTAAGGTAAGCTCTGAAAGGATGCTTATACCATTAGTTAGAATTTCTGAAATTAGCATAAATAAAAAGCACAACAAACTCCCACGTGATTGTAAAGATTTAGAAGACCACTTAATAAAATTATAAGAATGTAGAAACAGATGCTATGTGTACAAGTCAGTGGAAATATCTCAGCATGTTGATGTCCAGCTGGTTCTGTCTCATTCATTGACTGGGGCCTTTTAAATGAGGGTAGGGTGGAACATTATATTTATAGTATTTTATTCCTGTCTTGTTCCAAAGCATACATACTGCTTTTTTCTCCTAAATTAAAAAAATTAAAAATCATGTTTTCCTTTGTACCCGGAGATGGCAATAGTGATGGGTCATTAACTTTAAAGTCTCAGCCCCTACCCTCGCCCCATACAGTGGTGCCAACTTGCTTTAACTATCCAAATTCTCACATTTAGTCTTCTGTGTAAATAGTGGAATGAGTATTTGTGTGCTTGCCTATGGAACTTTTCACATTTTCCCTTGTGCTGTGATTATCTGCATGTATAGTTTAGCTCCTCAGATACCTGTCACTGTACCTTGCCCTTCCATGGTACTCACAAAGTTTTTATTGAATGGTCGGACTGGAATCAGGTGTATTATGTACAGTCTGCGTCCATAGAACAGGGTTGTTCCCCCCCATGTGAAGCTAATTGGCTCCACAGCATCCGCTTCAGCCAGAAATGCCATCTCTGCCACTTAGCAGCCTCAAGACTTCTCTGACCCTCAGCTTCCTGAAAATTAAAGATAATAATACTTGCACCACCTGCCCCAAATGTTTGTGAGGAAGGCGCATCACAAAGCTTACCGGTGCTGGAGAAACGTGAGCTAAAATCAGATGCCATTTAAATTTCCCAGTCTGGTAGTCTAGTCTGGCCTATACATCTGATGTCATACAGTAGTCTACAACTTTCCTCTGAAGTTTCTCCCAGCGTTTAACAAGGAGTTTTTGTCTAGGTGAACAAACAAATAAATGGAATTTCACCACCTCTCTCCCTGCCAGACAGAAGCCCTTAGCTAAGGAGTTCTTAGGCAGAAGAAAAATTGTTTTATTTGTATTTTTATTTTTTAAGAATAGATCGTTTTGTTTATACAAAGCTGTTATTAATAGGGGACATAGCATAGTGGAAAGAGTGCTGGCTGTGAAGTGATAGGATCTGGGTTTGAATTCTGGCCTCTGTCAGTTAGTGTCATGTGACTGTG
This sequence comes from Vombatus ursinus, assembly GCF_900497805.2. NCBI lineage: Eukaryota > Metazoa > Chordata > Mammalia > Diprotodontia > Vombatidae > Vombatus > Vombatus ursinus. Next base: position 23,967,599 of record NW_020955033.1, on the reverse strand, counting down.
GGTGAGTCCCATAAACTCTCTGGGCCTCATCTTTAAAAAGAGAGGGTTGAACCAGAGGAGATGTAAAGTCTCTTCTATCTCTTTATCTATGATCCTTTGTATTATTTCTTAGTCATGTGAACAAATTGTGTTTTTTAGACTGGGCAAGGTGATATGGCTTAGCAATCCATTTGGAATTTATACACTTAGGAAGTTCACTGGCTCACTGAGAGGTCAAATGATTTGTTCTCAGTCGTTTAACTTGTGTCTTGTCAGAGGCAAGAATTAAACTTAGAAATGGTAGGCATGGTACTGGATTTGCAGTCAGAAAATGTGAATTCAGATATTTCTTTGTGACTCTTACTAGCTGTATGACCCTTGGCAAATTACTTAACCTTGGTTTCCTCATCAGTAAAATGGGGGTAGTGGCAGCACCTACTTTTCAGGGTTGTTACAAGGATCATAAACAAATAAAATTTTATATTATATAGATATGTAATATATGAACTCATATGTGTATCTATATTTGCATATATACATACATATCCACATGTTATATGTAATTTAATAATAAATAACATTTATGTAGTACCTATGTGCCAAGCACTCTGTTAAGTCATTATCATTACAGTGATATTATTACAATCATTATCTCATTTGATCCTCACAACAACACTGAGAGATAGGCGCTGTTATGATCTTCATTTTACATTTGAGGAAACTGAGGCAGTCAGATTAAGTGACTTTCCCAGGGTCACACAGCAAAGTGTCTGAAGCCAAATTTGAACTCAGGTCTTCCCGATTCCAGTCTGCAAGGTCTATCCACCACACCACCTAGCTACTCCTACAACAAATTGGTACTTCTTTTGTGCCCCTCCCCCAAAGCTTGATTAAAAAAAAAAAGTTTGTACTCTGTCTTCCCCATTATTGGATTGTGACCTCCATGAGATGAGAGGCTTTGTCTTGTTTTGTTTTGTTTTTAGCTTTTGTTTCTATCCCCAGCACTTAGCACACAGAGTAGATGTTCAATAAATTCCAGTTGACTCGATCTAACTCAAGTGAACACAGTCTCATTTGGCTTCCACTAATGCACTGTGCTATGGCCTTGGGTTTAGAATTTAGCAGATTAATATCAATGGTGTTATCATAGTTGACATTTATTAAGTGTCTACAGTGTATAAAGTGCTTTTTATGGTTTGCTGTGCAGAGCCCAAGCTAGCAATTGCATATGGATTGGTTTGACTACAATTAGAAGGTCAAAATGTGGTAATTCAGTGGAACTATGATGTCACGGGTGTGAGTGCCCTCTCCAGTGGTATAGATGAGCCCAAACCACATCTTCTCATCCTGTGCCAGTGAAGGATCTCTCCAGCACACCAGAGGTCTTCCTTCCTCTGTTTCTTTTCGTATTTCATAGATGACAGTGCATCCCTGGGTCTATCCATGTACCTATGTACCCTCTGTCTTGCCACATGCCTGGCCCACTTCCCTTTCTTGCCCCATCTGTAGTTGGCAATATCTTTTACAAAAATTTTTGGTCACAAGTTTTCATCGGCAACATGATATATATACCTGTCCAAGATATGGGTACTCATGGACTAATTCAACTAAGAATTATATCAAAGTTTTATGAAAACTGCCTTAGAGAAGTCATGAAAATGACATTGAAACTACTACAAATGTGTCTTGGTTTAAACAAACCTGGTATATAAAAATGTACATTTACACACACAAAGTTGAATTCGTCTTTGCTTTTTACAAGAGTATTTTTCCCCTGAAAGATAAATTTCCCTTGACGAGCAGCTTTCCTCAAATGCCCTTAAAATGTGATTTTATTTAGAAAAATTAGATTTACATATGCCTTTTCAGCATTTTTTTTTGTTCACACTTTTTAATGCCACAAGCAACTCTCTAAGACATGTTGCATTCAGTCATTTCAGTCATGTCCAACTCTTTGTGATCCCATTTAGGGTTTTCTTGGCAAAGATACTGGAGTGAATTGTCATTTCTTTCTCTTGCTCATTTTACAGATGAGGAAACTGAGCCTTGACCAGTGTCACACAGCTCGTATCTGAGGCTGGAATTGAACTCAGTTCTTCCTGACTCCAGGCTCAGCATTCAATCCACTGCGCCACCTAGCTGCCCAACTCTCTAAAACAGCTGCTGACAATAGCTAGCATTTATATTGCATTTTAAGGTTGGCAAAGTCCAGTATATCCTGTATATCATCCTTACAACAGTCCTGAGAGGTAGATGCTATTATTATCCCCACTTTGCAGGTAAGGAGACTAACTCCAAAAGAAGTTATGTTACTTGCCCAAGGTCACACAGCTGGTATATGTCTGAGCTAGGATATTTCCAAATTGAATTTCATGTAAAGATGATATCCCAGATTTAGACCTGGAAGATACCTTAGAAACTACCAAGCAAGTATAACCCTCTCCCCTTTTACAAATGGAGAAACTGAGGTCTAGTGAGGTCAATTAACTTGCACTAAACCTCAGAGGTACTGGTAGGAGAATTGGGATTTGAACACGAGACCTGACTCCAAATCCAGCATTCTTTCCTGATCGATGGTTCTTGGACCCAGATGGCTCTGGAGGAGAAAGTGAGGCTGGTGACCTTGCATGGCCCTCCCTCACTCAAATCAAAGGCAATTGCAAGTCATGTCATCATCTCCCTGACGTCATGGTCCTGTTCAAGAAGGAAGGACAAACCACACCCAACAGTTAGGACAGAAGAAAAGAGATACTAAAACGTAGGTTAGATCCTAACCTTTCCATTTCTTAGCTGAATGACCTGGGGCAAATTCACTTACTGATTTTGTGTATCAGGCCCTCATTTGTATAAAATGGACAAAATCCTTGTGCCATCTATGTCACACAGTCCTGTTATAAGAATCAAATCAAATAATATATGGAAAATACTTTGTAAACCAAAAATCACTCTTAAAAATGTCAGCTCTCATTTATGCATGATGACCTTTAGGGCTGGGAGCTGTGCTTTCTACCAGCTATAAGCTACTATCACCTGGTAGCTAGCCAACTGTGATTTAATACCAAGCGACTGTAGTGGGATTAACTTTGGATAATAATTGGACACCAGAATGAATTCTTCCACTGTCTCATCCAGGAGTGAAAAAGTGATGGGATAGCTAATCTACTAAATAGAAACAATTTTCAGTGGTGCCAGCTTTGTAGAACGATCACTCTGAACATCATGTTATCATGCTTAATGGCTGTTCTTAGTGCCCTTTGTTACTTAGCTCTCCTTTTCTTTCTGGCAAAAAGATTAGCTTTCTTTCTGGGGCACAGGCCCTGTGTGCCAGCCCAAGGAGGAACAGATTGGGCGCTGCCCCAGAAGAGCTCAGGGGAGATAATCTGGCACCATCCCAGACACCTCTGGTTAACCGATCACAGCTGCTGCCCCTTGGTCTCCTGAAATGTTATAGCTGCCATCTTCCTAGAATGGAGAGCACCAATCCTCTGGTAGGGAAAAAGGGCCTTTTAAAGGTGATTTCTTCCACTTACACACCATTGCTTACCAGGTAAAGTGGCTTGGCAGTGTGGGCTATATTTTCTTCTCTCAAATTCTGGCAGATCGCTTCTTTTAAAAAATAAGCATTTTTTAAGCACTTACTATGTGCCAGGCACAGTGGTAGGTACTTTACAAATATTATCTCATTTGATCCTCACAACAAATTGTGGTCCTCATTTTATATTTGGAGAAACTGAGGCAGACAAAAATTAAGTGGCTTGCCTAAGGTCACATAGCTAGTAGGTGTCTGAGGATTTGAACTGGATTGTAACGCAGACCCAGTGATTTATCCACTGCACCACCTAGTTGCCTCATTTGTGTGTGTGTGAGAAGGAGATGTTCAGAAATACTGACTCTGAATCTTACCTCTCTCCATTCTTTATCATCCCAGTCCAGTTTTATTTCTCTCTTTGGTTTCCCCTTGACACTTTTATATGGTGATAGCACCTACCTCACAGGGTCATTGTGAGGACCAGGTAGGATAATATACGTAATGTGATTTACCAACCTTAAAAGTCTATAGAAATATTAGCTGTTATTATTATCATCGTGGCTTTTTTGCTTGAATGGGACTGTATTCTAAATCATTGTAATTAGGTTTGGGTTCCAGCAGCATTAAGTGATTTGTCACTTCGAGTGGAGGCCTAGATCCTAATAATAACTCTCACAGAGTGCTTCACAAAGTGCTTTGCTCACAAAAACCTAAAGAGAGTATGTAGTCCTAATAATCCCATTTTGTAGTTGGGGAAACTGAGGCTCAGTGAGGTTGTTACCCAGCAAGTCTCTGTTGTCATTCTTATCACACAGCCTCTGAAACTTGGGTCCATTTATACATAGATATGTTGTCCATCAATCTTAAGACCAAAAATTTACTAGCATGGTTTAGACTAAAAATCCTTAATATCTGAAGGACTAAAAATGATCCTGCTCTCAGTTTCACTGGCTTTGTGAAGAAACCGGGCAGCAGAATCCTCCTTCAGAAATGGGTATGTTTTCCCATACCGATTGACTGTGATGACCCGCTAGGTCCCAGGCATGCTGGCTCATGTGGGATTTGACCAGGAGACACGTTAGCTCCTTCGCTGTCTGCGGGTCCTTTGTGGGAATGCCCAGAATGTAGCAGCCACGTGACTCAGAGAATGCTGGGAGCACGTCCAGCAGAGGACTTGGCACAGATAGGGCCCCTATTCCTTCGTGTCGGCACAGAATGTATCTGCTGACCCTTGCTCAAGGTCGGCATGGTGAAAGCGTCAGGGAACTGATTAGGCGGAAGATTTTTTTAAAATCTTTTTAGGTTAGAGATAGAGAAGTTCCTGGGAAAAGGCAGCATCTTGTTAATTTGCAAACCGTCCATTTGCTTGAGTAGCAAGACATAGAGATTATTAGGCAAGATGCAGGCTAATAGCAAGTGTCCTATTAGGACTCAAGGCCTCTCCATTCTCATCAGTGATATACATGTTTCACCCAACATACTTTCCATCTCTTGTAGACTTTCTGAATATAGAGAGAGATGGAGAGAGGTATATAGGCTATCTGTGAATAGTAACTAACATTTCTTTTTCTTTTTCTTTTCCTTTTTCTTTCTTTTTTGGCTAGGCAATGGGGTTAAGTGACTTACCCAGGGTCACACAGCTAGTAAGTGTTATGTGTCTGAGGCCAGATTTGAACTTAGGTTCTCCTGAATCCAGGGCCGGTGCTCTATCCACTGCACCACCTAGCTGCCCCAGTAACTAACATTTCTAAAGCACATTAAAGTTTGTAAAACACTTTGCATGTTATCTTATTTGATCTTCAGAACAGCCCAATGAGGTAGGTGCTATTTTTATCCCGATGCTACAGATGAGGTAACTGAGGCCCATACAGGATAACTGATTTGCCCAGGGAGCTACTAAATATAACTGTAACTGTAACAGTAGCTGTAAAATGTTTGAGGTGGGATTTGAACTCATGACTCCCAAGCCCAACACTATCCACTGTGCCACATAGTTCACACATGCAAAAGGAAATTGGGCAAGACAGTGTGGATGAATAAGAATCCATCTGTTATTGCTGGGGATGATGGTCAAAAAGACATACCTAGTGTATATGAACTAGGAGCGTCATTTTCCTATAGAAAGCAGCAAGGGACACACTTTTATTTTAATGGGACTCATTGATTTGGTGACAGCCCAGGGCTTTCTCCTATGCTTTGCACATGTTTGCCCCTTAATAAAGGTCTGTTGAATTGAATTAGACTAGATTGTCTCTAAAATTTCATTGTTGTTTGGACAATCCGTATAGCTGGTCCAGGGCTCAGAGTTGACTGGAGAAGGGTTCAGTCTGAATTGCACTGGATTGGACCAATCATTTAATGACCTCCAGGCTTCTCCCTGAAGCAAAGACCCATCTTTTGAACTCCAGTTTGTTTTCAGCAGTATCATATGGCCACAAATCCTATTACACCAGAATCTCTGAAGACTCTGGATTGTGAATTGAGATGTATTTTAGGTATAAATGTTGTTATTCAGTCATTTCAGTCATGTGCAACTCTTCATGACCCCATTTGGGGTTTTCTTAGCAAAGATACTGGAGTGACTTCCTATTTCTTTCTCCAGCTCATTTTACAGATGAGGAAACTGAAGCAGACAGAGTAAAGTGACTTACTTAGGGTCATATAGTTGGTGTCTGAGGCCGAATTTTAACTTGGGTCTTCCTGACTCCAGACCTAGTGCTCTATCGGCCTAGCTGGCCTAGCTGGCCTAGGTATAAATAGTCTATGGTAGATTACCAAAGAACTGTGCACCCTAAGTCATGTCCAAGTTATCAGAAAAACATTTGAATGGAAAAGGAGTAGCTCATCATGTAGTGAGAACCAAGGAGATGCCTGAGTCAGTGTGTTCTGCAGGTATCCACAGAACATCAAGCTATCTGAGGAAGGTTCCCATTATGGTATTTGGACCTCCCCATGGAGGACTCGTGGGCAGATGTGGGCGTGAGTTACACTGTTTGAGAAGGCATGGACAAGTTGTAATCTGTAGTTTTAGAGGTAGTATGCACAAAGATGAGATCACAGATCTGGCAAGGTTTAGAGCTGTCGTCTGTCTTTAACTCAGAAAGGAAAGTACTCTCATTACCTTCGTGAAAGAGAGGATGAGCATGGACAAGGAACATTGCCTTACAAAAAATCTTGACTTTAGGCTCTAAGTTTATGACATCCCCTGTCCTCCACTCACCGGGTTTTAGTCCTGACCTGTGAATGCATCAATGTGGGGAATTCCTGTTATGGAAATTCCTTCCACAGATAGGCATCTTTTCTGTAACTTAGAATCTTAGACAGTTACTGGGGACAGGTTAAATGATTTGCCCATGTACATACACAGCTAGTATGTATCAGAGGGAGGATCTGAACTCAGGTCTCCCTGACCCTCTATCTTATACCACACGCTGCCTCTCATGATTTCCCTTTAATCCCATGTAAAATCCACATCTTATTTGCTAGTTTCATAAAACATTACTTTTCCAGCACAGAAGCAAACAAATACCATTTGGGGATGGGAGGATTGTCAAATATGGGACTATTGCTTATTTTTGTAAACTTATTTTTCTAAGCTGAGCTTCCTGACCAGTGGTAGCAATGGCGTCTGCTAGACTCGTCACTACTCATCAGGGACCTGCTGACTTCATCCTGGGATTCTCCTGACCTTTTAAATTAGTGTGTTCTGAAAGCCGCTCTTCTTTTTAGTTTGGGAAGGCCATCCAAAACATCTGAATTCACTGAAAAGACTTCTGGGTTATTTGTGGAACTCCAGTCTTCTTCCCATGGATTGTCCTTTCCCACTAAGCAGAACACAGGAAGCGTTGAGACTTGTTGGCCTTGGACAGGTTGGCTCAGATGTTGGGTTTCTGCTGTGACTTTGGAGAGGGAATAGGAATAGCAACAGGGCCTGTGATTTCATGGATGGAGTGAACTCCTGGGTGAGGAAATTCCCTGCACCAGTGCAAGCCAGCACTTTCTCTGTAATTTATATTATGTTATGTTATAAATGTAATGTAATATACTATGTTACATTATGTCACATAGCTATATTATATTATGGTATGTTCTAATTTATCCTTAATTAACGTAACATAATTTATTCTTAATATAATGTGATTCTAATATGTTATCTTCTAATATTCTGTTATATAATATATAACATAATTTATCTAATATAAAATGTTATATATTATATCATATCATATTATATTATTGGGCTAGCTAGGTGTCGCAGTGGATAGAGTCTGGGCCTGGAGTCAGAAAGACTCATCTTTCTGAGTTCAGATCTGGCCTCAGACACTTATTAGCTGTGTGACTTTCAGGGCAAGTCACCAAATCCTGTTTGGCTCAGTTTCCTCATCTGTAAAACAAGCTGGAGAACAAAATGGCAAACCCCTCCAGTATCTTTGCCAAGAAAACTCCAAATGGGGTTACAGAGTCGGACACGATTGAAAAACTACTGATATCATGTTATATTATTCCCTAGAACATTGAGAGGTTAAAGCAATTGCCCAGGGTCATACAGCCAGCAAGTACCAGAGGCAAGACTTGATCCCACATTTTCCTAACTTCAAGGATGGTTCTCTGTATTCACAATGCCATAATGCCTCTTGTGGACAAGGGGGATGTTTATAAAACTTTCCACCCAACTAGGTTACCATTAAACTTTGAAGGGACTGCACCATTAAAAGAAAGTGGCACTTATCTCTCCATATTAGTAATTTAGGGAGACTAGTTATAGATTTGTGGACAAGTACACATCAATTTATTCGTCAGCCTGAAAAGTCACAATTGGACAGTCAGGCTCAGAGTTTGAAGAAACTTGTTGAAATTCCTGGGATCTAAAACCCACAAATTTTTGTAATCAGTGTTCTCTGATTATAGGTTAAGTGTATATACTCTTAGCTTGGTTATTTTACTTTAAATATGAAATATATAAAGCATTTAGAATTTCTTAGCAGTGACCCCATAATAAGCAACATTCTAAACAGATCCTTCTAGCTGTGTGGTATTCTACTCTCACCTTTGCAAAATATATATATATATATATATATATATATATATATATATATATATCTGTATATATGTGTATATATGTACATATGTGTATATATATGTATATATTCATATACATGTATATGTGTGTGTGTGTGTGTGTGTGTGTATATATATATATATATATCAGAGTCATTATAGTTGGGTGAGGAATTGTAATCACTGTCTCCTACATGAGAAGAAAATGAGTATGTTTACCCTTTCACCTTTTGAAGTAGAAAACAAGCAGCTGGCCCCAGGAATACAAAGTATAAAGACTTCTCCCATACTTAAAATAATTAATTTAAGGGCAGAGATTCACTTTTTTTTTTTAGGTCTTGGAACCCTTTCATAGTCTGGTGAAACCTATAAACTGTGTCTGAGAATAAGGTTTTTAAATGCACAAAATAAAATGCATAGAATTACAAAGGAAACCAATTATATTGGAATACAGTTATAAAAATATTTTTAAAAACCAGGTTCATGTACCCAACATTAAGAATTCCCTGATCTAGAGTTAAAACAGACCTCCGAGGCCAATCTCTTATTTTACAGATGAGGAAATTGAGGCTCAGGGAGGTTAAGTGATTTACCCAAAGCCACATAGGCAGGAATATGAATGAATGAAGGATTATAGATTAAATGCTTACGTGCCAAACACTGCACTGAAGAGTGAAAATAAAAATGCAAAAGCAGCACAGTTCCTGCTCTCCTGGAGCTTACGTTCTGATGGGGCAGACAACGTATTTGGGGAGTGGTGTCCAGGAAAGTGTGTTTTGGTCTGCTAAGTCACTGACAAAGTCAGTGAAAGTCTAGAGCAGTTTAGTGAAATACTCTTTCCAGAGGCAACTCAGTTTTTATCAGGACTAGAGGTGGACGGTGGGGTGGGGGCTGAGAGGAGAGATGTAAATACCTGCCCTCTGGTGCAATATAACAGCAGCAGGAGGGAGGAAAATGGCCAGGATGAAGATGGAGACCCATGTGCCCAGGGAATGCACTGCTCAGTGGTTTAACTCCTCCCAAGTGGTGTCCAGGGAATGTTTTGGTCTGGAAGCCACAAGGATGATGTTACAACAATAAGGCAGCAGATTGATGTGTCCTTTCCAGAGTCAGGGGTAGTGTTGATTTGATGTAGAGTTTCGGAGCAAGAGATAGAGAGGGGTAAAGGTGAGGGTAGATGGTTCCCAGGAAGTTCAGAGCCAAGAAGCGTGCTGGATTAGAACTCGAATCCTCTGACTCCCAAACCAGAGCTCTCTGTACTGTACCATGCTGCTGCCTTCTAGTTGTGTGTGATTACAACCTATCTAAGCCTCTTCAACCTGTGTAATTTTTGTTCATTTACATTACTTGCCATAGAGATTAGACACACACATTGGAAACTTTCCTTGAATCCTTTAATATTTTAGAGAAATTGTGCTGGGAAGAAACCTAGAGATTCTACAAGGTGTAGATAGGGAGGGAGATTATCCTAGACATAGTAGAACATTGTGCAGAGGAATAAAGAGGGGGGATGAAGTACTGTGTATGAGGAATAGCTAGCATCCTTGTGTGATGGGAGTGGAGAGAAATGAAGGAGGGAAATATTCAAGGAAACCTTGGAAAAGCAGATGGCAGCCAGACTGTGGAGGTCTTTAAATGCCAGGAAAATAATATATGCAGTGACTGCAGCAATGTAAATAGAAAGAACAAAAAAACCTGAAACTGAATACTCAGTAAATGCATCGTTGAGTCATTTCAGTCACATCTGAGTCTTTGTGACCCCATTTGGAGTTTTCTTGGCAAGGATACTGGAGTGGTTTGCCATTTTCTTCTCCACATGAGGAGACCGAGGCAAACAGGGTTAAGTGACTTGTCCAGGGTCACACAGCTACTCAAAGTATCTGAGGTCAGATTTGAACTCAGGAAGAAGAGTGTTCCCGGCTCCAGGCCCAGCACTTTATCCACTGCCCCACCTAACTGACCACTCAGTAAAGACAGTCACCAAAAAGCTTGGTCCCACTGAAGAATTAATAAAATACCCCTCCCTCCCTTCTTTGCAGAGGAGGGAATGTGTGGGTGTGGAATATCACACCAATTGACAGAATCAATTAATGTGTTGGGCGCTGCTAAACTAGTTTTTTTTTCCCTTCTTGTTCTTCTTTGTTACAAGATTGGCATGCTGAGGAGGGGATGAGGAAGGATATATTCAGAAATGAGGGTGATGTAAAAAAATCAGTATAAGTAAGATATGAATTTAGACATTTCGCAGAGATCCATTCACTCCTCTTATAGAGACAGCAATACATAATGTACACAACACATACCCGTGTATATGTAAAATAAATATATATGTGAATGTGCAAAATAAATACAAGGTAATTGAGAAGGATATGGGGCTAGGAGCTGGAGGATCAGCAAATGCTTCTTGCAAAAGGAGGCATTTTAACTGGCCTTTGCAGGAGACTAGGGAATCCAAAAGATACAGGTGAGGAAAGTGAACATTCCAGGCATGGAAGCCACCTTGTGCAAAGGCTAGGAGATAAGGGAGGAAATATTGCATTGGAGGAATTCCAAGAAGTCCAGTTTGGCTGGTTCGTAGAGGGCATAAAGGGTAGCGTATAGTAGGGCTGCAAGGTTAAGTTGGAACCAAATGGTGAAGGCTTTAAATGCCAAAGAGAGGAACTTTTACAACTGTTGAGTTCACCGAGAGAGAGATTTGACAGAGAGAGAAGAGGGCCCAAGACAGAGCCTAGTGTTCTACCCACAGTTAGGGACTGAGATTTGAGTAATGATCCAGCAAAGGAAATGGAACAGTAGCCAGACAAGTAGGAGGAGAACCAAGAGGAATCTGAGTCATGGAAACCCAGAGGGAAGAGATCATCTAGGAAGAAAGCGGTGGTTAACATCATCAGTTGCATCAAGAAGGATAAGGGCTGATTAAAAGGCCATTGACATTTGCAATTACGAGCTAATTGGTAACTTTGGAGAGAGCCGTTTCTGTTCAGTAATTAGGCTGGAAACCAGATTGCAAGGGATTGGAAAATGAGTGGAGAGAATGTGGAGGCAACTGATGTAGTTAACTTTCTCTAGATTTTGGCTGTAAAAGGGGAGAGGGATATTAAATAAAAGCCTGAGGAAATGGTAGGGTCAAATTGAAGGGTTTTTTAAGGAAGAGATAGACCTGGGTATGTTTAGAGATAGCCAGTTAGAGAGATTGGGAATGGGATGTTGGTTGTGGGGGCAGTCTATAAGACTAAGGCCTTGGCAAAGAGGCCATCTTTTCATCAGAGACTGGAGTAAAGGTGGAGAGAGTAGTGGATGATGTCAAGGTTTTCTGATGTAGAATAGGGGAGAAGAGAGATCTTACAGAAAGTAGACTCTTCTTAACCAAGGATGAGGTAAGATCTGCTGCAGAGCATTTGGGGTGCAGTGCTATAGGATATTTGAGGAGAGAGTTTTGAAACAACTGCTGTGTAGAATATGATAGAGAATCAGTTATGGAGGAATAAAGGTGCATTAAGGGTCCAGCTGAGATTTGATAACAGAAATTTGTGATGGACTCAGTCAGCAAGGTTGCACAACTCCTCTAGCTTTGCTCAGTGGTGTCAGAAGGAATGGAAGAGGTGCATGGTGGGAGTCATCTAGGATGGGGTTTGGCAAGATACAGTCAGTCGGCTAAGAGTAGAAGACAGTGTAACATCAAACTTGTTGACTGTAGAGTCAAGATTTGGACGGAGAGGGAGTGAAACCAGAGGATGCATAACAAGCTGGGGTGGTAGAGGTCATGGTGAGGTAGAAGAATAGGTAGAAAAATACAAAGAAGGAAAGGAATAAACATTTATTAAGGGCATATTCTGTGCCAGGCAGAGGCAGCTAGATGGCTTAGTGGATAGAATGCTAGGCCTGGAGTCAGGAAGACCAGAGTTCAAATCTGGCCTCAGATTTTACTGGCTTTGTGACCGTGGGGAAGTCACTTATCCTCTGTTTGCCTTAATTCACTGGAGAGGAAAATGGCAAACCATCCCAGTATCTTTGCCAAGAAAACTCCATGGACAGTGTTACCACGTATGGTCCATGGGGTAAAGAGCTGGAGATCCCTGAACAATAACATGTCCCAGGCGCTGTGCTGAACACTTCTAAAATATCTCCTTGGATCCTCACAACAACCCTGGGAAGTAGGTGCTGTGATTATCCCATTTCACAATTGAGGAAACTGAGACACAGAGATTAAGTGACTCACCCAGGGTCACACAGCTAGTAAGGGTCTCAGGTAAGATTTGAACTCAGGTTTTCCACACTGCAGTCCCAGTACTCTCTCCACTGCACTTGCTAGTTGCCTCTGAGTAATATTAAGTAATAGGGAGAGATGAAAAGAAAGGACATAACTATCAGTAACTGTCTCTTTGTATGGGGTGAATGGAGTAAAGCAGTTTTCATCAGAATTGAAGAGACTGAATGATCGAGAGACCAACATGTTTGAGAAAATATGGCCATGATTATTGAAGAAGCCCCCTGCCCCCAGGATAAGAGCAAGACTTAGGATGAAGAGAAAGACTATGAACCAGGTACTGAATTAGTCAGGAGAATGACCTCAGGACAGGCCTTCCTCTCTCCTTTCCCATCCCTGTTTTAAGGCCTAAGTTCCTATCAGCTTTGTTCTCAACACTTTAATTTACCTGGAATGTATGGTCTAGCATCAGCCATAGTCTGCAGCCTGAAATTCCTTTTTTCCTTCTTTGTCTCCCCTTTCCCTTCTTTTCTTTTCTCTGCTTCCCATCTTCCTGGTTATAAGGAGTCTCAACCTTCACGGCTGAGTGCTAATATAGTACAGGTCTATTGTTGTATGTCCTATAGGCACATAATCAGAGTAGGATAGCTAAGGAACTAGGGGAGACCTCAGTGACCCTAGGACTGTTTTCCTTTTGTTATTCATACCACAAGGATATGGACTTTAATCTTGGTTAAATTTGGCTAGTTCTCAGGGATTCTTATTCTCAGGAAATTCAGTTCGATTTAATAGATGGTAAGTGTATGTGCAAAGAACCATGCTGAGTATTGGGGTAGATAATAACAATGACTTAAGATACAGTTCCTGCTTTAGTGGAAGTTTCCAGTCTAGTGGGGGAGGTGGGAATGCAACACATACACCCACCCCCAAGTTACTGTAACACAAAATAGAATATAAGTGTATAAGAGGTGGAATTAATGTGCTTGCAGAGTCCAAGGAGGAAAAAAATGTATCCCTGAGGAAGGTCAGAGGAGAGAGGTGACAGTTAAATTCTGTCTTGAAATATAAGTAGGATTTCAATGGATAGTTATGAAGGATGGTATTTAAGTATTTCTGTATATCTGAAATATGTGGTATTTCTGTATATTTGAATTATATAGAACAATGGTGAGCAAAGGTACAGAGATGGGAAAGCATGGTATGTGTATGGGAGCCCTGAGTAGTCCAGTTGGTTTATGGAGTAGTACATGGAATGGAGATGGGAGAGTAAGATAAGGCTGGTAAGATAAGGTAGAACTGGGGCAGCTAGGTGGTGCAGTGGTTAGAACACCAGCCCTGGAGTCAGGAGGACCTGAGTTCAAATCCCACCTCAGACACATACTAGCTGTGTGACCCTGGGCAAGCCACTTAACCCCATTGCTTAGCCAAAAAAAAAAAAAAAGAGATAAGGTAGTACTAGCCACTTGTCAGCAACCACATTTCATAACTTGATGAGCTGATATAGGTGTAATTTTGTGCACATGTTACAGGAACCATGGTTTTATTTCTGTTTTAATTACTGTTTATATACACATAGAGGCAGTATCCCATATATGCATGTATATATGTGTGCATATGTATGTATATGTGCATATATACATATACATATATCTACTTACAGAAATATGCCTGTTATATACATATACATGCATCTATATGTGTGTATACAGTATGTGTGTGTGTATAGAATTGTTGGTCAGTCATTTTAAGTCGTGTCCAACTCTTTGTGACTCCATTTGGGGTTTTCTTGGCAAGGATGCTGGAGTGGTTTGCCATTTCTTTCTCCAGCCCATTTTATAGATGAGAAAACTGAGGCAAACGGGGTTACGTGACTTCCCCAGGGTCACACAGCTAGTAAGTGTCTGAGGCTAGATTTGAACTCAGGTTCTCCTGACTCCAGGGCTAGCATCCTATCCACTGCTCCTCCTCCCTGCCCAACATAGGTATATACACATATACATATGTGTGTATAATATACATGTGTATATAACATACATATGTATATGTTGGTCATACTTGCTTTATATAATTCCCACGCAGGAAGAAGCTGAGTTCCCCCAGCCTGTGTTTCTCAAACTTCCTGCCCACTCCACTCCACTCCACTCCACTCCACTCCACCCCACCACTCTCTCCCCCAGGAGGCAGCCTCGTCGCCCAGCTTAGTGATGTTCTAAAGAGGATTCTTGTTCCGGTGTGGCTTGGACCAGCTGACCTCGGAGGTCCCTTCCCCCACTGAGATTCTGTGGTTCTTCGGTGGCAGACAGACAAGCAGACCGAGCGAGCTTCTTCTCCTTGCTATTTGTTTTGGGCTCTGCCTGTCAACCACAGCTCCATTCACATCTTGGGAGAAGAGGCAGAGCCAAGAGAGCAGCGGGTACATGCCCTGTGTCAGTGGGTGCCCTGGAACCTGCTGCCGTCCTCGTGGCTCTGATGCCTGTTTTAGTAAAAGCTGCTGATGAGCCCTGGGAGCTGCTCCCGTTTCAGGAGTGAGCGGAGCTGCACGGCCCAGGCCTGACTGGGGCATCCGGCACCTGGGCCATCGGTAGGGACAGCAGCACCGATGCTGCCGTCTCTCACTCCTTGTCCTTCAGTGCCTGCTTTGTCCTGATGTTTTTGTGGGCACAACCCCAGAGGTTTTGTAGGGGGAGGAAAAAGTGGGAGTCAGAGGAATAACTACCCTCACTTTCTCTTTTTTCAGCTGTCCGTGCCTTTGACTTTGGAGATTAAATTTTGAAAGGAAAGTTGGAGACATAATCAGGAGCATATTGACATTGGAGCAACTTTAATAACAAAAATAATAGTAATTATTATTATTATAGTTAGCATTTATATAATTCCTACTATGTACCAGGCACTGTGCTAAGTACTTTACAAATATCTCATTTGAGCTATTGTTATCTCTATTTTATAGTTGAGGAAACTGAGGCAAACAGAAGTTAAGTGATTTGCCCGGGGTCACCCAGCTGTTAAGTCTCTGGGGCCGCATTTGAACTCAGGTCTTCTTGACTCCAGACCTAGCACTCTCTTCACTGAATTCCCCAGTGGTGCAGGCATCGAAGTAAGAGATGTCGTGTGGCTCATTCCTACAGGGCCTTTGGACCCTTTTAAGAAAACTAGGAAGAGAATTAAGAAAGAAAAGAATCTTCTTAGATTAGTAGGCAACTGTATTATTTTCGGTTGTCACTCTCCTCCAGTGGGTACCATAGTGAACAGGCAGCGTGGGTGTTTCTTCTTCACAATTCTACAGTGACTCAGATTATATCTAGCCGCATTTCTCCTCCTACTCTGGTCCCACCAAGGAGCCTAATTATCGAGACCATTCTCAGAAAACACCCTTTGCAGGTACTACTCAGTAAGTTTGAATATTTAAAGCAGAGTTCAGAAAAGATGAAAGAACCTTTTTTTGTACAGGTCAAAAGACCTATAGTATTCAGTAGTTCTATCTTTTAAAAAATTATCCAAAACCTGGGAAGACTTATATGAACTGAAGCAAAGGGAAATAAACAGAACCAGGAGAGCATTGTACACAATAACAGCAGTATTGTACAGTGATCAACTATGAATGACTTAGCTCTTCTTAGCAATACAGTGATCCAAGACAATTCCAAAGGGGTTATGATGAAAAACGCTGTCCACCTCCAGAGAAAAAACTGATAAGAGGCTGAATACAGATCAAAGCATACTTTTTTTAAAAAAAAATTTTCTTTATTATTCTTGGGGTGTTTTTTGTCTGTGTTTCCTTTTGCAACATAGTAGCTAATATGGAAATATGTTTTTCATGACTGCACATGCATAATCTATATCAAATTGCTTGCCTTCTCAAGGAGAGGGAAGGGAGGGAGGGAGGAAGGAAGGAAGAGAATTTGGAAGTTAGAAATTTAAAAATTGTTTTTACATATAATTAGAAAAAACAAAATATAAAAAACATAAAATGTGTTGTTTGGCAACACTAGTACTAGGTATTTAAAAAGAATTAAAAATTTTTTTTCAAGGGTTTGGCAAAGTTTTGCTTAAAGTTTCAAGTTTAGCCATTGAGAATCTAGAACACTTTGGAACTTTAATTAAATCTTTCATGGCACTTAATTGCAAATATCTTTATTGGGAGAGGGCTTAGGGGTCATGTTGACCAACTCCCTCATTTCAAATTTGAAGATCATAAGATCACAGATTTGAAGTAAGAAAACATCTTAACGGTCATCTAATTCGAGTCCTACATTTTCCATGTGAGGAAACAGAGTTGCCTTCCCGAGGTCATAGGGGTAGTGGGTAGTAAGGCAGGGCTGAGATTTGAACCTAGATCCTCTGTTTCCAAATCTGATGCTTTTTCCATTACAACGTGCTGATAGTGTGGGTTAACTGAAAGTAGGTCCTTTGACCTGACTTGTGATCCTCGGATCACAGAGTAAGAGCAGGAAGAGATCTTGGACAGATGTTCTTTGGAGATTGTTTGGTAAACATTGGGTAGAGGGATAAAAATTTTTTTATATATTTGTTGGTAAATAGTAATATCAATCTGTATAGATCAAAACTTATTATAGCCTTTTTCAACTAAAAAAATCCTTCAGCTTTCTGTTAGTCAAACTATGACATTTGGTCAACGGTGTCATTTCACGTGAAAACTGCTAGGTGTTGTCAACTGCTTCTAATATAACAAAAGGGAACTAGATCTTGTGAGAGTGGATTTGACCTGTAGAACCCAATGTTCTGATGACCCCAAAGCATTTCTGTAGTTTTTTACTTTAGAACTACCTGTTGTTACTCCCCAGTCATGGGGACCCTGATTGAAGAAACAAGGAAATTGGGACAGCTAGGAGGTGCAGTGGTTAGAGCACCAGCCTTGGAGTCAGGAGGAATTGAGTTCAAATCCAACCTCAGACACTTGACACTTACTAGCTGTGTGACCAAGTCACTTAACCCTGATTGCCTTACCAAAAAGAAGCAGCAGCAAAGGGAATTGATGACTAAATCAGTGCCTACACCCAGTTTTTATCAAACCTAAAAGGAACAGCTCTTAAATATATTCCCTATGTGCTCAACAGAGAGCTAGGACTCATACAGTGTCTAGCTTTATGGATAGGTGTCAGGTTTTTTTTCTTCTTCCTCCAGAACAGTGAAGTAGATTAGAATAAGGATGAAGATGCACTGATTACAAAAAATTAACAGAAATTTTAAATTGAATTCTCATGGATCTTGTACTTAGAGAAAATTTCTTATCGCTACTATTCTGCTATTGGTAAAATCAAGACAAAGGGTCTCAGTGACTTGCGCAGTTATCATAAAAAACAGTTATTCAGTCATATTCAGCCATGTCTGACTCTTCATGACCCCATTTTGGGTTTTCGTGGCAAAGATACTGGAGTGGTTTGCCATTCCCTTCTCCAGTTCATTTTACAAATGAGGAACTGAGGCAGATAAGGTTAAGTGACTTGCCCAAGGTCCCAAGCTAGTAAGTGTCTGAGGCTAGATTTGAATTCAGGAAGATGAGTCTTCCTGATTCCAGACCCACCATGCTATCTACCACTCTACCTGGCTGCCCTATCATAAAAATAAATATCGTAGGGGAAAATATATCATGTCATCCCATAAAATACTCAAGATACAGTAAAACAGGATGTCAGGTCCAGTATTAGAACCTCAAGATCATCTGTCTAATGCAAAATATTTTTAAAATAACTCCTGTCAGATCCTTTTTTAGTATAAATTTTAACATTGAATCATTTCTCTCTGAATAGACGTCGTCTGATCTCCCAGAGATCTTCTTTGGAGACCTTGGAGGATATTGAAGAGAATGCTCCATTACGGAGGTAATTTGTCTTTGTTCCATACATTGCTAACTTGCATGAAAACTTCATGGTGAAATGTGACTTCTTGCTTTCAAAAACTTACCAGAAGAATAACCGTACAAATTAGGGAACTATGAAAAAGCTTAGCCTGCAACTCAGGGGTGTATTAAAAAGTGGAAAGTAATTAAATTCTAATTATTTATGAAACACCTGCAGATTGTTTTTTGTTCAATTTGAGGTTTCTTTCTTGTTTGCTCTTTTTTGAAAGCAGCTACTTAAGGAAATAAATGGGAGCATAGGATTCTCCAGTGTCTTGCCTCAGCCTCAGTAGAGCAGGCTAGCTGTCCTGGGCCTCATTTTGAGCAGTCATCGTGGCTGCCGCTGCATCTCCTACTAAGATAGTTGAAATGTCACTTGGTGACTAGTCCCAGGAACCCTCAGTAAGAATAAGTGTCTGATGCCTGTGTCTAAGAGGGATCAGGGGGTACTTATTTGGACCCAAAGAGGTACAATAGTAAGAATAGTAGTTGTAATAGTAGAAGTAACAACAACTAACATTTGTATAGTGTTTTAAGGTCTGCAAAGCACTTTAAAAATATTATCTCATTTTATCATCATAGTAACCCTAGGAGGTAGGTGCTATTTTTATCCCCATTTTACAGTTGAGGAAACTGAGGCAAGTTACTGACTTTTTTTGGATTCATTTGTGTGTGAGGCCAGATCTGAACTCAGGTCTTCCTGACTCCAGGTCCAGTATTCTATCCTCTGTACCTTTCGACAATCTGCTAGCCATCAATGTGGATAGAGAGACAAATACTTAGAGCTCACTCCAATATGAAGTTCATATACAGTACAGCTGTTTTCCAGGCAGTGTCTCTGGAAGGGAAGGGGAGATAAGAGCAGAGGAGGAGAAGGAAGAGAAAGAGTGGGCAAGGGATGAGAGGATGGGAGGGGCAGGGAGAGAAGAGGGGAGGGAGGAAGGGAGAGAGGGAAGAGAAAAGGAGAGGGGGGAAAGTATGGGAGAGGAAGGAAGAGAAGGGGAAAGAAGAGGAGGGGAGAGCAAAGGCAGGCAGGAGAGGACAAGGAAGAGGTGGTGAGGGCAAAGGAGAGGAGAGAAGTAGCTTGCCCAGGGTCACTCAGGCAGTCATTGACAGTGCCAAGACTGGCCCTGACTCTTAGCCAGCCTGATCTCTTTCCGCCATGCCAGCCTGGAGCTACCCTTCAAAATTAGGAGGCTGCTTGAGAAACCACTTCATCCGAGCACACAGGTATAGTGGACTGAAAAGATCACCTTGTTCATAAAATCTTGTGTTCTCCACTGATTGTAATAGAGCCTAATTGCCAAAAGATTCAGCTTCCACTTAGGAAGTCTAAATACCTCATAAATCCTCAAGTTGGTTTTCTTGTATCCTTTGAGACCATCTGCAGGTGAACTTGGGGGTTTTAAATGGCGTTGAAGATGCATGATAATATTTGGCTTTGCCACAGTTACTCCTCTGTCATTACCTGTTCAGTACTGGAACCGGAGGCTTTTTCTGTGCTTTGCCAGTCCATTTACAGAGCTCGCACCAACAGCTACATTCAGAATAAAACTAGGGAACCAGCATCAGTCCACATGGGTCAGTGGGCATATAGGCTGAAGCTGCATTTTAAGGCCTACCCTGCTTTGCCCAATTTTTGAGAGCACTTAGGAGAACTGAAAGGGAAGGGACCATTAGTACCATCAAAATCTGCCTCCCCACTCCCATCTGACCCAGGAGGAAACAGGCCCAGAGAAGTGGAGTGATATACTTGATGACACAAGTAATAAGTAGCAGAGTTCAGCTTTGAACCTAGTTCCTCTAAAATCAGAATCAGTCTACTTTTGCCTCTCTACAATGGGTAAAATAAAAATGGACCAAAAAAGTCACAGTTCTAGGGGACTCAACAGCACAAATATTAAGATGGAACTGACAAAAACAACAACAAAATTCAGTATACAGGCCAGGACAAACTCACCTCCCTGACCCTAAAGTATTTCTCCGCTGGAACCTTGGTTTTAGAGAGAGTCTTCCACTAAATCCACAGTGGGAGCAGACAAAGTTAAATCGAGGTGAGGGAGGGGGTCAAAGGGGTCAACCATGAATGTCTGGTTGACATGTTCAGTGCCAGGCTTGAGTTCCCCTTTTATTCCCAGCCCTAACCATGCAAAAAGAGCCAGTTCTACGTAGACCTGCATCCTGGCACCCATTTGTCAGCTTCTTACCATGGATCCTTGAGTGCCAGATTTTGTATGTGACACCTTTCTTGAGACTGCAGCTCATGTTCAACTTCTGTGGTTGGTATCTAGGTGTAAGGTGTGTGTGTGTGTGTGTGTGTGCACGCGCGCGTGCGTGTGCATGAGCGCGTGTCTATGACGAGGTCTGACTTTGAGGTAATTTTGCCTAAAATCCTATGGAACTTGATAATTACTCTTCAGCTCCCTAGGGAACTCTGACTAGAGAGGGCAGAGGCAAAATAAGGAGATTTCCCTGTGACTCTGCTGTTTCTACCTAGTGATCTTTTAGAGCATCCTCTTTGTATGCATCCAGACCTCTCTCCTCTACTTTATGAGGCCTGTGATAGTGTGGTTAGGTGGAATAAAAGTGGAGCATTTCCTTTCACAGATAGGGATGGTAAATAAAACATGTGCTGTCTGTTTTAATATTGATTATATTACTAAATATTACTTAATGTATGATATTTCATAATATTGTATGATGTATAATGTTAAATTATAATTTCATAATATGTTACATATTAAATATAATTTATAGTACTCTGCAACATACATATTACAAATATGTACTATTATATTGTGTGATATATGTTATATAAAATGTATATTATGGGACAACATTAAATTATATTTTATATTATATGACAATACTTAATATATTTTTATTATGTTACATACAGTGTTTAATATATTTTAGTAATATTGAATATAATATCTACTGTTTTATAATATACTATTATGATATGCTATTTAATAGCAAAATATATTTCATAAAATATGTATAATACGTTTTAAATTTTATATCTATTTTTAGTTAGATGTAAGGACTGGTCTTATAATATCACTGGTATAGGGAACTCCCAGGTAGGGAAACTCTGTCTACCAGTGCAAGCTGGCACCTTCGCTGCAACATAGTGTTAGAGCTGCCTAGAGAACTGAGAGGTTCAGACACTTGCTCAGTGTCACACAGCTGATGTTCCTCGACTTCAAGGACTGCTTGATATCCACTATGCATTTTTAATTGTCCACTTCAAGATAGGAGGCAAAAACAAAAATGGCAGAAAAACATTAGAACTTGTACAATTTTAAGAAGCTTATCCTTTGCCAAAATGTCCTTTTTTCCCCCTCCAACACTCCCTCAGAAAATGGTATGCACTAATAACTCAAACACTTCAGGCCCGGAGCTGCTTTGGGAACTGTGGGGGTGGGAGAATATTGGCCAAACCATATTTTTTTTTTTTACTTGTTACGTTTCTCTAATGACTGTAAGGGAACTATTAAAAACCTTTTGTATAATTAAGTGCATCATATAATCAGTGCTAACAAGGAATAGCTGATCTGTCTTTAAATTAGTTTTAATTTAATTCATTCCTAATTTAATTGTAGATTGCTTGCAGTGTTTATTTTTAAGAGAGAAGCTTCCAGTTTAAAGTCAGTACCTTTAAAGTTTGCTCATCCATCACTTAACCTGCCGTAACCTGGGCTAACCAGAATTCTAGTTTCCTTGGTGATGGTTGCTAACACCATAATTCCCTTGAAGCATTTCTCCAAATCCCTAGTGATCTCCTTTGAAAATTTTTTTTAAACAAACAAACAGTATGCTTATTTGAAAGCTTACAGATTTAGATATTAGCAAGGAAATAATGGCGTCCCCCTGGTCATCCAGAAGCAAAAGCTCTTCTTTCATCCTTTTCCCTTCTTGCATTCCTCTTGGATACATTTTTCTTTTCTGATGCTTCACTCAGAAGGGAACATTTCCATCAATAGTTCTTTGATAAAGGGCCACCCCGCAGTTCAGGTCCTGATTTGATCAGAATGGAAGTGCGGATCTCCAGGAAGCATCCAGGGAGATAGCCCAAGAAGCCTGAGAACACAGCAGCCCCAGCTTTCTGAGGCTTCTGAGTGTGTCTGGGTGTTGCCAGCAGCAGCAGCTGTTAAACGAATTGCTGTCTCCGTGTCTTCTGCTCCTGCTGGCCTCACCGCCATTTGTGGCCCTCTGCCCTACTTCTGGTTTTACCAGAGGGTAGAAAGAAACTGGTGCTTCTGCGAGAGGGTAGAAAGAAACTGGTGCCTTTGCCAGAGGGTCTGGGGGAGGGGGGAGGTGTGTGGAGGGGGAACGGCCTAAGGGGCTTCTGATCCATCTCCTCCATCTCCATTAAGTAAGTATTCCTTCTAAGTGTTTGTTTGCCAAGGGTGGCAACCTGTTCTAGCTTCATGGGAAGGGATACCATCTGTAGAAATATGCAAGAGAACAGGGACCAGATACCCTGTACATTCTGATTTCATCAGTATTCTTCTGGAAATGTCACCCTGTGTGCTTGGGAATCTGGACTACCTAGTTTCTCTCAAATTGCTAGAACCTCCTGGCCTATGACAATTAACCCTAAGTAGACTGGGCATGTCGAAACCATGGTCACCCAACTTACCATATCCCATTGGCTCACAGACCTAAATTCCAGAGTAATTTTTTGTATAGAGGTAGGCCTGTGGAGGCTACTTTGGCCATAACAAGCTTGCCCGGAGCCTGGATCTAGAGATCCAGGCAACTCTGTGTGTGTGTGTGTGTGTGTGTGTGTGTGTGTGTGTGTGTGTGTGTGTTGGGGAAGAGGGAAGCTAAACTAATTAGGTAGAATTACAGGGGAGAGAAGAGAAGGGATTAAGAGTGGGAAGGAGCTGGATTAAGGGTGGGAAGGAGCTGATGGAACTCCTTCTCCCTAGAGCTGCCTCATCTACCATAACAGACACATGGCTGTAGTACACCCTGAACTGTCATAAACACAGCACTGGACACTTTATCATAGGGTGATAGATCGGAGAGCTGGGAAATAACCTTTGAGGTCAGTGAGTCTAGTTCCTTCCTCTTACAAATTGAGGAAGCTAAGGCCTAGATATATCGCTATAAGCTCTGTGTGTGTGTGTGTGTGTGTATACGTGTGTATATGTGTGTGTGTGTGTGTGTGTGTGTGTGTATATAAAACACATATATATAAGGCCCATGGACATATAGCTAACAAATAGCCAAGTCCAAATTTGAAGCCAGGTATTCTTGACTCCAAACAGAGTCATAGGGACTTAACATTTTTTTTGAAAGTCATAAAAGTTTTAGAAAAGTATTTTAAGAATTCTAGAACTTTGACCGAGTGGTAAAGGTTTAAATAGTATATATCTCTTATTTTATATAATATATAATTATAATATAGTAATCATATTATTATATAAGGTTATATTATATTATTATATCATATTATGTTATATAATAATATAATATATAATTCAATTAAATAAATGCTTATTAAGTGCATACTATGAAAGCAGTTCCTTCCAAAAGCAAAGCCTTCCAAAAGCTTGTTCTGTGGAGTCAAAACCAGGGAAATGTGCAGATGCAAAGTGGAGTGAGCTGGAAATCCAATTTCTGCCCTTCTATAAAGGAAGGCTTTGGGAAGAGTTTGGTATTCCACCCTCCACCCTCCAATCAAAGGAGACAGGAGGCTGAGGGAGGTGACATCAATCTGGGCTTGAGTTAGCAGCGTGGTGATAAGATTAAAAGTGATGAGTTTATCCTTGAAGGGGCATATTATAACATCATATATATTGATAATATTGTAATATGTAGTGATATAATCCCGTTTGTGACAACTACACATGAGAGCCAGCATGGCATAATGTGTCCGTAGGACAAGAGTTCTAGTCTATCCCTAAACACACTTCTGTTAGCTTGATTTACTTGTTACAGTATGAGAATTTAAATCACCGAAGTGTTTGGTGAACACTATGGTTTTTTTCAGTGTTTTTCTAAATGTTATTTCTGTCATTTTTAATGCTAATAGCCAGTCAGCTGGGAAATACTAAAGGATAGTATAAAGAGTCCTAGACTGGAAATCAAGAGGTCCGAATTTTATTTCTGGCCCCTCCAGGAAGGTTACTTCTGATCCTAAATGTTCATAGTCTCTGTTTTTGCAGCTATAAATTGAAAAAGTTAGAAGGAGGCAGTGTGGTATATGTGAAAGATCACTGGATTTGGTGTCTTAGGACCTCGGTTTGAGTCTTAGATCTGCTGCTTATTAATTTTGTGATCGCGGCCTCATTTTATCCTCACTTTCCTCAGGGAGTGGACTAGATCACAGGTATCAGATATGTAGCAGGCAAGGAGCAGCAAAACACCTGAGTGAGGCCCAAACCAGATTAAAATGTAATTGAGAAAGGTTTACCATAATAAATAAAAATGCAGTACAACATTGTTGTTCAGTCATTTTTAGATTTACATATGCCTTTTCAGCATTTTTTTGTCCACACCTCTTAGTTGCCCCAACAACTCTCTAAGACATGTCTCGTTCAGTCATGTCTGACACTTTGTGACCCCTTTTGGGGTTTTCTTGGCAAAAATGCTGTGAAGTGGTTTGCCATTACCTTCTCCAGCTCATTTTTACAGATGAGGAAACTGAGGCAGACAGGGTTAAGTGACTTGCCCAGGGTCACACAGCTAGTAAGTATCTGGGGCTAGATTTGGACTCAGGGAGATATCTTCTTCCTGACTCCAGATCCTGCTCTCTATTCGCTGCCCCACTTAGCTGCCTGAACAGCACAACACAGATCACGTTAATTTGTGGTTTTCTAAGGCAGTGTGCACCAACAGGGGTGTTTATTTTGAGTTTGACACTACTGGACTAGATGATGACCTCTAAGGTCCTCTCCAGCCTTATCTTTATCATCCTGGAATCTTCATATTGCAAAGGTCCATTTCTAGCTCTACCTATGTATAGCATGCTTTGGCCTCATTGCCTTGGGGCCAGGCCAACTGCAACCGTCTCTCACGGCTCCAGGGAATAACTTTAAGGGGTTGGTACATGTTTCTTTACTACTGCAATAACTCGAACCCCTACTGGCTGTGTTACCCTCCTTGTGAGGGGACACTGATTAGCACACCAGTTCCACTTAACATCTGATTAGCTTTTACAAAGAAATATTTACTTAGAAGATGCAGCAGGAAGAAATGAGTCACAATTACCTTCAATACTTTTGGCATAGTAGATTCAAACCGTAACTCAATCTCTACATAGCCTTGGTCTTGCCAGACTCCCATAGCAAGGCACTAGCACTGCCAGATAAATCCACTTTGTTTCAACCGTTATTAGGCTGGGTTCCCAAAAGTTGTCCCTTGCTCCTTGGTATATCAGAGCTGGATATGGCACTGGCTAGACACCCAGGCCTGGCTGCCAGCTCCCAGATTCCTGTTGTTCACTCTCCCGGCCAAGGTCAGAAACCCCCACTCCCTTCAACTAGAAGGGGAAAGGACAAATGAAAAAAACAAGTCCAAGGCTCGTTTCTCAGGGGCCATATGGCGTCAAAGAAGAAGTCTCTAAGGACTTTACCCATACTGTTTAGTCTCCTACTGGACACCGTGAACGAAGGAGAAAAGAAGAGTTGGAAGCCAACTAAGGTCTTTTAAATGCCTCTGTGGTCAACCCCAAAGAGGCAGCTAGGTGGTGCAGTGGATAGAATGGAGTGAAGAAGGCCTGAGTTCAAATCTGGCCTTAGACACTTACTAGCTGGGTCACCCTGGACAAGTCACTTAACCTTGTTTGCCCCAGTTTCCTCATCTGTAAAATGAGCTGAAGAAGGAAATTGCAAACCATACCAGTATCTTTGCCAAGAATACCCCACATGGGGTCATAAAGAGTCAGACACGACTGAACAACAATAAGCCAACTCAGACCAGTTGCAGCATGTCTACTCATGCTCCATAGTTTCTTTGGGGCACTCCCTTTAATATATCATCACAATTCTCCTGAAGGCAAACCCCCTAGCATCCTCCATGTAAAGAGGTTACCTTATCCCTTCTGATGGGAGCTGGGCATGTATCAGAACCCCATTGCATTGACTTTCTGTTCCTGTCTCTCTGTCTCTCTCCTCGTTTCCCTCCATATATGTAGAGTCAGGGAGAGAAGTATATAAATATACACTCAGTGATAATGTCATATACATATACATGTGACAAATGGTAATAAAAATAACACCTGTCCTTGTGTGTGGCCAATGACCTGTAATTTATATCCCCTTTTTAGGGAAACATGAGAAAGGGAGGAAGAAGGTGTTACTGAAATAGTCAGCAAGCATTTATTAAGTGCTTACTGTGTGCCAGGTATTGTGCTGAGAGCCAGGGGTGTAAAAAAAGGCAAAAATCAAAGGCCCTGACATGCAGGAGTTCACATTCTAGTGGAGGAGACAACGTGCAAACAACTAGGCACATCAAAAAGATATACAGTATGAATGGGAGAGCATAAGTATACAGCATAAATGTATAATTTATATTCAGTGTAAATCTCAGAGGGATGTCTCTAGCCATCGGGGAACTGAGACCATTTGCAGAAGGTGGGATTTGAACAGAGTCTTGAAGGAAGCTGGGGATGCTTCCGTATTTTAAGAATTAATGATTTCTAAAAAGTAACTTAAAATTCTTTTAAAGAATTAATGATTTCATCAGTATGAGATTTCCCTCGACTATTACAGATACCTCTACATCTTAGTAAATGGTTTCATGCTATGACCAAAACCGTGGACCACCCGGTGATCAGTTTCCGGATGTA
The DNA here is from genome assembly GCF_900497805.2 of Vombatus ursinus. Lineage (NCBI taxonomy): Eukaryota > Metazoa > Chordata > Mammalia > Diprotodontia > Vombatidae > Vombatus > Vombatus ursinus. The sequence goes on along the minus strand of NW_020955033.1, from coordinate 23,940,163 downwards.
TCCAGATATGCCTTTCACCAAAGGGCGTTGCCGCTCCTCTGTACCTTAATAGTTAGAGGGTCTTTTGTGTGACTGTGGCTGACAAATTCATCACTTGGCAGGAGATCTGGTGATGAACCTTTCCAGACTTGGCTGCTCTGGTCCTCTGATAGCAATTAAAAATCCATCACCATGACCCCTACCAAAAGCTTTTTTCCAGTTTGGAAGGATCTGCCTCCTTCACCAAGTTGGGTTCCCAGAGATAGGCCGGCTTTGTATCTCCTCATCACCTCCGAGGGGTAGGGGTGATTCTCTAATGCCACAGGCTGAAGCTTCTCCAGTATGCTTTCTCTTTCTCTACCCTCAACAAGATTGTCACTTGAAAATAAATGTAGTCATCCAGTTTCTCCCCTTAAAAAAAATCTGTGATACACTGTCCCACAAATGTGGGATCCAGGGAAAAGTGGGCTCACGCTTAGAAGGCCCATATAGGAAAGGGGTAACACACCCCTCCTAATTGCTGGAGGCCCTTTTCTCCCATTCATAATATACTCAAAGTTTCCTGTAAGGATGGTGGATCTGTGTCCTGTTTGTTCTTGGTTCTTTATGTAGACAATGTTGCCACAACTCCAGGAACACTATTGAAGACCCTGATGGGAAGAAGGAAAGTCCAGCATCCTCCAGACCCATTGTAACTGACAAGGCCTCCTTGGGTCAATATTTTTCACGCTTTAGTCTAAGGTCTTTTGATTGATTGAATTGTATTCTCACCTAGTTAAAACAGCAGAGCCAAAATGAGAAAAAGTAGTTTAGGTCATACCCGTGTGTGTGTGTGTGTATGTGTATAATAGAAAATATGTATGTGTATATAATAGATATACTCCCTGCCACATATGCATATATTACTTATCATATACATTTATATGTATTATATGTATGTACATGTGTGTATATATACACCACAGCATATGACTGTATATACACACACACCATTTGTGGTCATACAACATTCATACAAATGTTTAGGTAGTACAATCTGTGATCTTTGTTCCCATCTAAGGAAGATGGCAAGCGGGGAGGGAGAGTCTCCTACAAAAATAATAATAATAATAATAGTCAATGTTGCAAAATCATACAGATCAAAGAAGGATTGAAAGAAGAGATATGAGAGGACACCACCCCACCCACCTCTTGGAAGAGATGAGACGTACACAGATGTGGCATATTGTACATCTTTTCAGACTTTTTCAGAGTATTGCTGGTTTACTGATTTTTTCCTCTTGTTTTTCTTTTCTTTTGTCTTAAAAAGTACTATTTGTTAAATGGGATGGCTCTCTGGGGAAAAGGAGGGGGAGAGATATGGGGGAAAACTATGATGATATAAAAACAAATGATATAAATAAAATTTTAAAAATAATAATAATTGCAGGGCCACAGGACGCAAAATAGCTCCACATACAGCTACCTCTCCAAACACAGATGATGATATAGGGTTGGAGGAGGGGGGAGCAGAAAGGAGGCAAAAGTTTGACTTCATTGCCTTCAACCTCACTTTTTCCTCCCAGAGGTACTTCCCCACCCCTTGCACAAGGGGCAGGAACCAGGGAGGAGCTGGACTCATGAAGTCCTAAGGTGTAAAGGGCAAGCGTAGTAGGCAGAGAGATCATGGGATGGGCACTTCCATTGGAACACAGAGAGCCTCAGTGCCTGGGGTGTGGTGGACAGGGCCAAAGGGCCAGGGACAAGAGCTGGCTCTCAGATTAAGGACTGGTTTTCTAGGTCACATTCTTCCTTTTTTAAAAAGTTTTAATTTAATTTTTAATTTACAGAATAAAACAAGCATTTCCATAACATAGTATAATAAAAAATATTATTGCACATGAAACTGCAAATGTATTATGTGCAACTTGCTATTCCTTTTAAATATATACTAAAGTTAAAGTTATCCTGTAAATTTTTTTCTTCTCTCCCCCCCTTACAGTTTCATAGCCTGACCACATTCAGAGTTCCTTATCCATGAATCATAATTTTTTTTTTTTTGCTCACAGCTTGAAAAAATTTGAGAGAACATGGGGGAGGGGAGAGTATAATGACATTTTTTCCCTTTTTCTGGAATTCTTCATTAAGATCATATAGACCAGAGGCACCAAATTCAGAAACTGAAAGATTCTCAAATGCAGCCCAAACCAGATTAAAAAGTATTTGGGAAATGTTAACCAAATAAAAATACAATACAACCTAGGTAATGTTAATTTGTGGTTTTCTAAGTCAATATGCAGCCTACAAGGATCCTTTTCTATTTGAGTTTGACACCACTGATGCAGATTACTGTAAAAGGAATAGACAGCAGAGAGTAGCACTTTCAGTATTCTCTTCCTCCCAGGAACTTCAGTGGTATTTAGAAATGAATGTATCATCACAAGGAGAAGATGAGTATAATTTGGAGATAAGAAAAGACAGATGCCTAGATTTAAAAATATTATCTTCATGAAAACTTAGAATAATTTCACAGAAACTCCTAAACTTAACTCTACTTAGGAACACACCTCTAAACCCTTCCATGACTCCCTATTGCCTTTTCAAGTCAAGTTCAAATTCTTTATCATGGCATTCAAGGCCTTCCATAATCTGTACACTCTATAATTTTCAATACTACTCCAATCCATGTATCTGGTATTCTAGTCCATGGTCCACCCTACAATACACCCCCTGTCCTGTTCCTTCTACCTAGAGTCCTTTTCCTTCTCTCCTGCTGTCCTCTCAAGCCCCAGAATACTGAATTTCCATGCAAATGCCCCCTTCTCCAGGAAGCCTTCCCTGATTCTTCCCACAATCATCCTGACCTTTCCTCTGTCAGCCCTCATACGGCATTTTCTTTATACTGCTTTTTGGCATTGATGCAGTTTTTCATTATGGTTTTTTTTGTGTGTGTGTGAGGGAGACATGAATAATGTAGCTGAAAAAGCCCTAAATTTGGAATCAGAAGACCTGGGTTTGAGTTCCAGCCCTACTGCTCACTAACCTGAACAATGAATTTTTCTTTTCTGGCCCTCAGTTTCTTCATCTCTAAAATGCAGTGATTGAATTAGATGATCTATTAGGCTGTCTTCTAATTTCAAATCCTGTGATTTTTATCCCCCTAAAACTCAATGAACTCAGTGAAGACTGTGTCTTTAATATTTTTCTAAAATTTCCTTTAGCACCTACTTAGCACAGTGCTCTGTAGACATTAGGTACTTAATAAATGTTTGTTGAATTGAATTGCAACTTGAGCATGTTTGTGTAGGTTTCATGGAATAGTTTGACAGTGCTCCCTAAGGTGTTTTAAAGTCTCTCTTTATTTGGAGTATGTGTTTGGAGTGTTTGGAGGCCTCACTCAGTCCAAGTGATACTGTGCTTTAGTGTCCCAGAGAGTTAAGGTCATCAGGTTTAGGGTTGGGAGAAAGGGAGGAAAGAAGAAAGAAAGAAAAGAAAGGAAGAAAAAGAAAGAAGGAAAGAAAGGAAAAGGAAGGAAGAAAAAGAAGGAAGGGAGAAAGAAAAGGGAAGAGATGGAAAAAGAAGAAAAGGAAAATGAAAGAAGAGCAGAGGGAAAAAAGAAGTGGGAAGGAAGGTAGAAAAAAAGGAAAGGAAAAAAGAAAATGAAAGAAGGAAAAGAAAGAAGGAATGAAGGAATAAAGGAAGGCAGGAAACAAGCCTTTATTAAGTTCCTTCTATGTGCTACTACTGTGCAAAGATAAGCACTTTACAGATGTTACCTTAGTTGATTCTCACAACAACTCTGGGAGGGTAGGTGCTATTATCATCTCTATTTTACAACTGGGGAAACTGAGACAGACAGCTGCTAAGTGATTTGCCTAGGATCACATAACTAATAACTCATTGAGGCTAGATTTGAACCCAGGCCTCCCTAACTCAGGGCCACTGCACCCCCTGGCTACCTCAGGGATCTAATTGGTCATCTTCTATCACTCCTTCATTTTAGAGGTGAGGAAAACTATAGCTTCTATAGGCTATAGGATTAGAATTCCATGGCCAAAGTCACAGAGTAAGAAGCCTGGTCCAGGATTAGGAAGTGGGTGTTCTGACCGCAATCATAAGACTCTTTTCACCCCACTTTGGTATCTGCAGAGAGCAGTGGCAGAGATGCACAGCAGTCTCTCCTAACCTCTCCACCACTACCTGTGCTCCAGGACTGGCTCACAAGAGCCCTGGTGCTATCCTCGGTGTGTGTATAGAGTTGACCCTGTGTACATTGGGGGAGGGGGACGGGAAAGATGCAGAGTAGGGGTGACTTCTACACTAGCTTTCTTTTCCCTTTGCTGTTAGGTCAGCAACTCTCTGGCCCCTGTCTTAGAAGACAGATGTCCTGTATGGAATTTCAGTGCTCTCAGAGATTCTAGAAGGTCTTTGGCTCCTTTATAATTTCAAAAAATCTCTTAGCTGATAAACCAGACTGTGGAAGGGTAGAAGAGGTTGGGGATGACTCCATAGCTTCTAGGCCTGATAACTCTTAGTATCCATCCTTGTTCTTAGGGATTAAATGATTCTTTTGGATATAATCCCTAAGCACTGGATTGATCATGTCAAATAACACTGTTTTTTTAAAATAACAATTCTTTTTTAATTTGCTTTTAATAGTGTTTTTTCCAATTACATGTAAAGAAAGTTTTCAACATTTACTTTTATAAGATTTTGAGTTCCAAACTTTTTTCTCCTTCCTCTCCCCCTCCCCAAGACAGCAGGCAATCTGATATAGGCTATACATGTACAATTACATTAAACATATTTCCATATTAATCATGTTGTGAAAGAAGCATCATATCAAAAGGGAAAACCAAGAGAAAGAAAAAACAAAACAAAAAAAGTGAAAATAGTATACATCAATCTGCATTCAGACTCCATAGTTCTTTCTTTGGATGTGGGTAGTATAAAATAATAATTCTAATAAAAATTTTTAGTTAGGTTCACTCCTGTCACATCTCACAGGGTCACAGATTTAGGACTGAAGGGGGGACTTTAGAACTCATCAAGCCCAGCCCCCCTCCCCTTGTTTTATACATGAGGAAAGAGAGACCCAGAGAAGTTAAATACTTACTCAGGGTCGAACCTAATGAGGTAGGATTTATTTAAATCCTACCTTTCTTTTTCTTTTGGAATTCTTTCTGATTCCAGGTCCAAAACTCCGTTCACTTGGCCATGGAGCTATCTTAGTGAATTCACTTCTGTTTTTCAAGGCATATTAATATTACTAGAGTCCGCCCCCACTCCCCTCCAAAAACAAAAAAAAAACCAAAAACCAACCATCACTTAACTCAGTCCTGAAGACGGGACTGACCCCTTAAGGCACGTGTTCAGAAATGTTCAGTACCCTTCTAAAGAAAATACTCCAGCAACGTAAACCAAAAGTGCAAACTCACAGCACCATTCCACAAGGAAAGGGTAGACAGCTCATTCTTTTACGGCGTTGTTAGCTTTTGGGGGTAATTTTGTCATGTCAAACATGCCGGGTGGCATTAGAAGAAATTTGACCACAGGATCATAGAAATAAGATGCTCTTAGGGCAGAGATGTCACATGCTAGATGGGAGGGATGTAACATACTTCAGAAAAACAAGATTTATTCCATGGAAGCATTTTCTGCCATGTGTCTGATTTTTACTCATGAAATCATAGATGCAGTCCATCTTTCTTAACATCTAGATGAGGACGCCAAGGCCGGGGGAGGGAAAGGGGCTTCTCCAAGATCACATCGGCAGTAGTTATCAGAAATGGGATTTAAACCTAAGTCCCTCAATCTGAGAGTTGGGAAGGGACTTGGCCAGTTCCAGCTTGGGCAAAGAAGCCTTCCTCTAGCATGAGAAGCACTGACCCTTTGCTTGAGAATCTCCAATGGCCTTGAGCTGGAGAGTTAATTACTTTCTCAGGCAGGTAGTCCGTTTCACGTGTATGTTCATTTCATTCTTAGTTTTTCCTCCTCCTCAAGCCAAAATCTGCCACTCTGGACAAGTGGCTGCCATTCCTGTGCTCCTGACTCTTCCTTCTGGAGCCAAACCAAACCAGTTTAATCTTTCTTCCACGTGGACAGCCTTTCACTCGTCTAGTCACAGTGATGCTGTCTGGTATACCCAGTAATGGGCAGAGTTTGGAGAGTAATAGAGGTTACTGTTATGTGAGAAAACAGTATTAGGCAGTTTGGATTTCATCTGGACCGTCCAGTCTGTCTATGTACTACAAATGCGCTGAATGAATAATTCAGTCAGCGAGCATTTATCATGATCCTGTTGTGTATTAGGCACTGTGCAAGGGATAAAAAGACAGAGTAAATAGTCCTACCTTCAAAGACCTTACCTTCTAAGAGAGAAGCAAGTACATCTATATGGATGTGCAGAATAAAGGGGTTAAATACAGATGCAATGTAGTTAAACCCAAGGGAGGAAGGGCTCTAGCAGTTGAAGGAAGTCAGGAAAGAAGGTGGTCCTTAAACTGTGTCTCCAAGCGAGAGAGGGATTCTGTGAGGAGGAAGGAATTACAGGCAAGGGAGACGGCCAGTTCAGTGGCCCAGAAATGAGAGGTTGAGTATTCTGTCTGAGGAACAGAGAGAGAAGGCCTGTTAGATATCAGATATTGCTAGATATTGTAGATATATCAGATACTGTTAGATATTGCTAGATGTCAGAGCGCTACAGAGGAAGAGGGGTTAGCAGCAGGTTGTCAGGGGCTTTAAAAACTAGAGAGGGGTTTATTTCTTGTCGTAGAGGCAAGTGGGGGGTGCATCTAGGTGGCAAAGTGTATAGAGAGCAGGGTTTGGAGTAAGGAAGACCTGAGTTCAAATCTGGCCTCAGACACTTACTAGCTGTGTGATCCTGGGCAAGTATGTTGGCCTTAGTTTCCTCATCTGTAAAATGAACTGGAGAAGGAAATGGAAAAACCACTCCAGTATCTTTGCCAAGAAAACCCCAAATGGGGTCACGAAGAGATGGACACAACCAAAAATAACTGAACCACAGAGACAAACGGGAACCACTGGAGTTTATTGAGTACTTCAGCTCTCTACTTCCTCTTGACTATGTAGGCACAGGATTGTTCTTCTCACCAATCCTTTATTCCTTCCCCTAAAGCTTTCCTCCACTGCCTTGAAGCCTGCGGAGTTTTTGAAAGCTATGCCTGATATGTTGGTCTGACAGGTCTCATGCCCATCTCAGCTGGAAAGGTTTTGAGCAGCAGCCTTGAGATGGACTGGCTGTCATCCCAGAACTAGCCTAGCTATGTTGAGAGGCTCATCATAGGCAGTTATCCACCAGATGATCTTTTTTTTTTTCTTTTTTGGCCACTACAATTCACAAAGGCCATCTGCTGAGAAATGGAGGGGATGCCATCTGTATGGATGACAGGACTACCTGTACCGTTGAAATCACCAGTCTTTTGGAGCACTTCAGAAACTTTTTAGGAGACTGCAAAGCTATCCCATAGTTTTTAACTTGCACATCTTGCTAGAACTGAATTATTAGAGAGCATAGGTGTGCGTGTGTCAGAGGTGCCTCTGCACATCTCATCACTAAAATTGTTATTCTGTGTCTTAAACTCATTTTTAAAAGTCAAATTTAATTGCTCTTTTTAAATTTAATTTTTATTTTTTCAGTTTGATGAAAAAAATATCATTTATGATTGACCAGTCAATAAATGTTTGCCTTTAAAAAAATAAAATTTCCTGGGTATACACCTACCTGAATGAAATGTACTGCCCATGCCTCTGTTAGGGATGTTAGAATTTTTTTTTTTTAAAAAGAAAGCCTTCTTGCGCCTGAACTCATTGACTTCATTATTCCTACTCTGACTCCTGTTTTAGGGTGACTCAAATCATTTGTCTGGTCTTTCCTTCCTGTCTTTGTATAATGACCGCCCAGCTGTCGAGCAAGGAACTAACTGTCTTTTTTTTAAATTGCTTTATTTTTCAGATGTCGGACCCTGTCAGGTTCACCCAGACCAAAGAACTTTAAGAAGGTTCATTTTATCAAGAACATGAAGCAGCATGATACCAGGAACGGCAGGTACTACACAAACAAAAGCCTCCAGGCCCGCTTTCCTGTTTGGACAAGATAGGGGTGGTGTGGTCTAGCCTGGCCCGGCCTGACCTGGGGAGGTGATGAAGAAGGGCAGCATTTCAGTTGCCAGGACTTACCAATGTGAAGCCCTCCCCTTTAAGAAAAAAAGAGAGTCTGCCCAGCCTATCCAAGAAAAACAAAAAGCCCCCAGGAGGCCAGAAATTCTAAAAACCAATTCCTATTAAACAAAGGGCCCTATCTGTATCAGAAACTTGGCAGGCATTTGGATCAACAACCTGCATTTTTACTAAGACTCAACTATTGTTGTTTTGTTTTATTTAGAAATCCTTGTTTGAATAAAAAAAACAGTAGTTAATTTTTTTTCCACCTTTGAAACCCCCACCAAGCAAATAGCCCTTAGACAGACATCTGATCTGTATGTTGGCTTTAGTCCCTGGACTTTTCAGAGGAATCCCAGCCCTTGCTACAAGATTTCTTTTCCTGCCCTGGTTCCAGTTCTTATGTATGCAGAAATTTTGGGTCATGTCATCTCCTACAAAGCTTGTTGAGAAAATGTGAGATGAAAATTACTATTATAACAAAATTGTGATAAGTTGCTTTCAAGACCAGTAAATCTGAGTCCTCATTGGAGTCAATAATGAACAGACCTGATTCTCTCCTTTAATCCGAGGAAAAGGCAGGGGACTGGAAGATCTGACCTTTTAAGGTCATCTTGTATCACTAAGATTCTCTGATTCCCTAATTCTTAAGAAAAGCTTCTCTCAAGCTAGTCTGCAGCCTAGATCTGGGTCTCTCTCTTTAAGTGTCCCACTTAAAAGGGGGCAAGCTTGACTTCAGTGTAGAAAGCAGTTCCAGGGAGTCAGTCTGTTGCAAATAACTATTTTGTTTGATCTCTCTTTGATTTACAATAGACCATATGGTCTCCACTGACACTCTTCCCTTCAGCATAAAAAATATATATATAAATAGCCAAAAAGTCTTTTAGTCAGACTCACAGAGTGACTAAACCCTAGAAATGCTGTCATTTGGTGTTATAAAATATAGCATATAATAAAAAGTTGGATTCTGGCTTTGTAGCACTAAAGATTACAGTTCTTTTAAGACTTATTTTCTCAGAATTCACACTTGAAGCTATTCGTAGAAAAATAGTATGATTTTTGTAGGTACTGCTATGGTTTTACATTAACAAAATAAAACCTTCCTTTCAATTATTTTTATAGACTGTTCAGTCACATTTATTTCTAGTGTGTACATTAATATGACAAACATAACAGTTTTAGTTTTTTTAAATATTGTGTAACTGATATCTGTGGTTCACATTTCTTTGGGTTTTGTTGAATTGATATTTGTTTTCCTCAGGAAGATTGGGAGTCATAGAATTTTTTTGGCTAGAAGGTCATCTTAAGTCATTGTCCTCATTTGGAGAGGAGAGAAACTAAGGCCCACAAAGGTCAAGTGACTAATCCAAGGTCACAAGGCAGTTAGGGTAGAGTTAGGACTATAATACTGGCCTGCAGATTACCCATCTAATAACACTTTTTCTGGTTAACCCCACTGCTTGATTCTAATATATTCATTCTCTATTTTTTATAGTTAGGAGTTTTTGTTTGTTTGTTTTCCTTCCTTCTGTAGAGAATCTCAGTTATTGAATCAAAATCTTCCATATGTGGTTTGAAAAACTGTTGCCCAAAATTTGTTCAAATTTACATGCCTGTCAAGTAAAACCTGTTAAACTATAAAACATACATATGAGCTACAAAAACACTGAAACCTTTTTTTCAGAAAATAAATTTCATCACGATGATGATTTTGCGAAGCAGCTACCCAGACTACCGGGTTCCTTCCTAGACACTGTTTGGCAGCAGGAATATGCAGGGTAGTCTCTGTCTCGCTGGCCAGTAGGATATTCTGATTGGTGGAGCGTTATCAGAGCAGGTGTATGAGCAGCCAACCCGGCCTAGGAACCATATGAGCAAGTGTGAAACCGGCAATGTCCCTGGCAACTTCCAAGGGGAGCTAAAACGAAGTGCTAATTTATCTCTAGAGATTTAAGTAAGTAATTTATCTAGAGAGCTGTGTAAGTGTTCCTTGTTATTAAAATTCAGTCATCCCACCTCTGCTTGAAGACTTCCAATGATGGCAGAATCTAATCATACCCCCTAAGACAGCCCGTGCCAGTTTGGAGGAAGGCAGACCTCATTAACAATTCTAATTGTTAAGAAGATTCTCCTTTATTAAATAGAATGAAGCGTTCTTAGGATAAAATAAATAATCCATGGAATAAACTGGGAAAAAAAAGATAATTCTGGGGGCATAGAGGGAACTTACGGTGCCGGGCACCTAGTACATGCTTAATAAATGTTTGTTGGATCCAGTTGGATTGCATCTCCTACCACTATCCTTGTAGTTCTGTCGAGACTCGGTCCCAGGCATCCCTGGTCCGGCTCATTCCTCCTTGGCTCAACCAAGCCCTGGTTCTGACAGAATCTTGATGCTAATGAGTTTATATATCTAGACCCAGCTGAATCCTATCCCACAGTGTGTGGAAAAACAAACAAACCTCACAGATTGGATCTGAAGGCCATTATAATCTTCAAGAAACCATAGAGAATAGAAGCTGCGGCAGAAAAAAAAAAAAGAGATAGGCCAGTCCTGTTCCAGTTCTCAGGAAGTTGGAATAAACGTACAGACTGGTAAACCTTATATGTTGATACCTTGCAAAATCCTAGAATAGATTGCTAAGTAGACTTCCTGTGGATTTTAAAAAGAACACAGTGATCACTGAGAGCCAGTAGAGTTCTATTAAGAATAAAACTTGTCAAACTAACCTTGTAAAATAATATCAGTTTGATAGCTCTTCAGGGTTTACAAGGCTCTTATCACCCCATTTGCTCTTCACAACAACTGTGTGTGAGGCAGGTGCTGTAATAATAATGACAGCTATGATAATAACAGTCTTCATAGCCTGCCTTCATAAAGCCCTTTCAGGTTCAGAAAGTCCTTTGTATGTATTTACTCATTTGATACAGTAATGCTGGGAGAGACTTGCTATTATTATCCCCATTTTACTGATGGAGGAAAAATGATAGGAAGGGTGAGGAAAATGAGGTTCAGAAAGGTATGTGATTTCCCCAGAGTCACACAGCTGTTGATTATCCTGAATTTGCCCTGCCTGTATCTTGTTTGTATGTAGTTTTTTTTTTTTAACCTGTTTTCTGCCCCATTAGACTGTGAGCTCTTTGAGTTTGGAGACTGGCTTTTTCATTTTTGTTTTTTTTTTTGCCTTTGTATCCTAAGGGCTTTGTATCCTAAGGCCTGGAACATAGTAGGTGGTTAATACATGTTTGTTGAGTAGTGTCTGGTGAGACTCAAACTTAGGTCTCTCTGACTCCGAGGCTAGCACTCCATCCTGCATGCAGCATGGCCTGTATAAGAGGAAATCATTCAGAATGAGGCCAGAAGAGTAGAAGTGAACAAGAATGTGGTTGACTTTGAGTGCCAAGTTAAGGAGTTCATATTTTATCCTATAAACAATAGAGGATTATATTGTTGAATGAGAATTGTTCCAGTCCCATCAAGCAGCCTCAGGAAGAAGGTAGAAAGTGGGATAGGCTAAGGGGTAGGCCTCTGTGGTGAAAGGTGGACCCCGAGAGAGAGGCAGGATCCTTATGGTGCCATTATACTGAGTGACCCATCAAAGAGATGGAGAACGTAGCATTGGATCAGAGGGGGATGGGAACCCTCTTGGAGGAAGACAGATGTCACATAGAAAAGGGATGAGATGGTTCCCATGGT
>NW_020955033.1:23864207-23928317 GCF_900497805.2 Vombatus ursinus | reverse complement strand
ATATAGAAGAGGGGTAGGTTGGTTCCCATGGTCATATAGAAAAGGGATGGGATGGTTCCCATGGCCATATAGAAGAGGGGCAGGTTAGTTCCCAGGCTCATATAGAAGAAGGGTGGGTTGGTTCCCATGGTCATATAGAAGAGGGGTGGGATAGTTCCCGTGGTCATATACACAAAAAGAACTGGGAACTGCTGGGATGGGGAGAGGAAACTATGTCCCTGTGGCACTCCTCCCCCCAGGTTGGCACTCTGGGGAAAAGCTCTGAACATCCTACACTATTAATTTACTCTAAAATGAAAATAATATTACTTGTACTAACCACCTCACAGAGCTCTTGGAGGTAAAATATTTTGTATTTTGTAAACTAGTGACCTGTCTTTTATATAAATTAGAACTACTTGTTATTATTGACAGCAGGTCTTACCAGAAAGATCTGAGGGTTTAGGCTGACCGTATGCTCGATATGAATCACTAGTTTAAGGAATCTGTTTTAAAAGCTGACATATACTCTTAGGCTGCATTAATAGAAATAAGGTGTCCAAATCATGAGAAGTAATTGGTTTCTTACACCCTATGTTGTGTAGGGTATAAGTCAGACCACATCTGGAGAATCATGTTAGATCCAGGCACTACCTTTTAAGATAAATACTGATAATTAAAGTGGGTCCAAAGGAAGGCAGTCAGTGAATCACTCGAGTATGTATTACATGCCTGCTATATGCTAAACACAGTGCTGGGGGCTGGTGTTTACAAAAACACAAATGGAATTCCCTGCCTTCAAACGCATAAGTATGTATAGAATAAACACAGGGTGGTTTAGGAAGGGAAGACACAAGCAGTTGGGGTGCTCAGGAAAGACTTCATCTTTAAGTCATGCTGGAGCTGAGTCTAGAAAGAAGTAAGGGATTCTTTGAGGCAGAGGTGAAGAGGGAGGGCATCCCAGGCATGAGGTGCAGCCAATGCAAAGGCATGGAGATAGAAAATCGAATTTTGTGTGTGACAACTAGTAAGAAAGCCAGTCTGGAAACTATGTGATGTAAGAAATAAGAAATTATTGAAGGAACTGAAGAAGTTTAACTTGGAAAAGAGAAAACTTAGAGAAGATAAAATAGTTGTCCCCAGTAGAATGTAAGCTCCTTGAGAGCAGGTACTGTTTTGTTTTTGTCTAGGTGCCTGCACCTGATGTTACTCTAGACAAAGAATAGGCACTTAATAAATACATATTGAGTTGAGTATTTGAAGGGCCTGTATTAGTTTTTATGTTACTTGAAAGAGCAGAACCAGGATTGAAGGTTGGAAGTTACAAGGAAGAATATTTTTATTTAGGATAAGGAAGTTCTTTCTAATGGTTAAAACTGTCCAAAAAAAGAATAGGTTGTCTCCTGAAAAAAATGAGATCCCTTTTACTAGAGAGGTCCAGACAGAGACTGGATGACTATTTTTCTTGAAACATGGTGCTAAGACTTTTGGGACACCATGTCTTTCTTTATTTCTCTATCTCCACCTCTACCTCTGTCTCTATCAATCTCTATCCATATCTGTTGTTGCTGTTGTTTCGTTGTTTTTCAGTTGTGTCTGACTCTTCGTGACCCTATTTGGAGTTTTCTTGGCAAAGGTACTGAAGTGGTTTACCGTTTCCTTCTTCAGCTCATTTTACAGATGAGGAAACTGAGACAAACAGAGTTGAGTGACTTGCCCAGGGTCTCACAGCTAATGAGTGTCTGAGGTCAGATTTGAATTCATGAAGATATCTTTCTGATTCCAAGCCCAGCGCTCTACCCACTGCACCATCTACCTGCCCTTGTGAACATAGTAGGCACTTATCAATAAATATTTTATTACATGATGTTTTAGAAGCAATTACTACACCGGGTGTTGTGATTTTTTTAGGTCATTTCTAAATCTGTGATTACCTAATTGTATTATTATATGTGCCAGGCATGGATTTACAAGTTTTGCTAGAATTAGGCAAAATTTTTTATGGTTAACATAATTTTCTGGACATTTTTTCCTCACCAGTAATCAATTTGAAACTCAGGAGAGATGGGAGAGAAATAGATTTAATTCCTAAAATTATAAATTTGAAAGATACCTATGAAAGTCTTTTTGATTCAAACAACTTTGGGTTGATTAATCCTTTTGTATTTAGGTTAAAAAAAAACCCCTTAGCTAATACAAATAAGCAAATATTGCAAGAATTATTTAAATTTCCAATTTGATGTTGTAAGCTTATTCTTTAAAAAGCCAATCTTTCCTTCATTTTTGACTTAGAAAAGCAATACCTAATTTCTGGCCCTCGAAAGGAGGGAGAGAAGATGGAATTTCATTCTGAAACCCAGAAAAGTGGCTTTCAGTTTCTATTTCATTTCCACAACTAGGGGCTAGAACATGCTTGAAAAAACTTTGAAAATGGGCAAGTTTCACCTCCTTTTCTCCATCATCATCTAATCCTTTAGCCTTTACTTTTTTCCAATTGAGTTCAGCCTTTCTTGCATCTGCAACTCAACTCTTGGATTGAACATTTTTATAATGAAAAAAATGAGGTATCTTTGCCTTGTCTCCCAGCTGGTTCAGCTCCTCCACAATACATACATACAGGTCTAAAATATTTGTTGAGAGACTCCTCCATGACAGAATTTACCATATTATGGTTTTCCTTTAGCAACTTGTGAAGTTAGATTCCTAATCTCATCCCTGATGCCTAGCCCTATCATGTTATTTCTATATATAGAAGATATTTAGAATTTTCTGCTAGTTAAGCTATGGCAATAATTTTTTCTTAATTTGTCATGCCAAAAAAGGGTGTTTTTGTTTTGTTTTGTTTTTTAAAGCAAGATCATGTGTTTTAACAAAAAGAAAAATGCACTAGGTATCCTAAGATAATTGATTCTAGTTGAAGCATAATTTACTGGATGAGGGACTTTAGGCTAGACTCTGGAGCCTGGCTTTCCTTGTTTGTAAAATGAAGGCCTTAGATTCAAAGAGCTCTAAGGGTCCTTTTGGTTCTGTTATTTTTTGTATTCATTATCTTCCCAGTGGATTCTTGAGAAATCACATCTCATCCTCAGACATAAATCATTGGTCATGTTGGCTTGCCTTAATGCCACTGAGAATTAATTTAATTTAATGCCACGTGGTATAGAATGAAGAGACAGGGATTTATGGTCAGGAGACCTGGGTTAGAATCTCAGGTCTGATACTTAATAGAGGAAGTGACCCTAGGAAAGTCACTTAGCTTTGTCAAGTTTTCTCATACACAAAAAATGAGTATAGTAACACACTAGCTGACTCACAAAATTGTTAGAAAAGTACTATACAAATATGAATCAGCAGTATTATCATTAGTATAGGTGTGCCTGGCTTTCAGAAAACCAAACGTAATAATCTAACTTATTACATACACGAGGTAAGGGGTCATTATTTGCATTATGGAAGACTTGACTAGTGTTCTTCCATTTCACAAAGAAGGTTGTCCTGGGCAAATGAAAGAAAAACATGAAAAAATCATAACAGTTAAAGTAATAGCTACTGTCAATTGAAGGTCAATCAGAAATGAAGATAATGAATTACGTGCACAGTGTCTGGCACACAGTAAGCATTTAATAAATGCTTTCTCTATCTTGTGATAAATTTCTGAAGTCCTTACCTAAGTCATTGGAAAAGTATAATATGATTTATGAAAACTTAATAGCTTTTCAAAAACATACCTGTAATACAAAGCAAGGTTGCTTTTATGGTAAGGAAAGTATTTTATGAACATTGTCATGGACTGGGTTTTTATGGTTGCAGCAGATTCATATATGACTGGAAAAAAACCTTCTTGGCCTAATTTCCATAAAGATTATCCTCTCCACATGAAATCCAGGGTTTTCCAAGTCTCTCCAGCTTGTGGGACGTGATAAATGAACCAGGTTGAATTGGAGCAGATACATATTTCCAACATGTTCCAAGCCAACCACATATGCATAGACATAGCCAATAATATCCATCAACAGGCATTTACTAAGCAAGTACCATATACCAGGCACTGTGCTAGGCACTGAGGATACAGGGACAAAAGGAGCTTAGCATAGTGTCTGTACATAGTAGGCTCTTAATTATAAATGCTTATTGACTTGCCTTACATCTTATTAGAAGAAATAATGTAAACACTTATAAATATATACAGTAAAGTCCAGATTCTTTAGCCATTCAAGGCCCTCTACAATATGGTGCCAGGCCTCCCTTTGCAGTCCTATTCTGTACTACCCTGGTCCACAAACTGTGCTCTCAACTAAAAAGGACTTTGTCAACTCAATGATTGGGTCTCCTAACTTCTCACCCCTTTGCCCGGCTCACACTGCTCTCCATCCTGGGAGTGCTTTTCTCTGCCCATTGGAATCCTTGTCTTTAAAAGCCCAGCTCCTGTGCAAACTGTTCTATGGATATTCTTCTGATCCCCAGTCAGCAAAGAAGGTCCATCTTGAACTAAACCTTACACTGTATTTGGTCCTTCTCTACCATTGTTGTCCTATGGTATTTTATGTTATGTTATTATTATTCCTTTATTATTATTCCTTTACTTTAAGTCCAACAACATCATGGACTGCATCTTATTTAAACTTTTTTTAAAAAGTCATTTTATTGTCAATTCACGGAACACACATTTCCATAACACAATATACAGTAAAAAAAAAAAAAAGATGATTGTACATGAAACTGCAGATCTACTGTGTACAATTTGCTATTCCTTCCAAAAATATAACAAAATTATCATGTAATTTTTTTCCCTTTTTTCCTTCCTCTCCTCCCTTAAAGATGGCTACCCTTAGACACAAATAGATATATATATATACATGTGCATATATGCATACATAAATATGTATGTAAAATTATTCTGTACATCTATTTATTAGTTCTTTCTCTGGATGTAGATAACATCTTTCTTCATATATCCTTTATTTTTAATTTGTCTATTTATGATAGTCAAAAGGACTTCGTCAGGGCAGCTAGGTGGCGCAGTGATAGAGCTCCAGCCTTGGAGTCAAGAGGACCTGAGTTCAAATGTGACCTCAGACACTTGACACTTACTATCTCTATGACCCTGGGCAAGTCACTTAATCCTGACTGCCTCACAAAAAAATAGAAAAAAAAAAAGAAAGAAAGAACGAAAGGACTTTGTCACTCAAAGTTGTTCTTAAAACAATACTGCTGTTACTTTATACAGTGTTCTTTTGGTTCTGCTCGCTTTGCTCATCATCATTATTTAAACTTTATATTTCAGAGGTGCCTCAATAGCTCAAAAATTCTCTGCACACATTAGGTGCTAAATACATTCCTATTAATTAAATAATGAATGAATAGCTAAGTTCTGAGTTTGACCTTGTACAGAAAATTGATAATTGTCATTTTGAGGTGTGTATTTCCAGTGCTTTTATGGTCCTGCTAGCTAAAGACTTTTCCTCTTGGTCTTTCCAGCTCCTCTAGATTCATAAATATTTGCCTTTCAGAGTGCTGGAATTGGAGAGCCCTCATTCCACACACATGGCACACTCATGGCTATTTCAGTTAATACTATTTTCACATAGGGTGCCTGAGAGAGATGCCATCTGCTTCGTGTTTGCTCTGCTTAGTATATAAAGAGATGAAGTCGCCTGCCTGGGGTCGTTCTAGGTGCCTCTGTAAGGGATGGCCTTTGAGGACACTCCATTCAAATCAGACAGAAATCGTGGACGTAGCTGTCCCTAGCCAAGTTCCACTTGGGTCAGCTTGCTAGAAGCATCTTAAAAGGTTTTGAGATAGCCCTGGTTGGAAGGATGGAGAGAAGGGACAGAGCTTTCCTGTGAAGTGTGATCTCAGTGGGAAAATAAAGCCTTGAAAAAGGAAGGGGAAGGGGTCCTTTCACCTGCATTTTCAGGTTAGATGTTGTGTATCTGCTGCTGCCGCACATGCCCCTGCCTATGACCCCATTTAGTTATTGTCCCCAGTGTTCTTTTCCTTTCTACACAAACAGGTTTTTGTTATTTTATTATTTGTTATATATTATATAATATTTAATACTATATAATATTTATGTATTTATGATATATATTTATAACATTATATATAGTATATTTATTTATCATTTAAAATTTTTAAAAAATTTTATTATGTGTTTGTTTATTTGAGACTAACTCTTCCTGTCTCACCCAGGCTGGAAATACAGCAGCCACTCATGGGCCCCATCCCAATACTGATAAACATTGGAGCTCTGGTCTACTCCACTTCTGACCTGGGTCGGTTTGCCTCTTCTTTGGCCGCCTAAGCTCCCCAATTGGAGGACTCACCATATTGGTGCCAGACTTAGTGCAGATACCACCACCACTACGCCTCCCCCATAGCCCTATTGCCTCTGAGAACGCCCAAGCTCACACAATCTACCAGCCTCAGCCTCCCCAGTCACAGGGATTTACAGGGATGTGTCATCATGCCCAGCTTCTAGCAGGCAGTTTAAAAAGAAAGCTTTGATTAAATTAAGACCTTGCTCCTGATTTCATCAGTAACAATCTGTCAACCTAACTTAGTTTTTTAAAATGTGTTAGAGGAAATGGTGCATTTCAAAGAGAAATGTAGCAGCTAGAAAGTGGTACCCATCTTCCTCAGAAAATGACATTGAATGTTTTTACTCATGGGGGTAGAATTGCTGATTGCCATGGTTTTCAGCTATCTTCCATACTATCTTTCTCTTGCCATGAGGGATTTCTGTATTTTGCTAAGAAAAAGGAATCATTCTTCATCCTACAGATGAGCCAGTGGCTCATCAGTAAAGCATTTTCTTCAGGGTTATTTATAGGTTTATAGCCAATTCTCTGCAAAGCCTTGGTACCAAGGGACAGTAATAGAAGAGATAAATGAAATCCATGGATAATTCTCCAATTTCATTTAAGCTCCCAGGTACGACCTCATCTCCCAGGATACTTGAAGCAGTTGCTAAGGAGTATTGTTGATTCCTTGGAGTTGACTCTGCTCTCCTGTCTGCTTTAGTGGGGTTGGGGCGGAGAGAGGAGAAAAACAAAGAACAAGAGGTGCTAATGAGCAATGAAATGATGTGAAACAAAGCGAAGGGAAAGGATAAGCCACACAATCAATAAGCAGCATGTGGATGATTAAAACTGAAATGTACTTTCTTTATTTGTGTTCATTAAGAAGTCATCTAGGTGGCAGACTGCTGGGCATAGAGTCAGGAAGACTTGAGTTCAAATCTGGCCTCAGTCCCTTAAGAGCTGTGTGACCCTGGGCATGTCACTCAACCCTGTTTGCCTCAGTTTCCTCATTTGTAAAATGAGCTAGAGAAATAAATAACAAACCACTCCATTATCTGTGCCAAGAAAACCCCAAATGGGGTCACAAAAAGTTGGGCACAACTGAAATGACTCAGTAGCAAAGAAGGCATCATGGAACTGAAAATTTTAAAAAACCAAATGTTAAAATTTTTTTTTACAAAAAATAAAACAAAAAGAAAAAATAAGCTCATTGTCACAGATTCTCCATCCACCATTGCAGACAAAACCATTCATGCCTTCTCATCCTATGTGATTTTCATCCATGTTCCTAATAAATAAATCATTATTAATAGATTTCCCCCACCAAAAAAAAGATGGTATCATGGTACAGTGGATAAAGTACTGGCCTTCAGATCAGGCAAGATCTGCTGTAGAGACTGGGAGAGCTCAGAAAAGTGTGGACAAAGAAACTGGACCAAATCATTTCACTTCTCTTGGCCTCTGTAAACTGAAAGGGTTGGGCTAGATTGCCTTTGAGATCCCTTCTTACTTTAAATCTGTGATCGTATACACCAATGGGCATGGACAGCAATGTTTCCTAGTCAACTCTGTTTCTTTTAGAAGAGCTCTGAGGTTATTTAGAAGAGCTCTGAGGTCCAGCTAAGAGCTGTAAGAGTTTTAGAAACCAATAGGGTGAATTATCATGGAAAAGTGGAATCTTAGACCTAGAAGAAAACTTATAGGTCATCAGACCAGCCTTCTTGTTTACAGATGAGAAAATTGAGGCTCTTAGAGATTAAGTAACTTGCCTAAATATAACTCAGAAAGACTTAAGTGGGTGTTTTTCAGCGATAGGCTAAAAAATGAAAGAAAAAAAGGGGGGGATAGCAGACTATTATTTAAGAAAAATATCTATTTCTATCCAGTTAAATGTTTAAAAATCAGGAGACCGAGTCAATGTCCGAACCATGCTGACCATATTTGCCTCAGTTTCTTTCATTAGACTCTATCTTCTCCTTCCCTTTTTTCTATATCATCTTGGCATTTTTCTGGTTTAATCTTAAACAGTGCCTTTCCCTCCCTTTCCCTTTTCTCAGGCACAAGTAATCAGTCTGTCCTTCTTAGCAAGATCATAGGATGGAGAACCAGATGAGAATTTAGAGGTCATCCACTCCTACCCCCTCATTTTACATGTGAGGAAACTGAGGCACAGATGAGTGAAGTACCTTGCCCAAGCCCAACTTAGTTCAGTTCAGTTGACACATATAAGAAAGAGCAGTAGTCAAGTTCAAGTTGTTTTCTGTCCGTTTGCATGTTTGTTTTTGTCAAGTAGACACTATCAGCATAATCACTGTAGCACAACTAGCTTTCTTAAAATAATCCTCAGATAGCCTGCCAGACACACACAGCCAGAAAATCTCACCAGCCCAAGTGGGTTGTCCCACATGCTTCTTCCGGTGCTTGGTGTCAACAGAGACATAGCTCAATGATCATTCATTGGCTGGAATAATAGTAGTCGCTAACTTTATAGAGCACTTTAAAGCACTTACTTATCATCTGCTTCTACAGGCAAGCAACACGCATTTATTAAGCACTTGCTGTGTGCCTAGCACTGTGCTAAGCACTGGGGATGCAAACAGAAGCAAAAAGTGGTGTCTACCCTCAAGGAGCGTATATTCTAATGGGGGAAGGCAGTACACAAGAGACAACTGAAAGGGGCAGCTAGGTGGCACAGTGGATAGAGAACCAACCCTGGAGTCAGGAGGACCTGAGTTCAAATCCGTCCTCAGACACATAACACTTACTAGCCATGTGACTCTGGGCAAGTCTCTTAACCCCAATTGCCTCACCAAAAAAATTAAAAAATTTAAAAAAAAAGGGCAACTGAAAGCAAAGAAGGTACCCCCAGGGGAGTATAATAGCCAAGTCCAGGGGAGTATAATAGTAAGTCTGGAGAGTCAGAAGTACAGCTGGGAAGGGAATGAAGCAAGGCCAGCCTGGCAGTGTCCCCAGAACGGACGGCCATGGAAGGAACTCACCAATGGGACAGGGAGTCCTGTAGGACAGAGGGATGATCCAGGATGAGAAGGCAGCAGAGTCTTGGTGGCTAAGCCCAGAGTCAGAACCACACTTGGGGGAGGAATGAAGCATGCCCACCCTGAGCTTGTCCCCAAAGTCGATGCCCTCAGAAGGAACTTGCCCATGTGAGAAGGCAGCTGACATGGTGCAGGGATGACCTAGGGTGAGACAGCAGCATTCCTTTGAGATAAGTACTATTATTATCCCCATTTTGCAGGTGAGGAAATGGAGGCTCAAAGAGTTTTCAGTTGCCTGAGAGGGAGGGAATAAGCATTTATATATCACCTACTAAGTGCCAGGCACTGTGCTAAGCACTTTACAAATACTATCTCATTTGATCCTCACAACAACTCTGTGAGGCAGGTACTATTATTATGCCCATTTTAAAGTTTAGAAAACTGAGGCAAACAGGTTAAGTAACTTGCCCAGGATTGCACAGCTAAGTATCTGAGGCTGGATTTGAACTCGAGCCTCCCTTACTCCAGGCCTAGCATTCCATTCACTGCACTTTCTAGCTGACTTGTTTATGGTTGTTGAGCTAGTATATGTCTGAAGCAGGATTCAAACTCAGCTAGTCTAGTAGAGGTTGGACTCGGTCCAGGGGTCAGGAAGATAAGGGTTCATAAGCATTTATTAAGCACTTACTGTGTGCCAGGTACTATAAATAAGCATTTATTAAGTGCTTATCTTCGGGTACTATGCTAAGTGATGTAGATAGTCCTTATTCTCAAGGACTTCCCATTTTTTGGGGGGGGGGACAACTCGACATGCTGGTAACTGTGTACCTACAAGGCACATACAGAACAAATGGTAAGTAATCTCAGATGAAGGCATGAGGAGTGGGGCAGACTGGGAAATCACGCTGGAGAAGAATGAGCTGTCTTAAAGGAAGCTAGGAGGCAGAAGTAGGAGAGAAAACATTCCAGGCCTCGGGGTCAGCCAGTGAAAAGGCGCTAAGTCAGGAGATAGAGGATGGTGTTTGAGGAACAAAAAGGCTGCATGGATGAGCCACAGAGCACTCAGAGTAGAGGGAAGTGTAAGAGCACTAACTGTAAAAGCAGAAAGGGACCAGGTTATGAAAGGCTTTAAATGCTAGACAGTGAGTTCTATACAGTGTGTCCTAAAAGTTTTAGTGCCATTTGAAGTTTTGTAGCTTAAGACCACACGAAGACTTTTGGAACACCCTATATATTATCCTGGAAGCACTAGGAAGCCAGTGGTGTTTATTAAGTGAGGGTGGAGAGGGGGCGATGGGGTCAGACCTGCGCTTTGGTATCTGAGTGGTAGATAGGTGGAGAAAGGAGAGACTTGGCTGTCATCATAGTCCAGGTGTGAGGTGAGGAGTGGAGAGGAAAGGGCCTGTGTGAGAGATGTTGTGAAAGCAGAAAAGACAAGACATGGAAACAGATTGGATATGAGGGATGAGGGCAGGAGAGGAGTCAAGAATGACACCAAAGTTGAGGGCCTGGGGTTTGGAAGATACGGTCGGCAATAGGAACAGGGGGCAAGGGCATGTGAGAGCAGAACTGATTGACCAGGGCAAGGGAGGGGAGAGCAGCCTAAATTACACTTGAGCTACTCATCTGCATTGGTGAAAGAAGTTTCAACACAGGGAGCTCTCTACAGCAATTGAATTTTTGATATCTACTTTTCAGAGAGAGAAGGGTGGGGAGAGGGACAAAAGGAGAGAGGAGAGAAAATAAGAGGAGAGGGATTGAGAGGGAAAGACAGAAAGAGAGGAGAAAGAGAGAGAGAGATGGACGAAAAGAGAGGAAAGGGGAGAGAGATTGAGAAAGAGAGAGATAGGAGGAGCGAGGAGGGGGAGAAAGAGATTAAAGCGACAGAGGAAGAGAGAAGAAACAAGAAAAGATAAAGAGAAGAGAGTGGAAAAGAGAGAGATGGAGAGAGAGAAAGAAAGAGAGGAAGGGGAGAGAGAAGAGAGATCTGCCTCCTATGAAACCTGAATGTGACTTAGTACAGACAGGGTCTCTATGTTGTCTTTTACTCACACAAGAGTGTTTCTTGATAAAGAGAAGTGAGAGAGGGCAGCAGCCTGTGTAGAATGCCAGATGTGACGTAGTTGGTGCCAAACCAGGGCCTCCCACAGCTGCTAGGTGTTCTTTCACTGTTGGCTTTCCCTGGCACCAGAAGCTTCAGAATACATTTCCAGTCCTTCCTTGCCAGCCTCCCTCTCCACAGCCCATCCCGGCCACTTTCCTGAGCTCTCCATGTTCCTGTCCCTATTCTCTCAATGTATTTCCTTCTCCCCACTGTTGGGCAACAACCTTGGCTTTTTCCTCTGCCCAGAGGGAGAGGTTTTTAAGTTGAAGAGCTGTGAGCACTGACAGGTTTCTCTGTCTTTTCCCACTGTGCATGTACCAGGTGCATCTTAGTCCTAGGGGCTGATTGCTAGGGATGGGGATGGAGCGGGGGGAGCCCACTGCATCTGATAGATTTATAAATATAGACTCAGAGAACATTTTGTTTTTCTTAATAAAATTTTTATTGTGCTGTTGCCAGCTTTTCAGGACACAAAAGGGAGGCCATTCCTACCCTTTTAACTGCACGTTTCTCAGAGGTGGGGAGGAAAGGGGGTTGAGGGCAGTAGTTGGAGAAGAGCTAGAAGAGAAACGATTCTGAAAAGAACTGGAAATTGCAGATTCCAAATAAGCATCCTGATGTCAGCCTCCATAGCTTTTTTTTTTAAGTTCTGTGTCTGGCCACCAGCAAATATAACTTGCATTAGCAGGTCTTCTGAATGAGGAAACTGTGGAACTGAGAAGCATTGAAAAGAAAGTTGACTGGCTGCCAGCCTTTTCTGGTTGTTCTGGTTTTTTCATTTCCTGGAAATCTAGGACTTGTACTAGAGCATTAAGAAAACATCTTTATTTTTGAGTACCCAGCTGTTATAGACACCCAGACCCCCAAAAAAGAAAACACTGGAGACCACTTCTAGACCATGTTCTTGGAGTACTGTCCATTGTTACTTTGCACTGGCCTGTTGTTATGGTAGATTTTTATGTTCCCTTCCCCTTTTGAAAGAATTCACTTGGAGGTGTTAGTCACTATTTTTGAGAGAACTTTTCTATGATGCGGTGTTCTACCAGGAAGAAACCAAACTTCCTTGGCCTGCAGATATTCCTTGGGGTTTTGGTAGTACAATCAGAAACGATTTTTGACAAAATGAGTCTTTTAAAATCCTGGGGTAGGGGTTCTTATCCTCTTGTGCATCATGGACCCTTCTGACAGTTGGGGAAGCCTATATACCCATTCTCACAATGATGTTTTTAAATGCATGAAGCTAAATCCATAGAACTACAAAGGAAACCAGCTATGTTGAAATACAGTTATAGAGGGCAGCTAGGTGTCACAGTGCATAGAGTGCCTGGCCTGGAGTCAGGAAGACTCATCTTCCTGAGTTCAAACCTGGCCTCAGACACGCTTACTAACTGTGTGACCCTGGGCAAGTCACTTAACCCTGTTTGTCTCAGTTTCTTCAACTGTAAAATAAGCTAGAGAAGGAAATGGCAAACTACTCCAGTATCTTTGCCAAGAAAACTCCAAAAGCAGTCGCAGAGAGTCGGACATAACTGAAAACAACTAAACAATAACAATCATCAAAATATTTTTTAGAAGACAAGTTCAAATCCACCCTCCCCACCTACCCTCAGATTTATGAAACCCTGACCTAGTAAATTTTAGACATTAGCTAGTTAGCAAGTAGTGCCAGTTACAGACTGAGAAACTAATCAATAGGTTTGAAACTCCACTGAGTAAAAATGGCCCCAGTGCTCCATCAGCTCATACATTTGTGATATCATTGGTTTTTAGAGTTGGGCCTCCATCCATCCTTTCACCAGTTTAAACACAGTTCCTACTCCTGTGCTTTGGCTATGATGTGGAAGGGGCTTCAGACCTTCTGGTCCTCCATACCAGAAACAGGCCATCTCCAATCCTCCTGATCTGTATCTTGCCAGAGGAGAAAGTGAGGCTGGTGACTTTGCACAGCCCTCCCTCACTTAAATCCAATTCACTTGCACATCATGGCATCACCTTCTTGATGTCAGGGTCCTCTTTGAGATTGAAGGGCAAACAGCAACCAGAAACACTGCTTGGAATACTAACATGTAACCTCATGATGAAGAAATCTAGAAACTTCCATCAGCAGGGGGCTAGAGGTACTTTCTGGAAGTATTTAGAAAACATTCTCTGCACATATTTAGAAACGTCTGCCCATGTTGCCTCCAGCCCTGTAACTTTCTCTCTTCTAATTTTTCCAATGGGTGATGTTTGCCCAGAAACTTGATCTTTGAATTCTTTAAAGGCCCTCCTCTGTGACAGTAATTCCTTCCTTGATTGGGATAATCCTTTGTTTAAAGCTGTCTGGTCACTATGCCCTCAAGTAAGATGTTATATCACAGATGGAACATTATGCATTATTTTTTATTCTTCTGGGTAATGGGGACAAGATGACAAGAGTTATTAGTTGGTGAGATAGGTAGGTAGCCTGTGTCTGAAGTCTGTTGCTACAGGAATTAGGTCTGGTAATCTCATGTATTTCTTGACAGACAGCATCTGGTTTGATTTTCTTTTTTAAATATGGAAGCATTTTGAGGAGGCAAACAATTCTGTTTTTATTTTTAACCAGATCGATAAGCACAGAAATTTTTCTTGGTGCTTGTAAGAAGGGAACCAGGAAATTTTCATCAACAGTTTGGGCTCGGGGCATGGCAGTTGGTAAGCCAGGATAACATTTTCAGATTACTTTTGCACATGTTTGCTAATGTAGGGGTGGAAAAGGATCCATGCTGTCAAAGCTGGCTTCTCCTTTTTTTTTTTTCCTCCTCTTTTGGCCAGAGTCCAAGGTCTCTTTCCTTAGGCCCTGGGGAGACCTCAGGAGGAGTCTGGGATATGTTAGGGGTGGCAACATTAGCTGTCATCAGGTCCCCAGAGTTTGAACAGCAAAGTCTGCTTAAGTCTCAGCTTCTGGGGTCTCTGCCACGGGCTTCCAGAGCCACCTCAGGCCCTGTTGCTTAAATTCATGTACAATAAATACTGGAATTTTGAGAGTCTGGGTAGGCACACAGGGAAAAGAGGATGCCTACCTTCTCTTTCTGCTCACCTTCACTACTGGGTTGTGTGATAAAAAGAACCTATGGTTTGATTTAAGAGTGGAATAAGCATTTATTAAACACTTACTGTGTGCCAGGTACTATGCTAAGTGCTTTACAAATGTAATCTGTAGGAATGATAATGTAGAAAACAAGAGTTTCAGTTCTGACGGGCACTTTCTCGCTGGGTAACTCTAAGCAAGTCACTTCTCTCTGAACCTCAGTTTCCTCTTAGGTAAAATGAGAGGATTGGGCTCAGTTCTCTCCACAGTTCCTTTTAATTCCAACATTCTGTAAAAATGGCCAACCAGACAGGTGGTGATTCTCATCCTGTAGCTGAGAAACATTCCCATTTTGTAACCGTAAGTTTTACATATGCATTAGATTTTGTACTTTTCTATTTTTAAAACCTAGGCAAGTGAATTTCTTTTTTGGTAAATGTGGGCCACCCCTCTTCAGTCTGTTTTAAGCACAGTCGTACCAGAAAGTAGCTGTACCTTGTAGTAATCGCATGGTACATTTTGGTTAAAAACTCCTAAAAACTACTTATTTTTTCTAGTTTCTACTTCCATCAAAAATAGGCAAACACAGTTGTAGTCTATATGTAGGGACACAAGCTTTGGGTAACATTAGTTCCTCAAACTCTGTGCTCAGGGAGACCCTAGAATTCATACCCTCATACCCTTTACCTTTTAGAATCCTTCATGTCCTTCAAGGCTCAACCCAAATGCCTCCTCCTCCATGAAGCCTGTCTTGATCCCTGAACCCCAAGTTATGTTTTCATTTACTTTGTAGACAGTATTGACTTTTCTCTGTACATGTTTCATCCTATCACCCCATACCCCAGTAAAATGTAAAGTCCTTCAAAAATGGGTGATTTTTCATTTTTCCTTTGTATCACCCACACCTAACCCAGTGCCTTATACGTAAGCATTTAGAAGTGCTTGTTGATTGTTATATTAAATAATGAGCATTCCATAAACATTGTCTGTTGCTTTGTTCAACATACTTCTTAACTGAGTTCAATTGAACTTACGGTGAAGTTAGTTACTTGTTGCCTCTTCTGTATAGGGGCTATACACTAATGACAACTAACTTTTATATAGAATTTTTACATGTAATATCTCATTTGCTCCTCACAGCAACCTGGGAGCTGGGTGCTATTATTATCCCCATTTCATAGATAATGAGTCAATAAACATTAAGTGCCTACTCTGTGCCAGGCACTGTGCCAAGTGCTAGAAGAGAAAAGTGAAATGACTTGCCCAAGGTCCCACAGCTAGCAGATATCTGAGGCAGGATTTGAACTTAGGATCCAGCACTCTATATACTTAGCCTGTGGCGTCAAACTCAAATAGAAATGGATTCCGGCAAGCCCATATTGATTTAGAAAATCATAAATTAACATTGTCTATGATGTATTGTATTTTTATTTATTTTGTTAAACATTTCCCAGTTACATTTTGATCTGGTTCTGGCCTCCCTGGGGAATTAGGGAAGCCCTTGGTTCGAAGGGTGTATCAGACTGACTACCTAAATCATTCCAGCCAGGAAAGGCCTGTGGGTGGGTCAGGGTTAAAGCTAGAGGAAAGCGGAGCTACCAGACAACATTCCAACTGGAGCAGTTCTTGGCCAGGAGTTACCTGGCCTTCTCCTCCAGCTGTGCCTGCAGACTCTGGTTTAGCAGGGAGAATTCTTGAGTAATGGGGAGAGAGTGGGTGTCACCCCTCTGGGCCTGGAAAAGTGGAGAATGATTCTATTAGAGCTGTCCACTGTTAATACCGTCAACAATGGTATCTATCCGATGGAGCAAATTAGTGAATTACAGTTCCAATAAGGTTGCCACCTGTTTCCTATTAGCCCAGACAGATGAGAAGCCCCAGCCGTCTGCTGGGTAATAGTGTACTATTGGGCAAGAGCGTACAGCGCAGTCGTGCCTAGAGCACCAATATAATGAGTTATTTTGATCCTTGGCCCTTTTTTTGGCTTGACAACTAGGTTCAAGCAAATCACTGACCTTCTCAGTATTTCTGTCATCGTATCTATAACAAGGAAATTTGGGTCACTGGCTTCACCTCATCTAATGTGAAATCTGTCTCTTACTATCACTTTCTCCTTGTAAGTTTGCCCTCCTATCTCTCTTTGTCTTTCCCCAGGTCTCTTGTCACTAATTCTCTATTGATGGATTTGCCTTCCCTTCATTCTTCCTGGATCTCTCTTTTCTCTCCCTTTCCTTTTCTCTTTTCCTTCTCCCTCCCCTCCCCCACCTTCACTTTCTCCCCTGACCCCCTTCTTACTCCCTCTGTTCCAGTCTCTCACCCATCTAGTGTTCATGGTAGCCTATGGGTCCCTGTATCCATTTCTAACCCCTTCCTTTCCTGTCATGATATACAGATATCAATTGTTCTATTCTGTATCTCTTTTGTCTTTACATCCCGTATCACTCTACCACCCTTTGACTCCCTTCACCTGATCTTTGACCCTCTTGTCTCCTCTTTCCTCATCCCTTGTTTCTCCTCACTTCCCATCTTTACTTAGAGGTACCAGGTTTATCAATTTCAAGGCCATCATCCCTTCTATATTGTACTTGCTACCTGCTGTATGTCAAAAGTGGGGAGTCCTGTGAAAGAAACAAAATACATCTTTAGGACCATAGAATCATAGTATTTAGAGCTGAAAGAAATTGTAGGGAATCTTCATCTAATCCATCCCCTTCCTTGTATATATGAAGAAATGGGCCCGTAGATATAGAATGACTAGCCCAAGATCACCCAGGTAAGGAACTTCATACGTCTCTCTTCTTCTTCTTCTTCTTTTTTTTTTTATTTTTTGGTGAGGCAGTCAGGGCTAAGTGACTTGCCCAGGGTCACACAGATAGTAAGTATCAAGTATCTGAGGCCAGATTTGAACTCAGGTCCTCTTGACTCCAAGGCCAGAGCTCTATTTACTGCACCACCTAGCTGCCCCTCATACATCTCTTTTCAACACCTTTCTCCCTGCCCCAAGAGCCTCTGCCTCCCCTCGAAGACTAGAGCCCCACTCAGATATGTACTTTTTAGACAGTAACCTATACCCTCTAATTTCTCGTCCCTTTCCCCCTTCCCCTTGAATTGATCTAAACCAATTATTAGATGGAAATTAATAACTTATCTTTCAGACTACTGTGTCAGAGACTGATATGCCCCCATAATGTGCTACTCCTTCCAGAGTAGCATTTTAAGAGAGCTTAGTTAGTCCAAAGGAAATACTGTCTACTGGTAGAATATTAGGCATGATGACAAGTTAGTAGCAGGTATTTTAGAGCTGGGTGCATCCCACGAATCACCACCTATTCTACTTACAAGTAAGGTCAAAATCAGAATTTAGTGAGACCCTGCTTATAAAGTATTTTGAACTGTTAATTAGCTAGCACTTCTTAAGCCCCTGCTGTGTGCCAGGCATTGCACTAAGTGCTATTAAAAAGAATGGTGTTTAATAAATATAAATTATGACTAATGCCTAGTCTGGCCTTAAGTCAATGTATAAATATCACCAACACATTTTACAAGTTTTTTCCCCACAATATTTCATTGATGAAATTGTTTCATTCTCTTTTTTTGAATTACTTGGTCCTGGAAGTAATAGAGAGCTACTTGAGTTTATTGAGGTGGGGTAGGGGGAGAGACTGACATAATCATGAGCTTTAGAAAAGTCACTTTGGGAGCTATGTAGTGGATGGATTGGAGCAGGCAAACCCTAAACTTTGTGAGGGGAAAGATCATGTCTTCTCCAAATTTTGTTTGGTTCCCCCCATGCTTAGCACTGTTCTGTCCACAGTTAAGTACTTAGTAAATGTCTGTTTAATTTAATCTCTGTTTCCCAGATGAGGAAACTAAGTCTCAGAGCAGTTGTGACTGGGCAAGTAAAGGAGGCAGCTCTTCAACCCAGGGCCTCTGATTGCAAGTTCAATGTTCTTGTCACCATGCCATACCATGGATGCCCAAATCTTGTGCTCTGTGGGGTACTGGGAGGATGTTGTACCTTAAAATGCCCCCCACTTACCCACCACGATGATCTCTGTTAAAATTACATTCCTTTGAGTTAAGCAAACAGCACCGGGAAGAGTGTGTTGTTCAATCCTGTCCAACTCTCCATGCCCCCATTGGGGTTTTCTTGGCAAAGATACTGGAGTGGTTTGCCATTTCCTTCTCCAGCTCATTTTACAGATGAGGAAACTGAGGCAACCAGGGTTAAGTGACTTGCCCAGGGTCATATAGTTAGTAAGCTAGTGAGGTTGGATTTGAACTCGGAAAAATGAGTCATATTGATTCCAGGCCCAGCGCTCACCAAACCCACCTAGCTGCCCATTCACTAACAGTTTATCAGAATGATCTCCCTGACAGGAGGGATGGGAAAGTCTGAGAAACTAGGTGAAGGATGGGGGTTGTGAGAGGGAGGCAGCCAAGGGTCTAAAAGGAGAAAAGGTTTAGAGAAAGAAGATGTTAGAGACAAATTCAGACTGCCTCAGTTTTGCTGAGGACAGGGGTTCAGTAGAAGTGATGAAAGGGCGGTGTCAACATAGTATCATAGATCTAAGACTGAAGAGGAATTTAAATATCATCTGATCTCATTTTACAAATGAGGTAAAGTGATACAAAAAGAAAAGCTTTTTAAAGTCATCTCAAATCAAATAAATTGAATATATAAAAATATGGCTATGATATTTATGGTAGAAATAGAGGCAAAGACAGGAACTTCACATGCTTTTAGAATGTTAAGCTCATTGAAAAAACACATTATTTTGTCATACATGTGTCCCCAGGGCTTGGCACCAGAAGGTGCTTAATAAATGATTATTAACTGAGTACCCAACCTCATAGCTAGTAAAAAGCAGAGAAGGATTTGAACCTAGGTCTTCTTCACTTTAAGGCCAAGATTCTGTCCATTTCACCATACTGCATGATTGATCCTTCAACCCTTCCCCCTCATTTCATCATGGTAGCCCAAGAGAATCATGCCTGCGTCCTGAATCCTAAAATTATGCCACAACTGTTTTCTTAGTCTGAAGAGGTAGTTGCCAGAAAGGTGTAATGTGTGTCTCTATCATCCCTGATCACTGCCCCACAATCCCTCCTCTCTGGGGTACAACCTTCTCTGACTTTATGACCAAGTCATGACCATGACCATGACCATGACTTGGGGTTCTAGATGATTCTACTCTTCTCTTTGGTGACTCTGGAGGGAAGAGAGGATACAAGGAAACTATTGGTTTTTCCTGATGTCACAACGGTTGGGTTGGTTTTTGTTTTTTGTGGGTTTTTTTTTTTTTAATAAACACTTTGTCTTTGAGTTGTGGCCACTGATCTGCTCAACCTTTTTCTCCAGCAATTTCTCATCCCCCTCCAAAGTTTATTTTTTTGAGATGAATAGCAATTGTTGGGTTTCTTGTTTTTCTTGTTCTTCCTTCTCCTTCTCCTTTTCCTCCTTCTTCTCCTTTTTTTTTTTTCCGGGCAGGGCAAACAAGCAGGAGTTTGTATGGCAAAATGGATGGAGTGTTTGACTTGGCATCAAAATACTCCAAAGTTTAAATATTGCCTTAGATACTTAACAGCTGTGTGCTCTTAGCCAGGTCACTGAACTTGAGTGAGCCTCATTTTTTTTCATCTGTAAACTAGGGATAATAATGCTATCTATAATATACTATACTATAATATACTATAATAATACTATAACATAGAGTTATTGTGAGAATATAAGACACTATATAAATGTGAACCATTGTTATATGTAGAGAAAACTTTAAAAAATTCATCTCAAATTAGATAAACTGAATATATGAAAATATGGCAGTAGTGTTTATAGTTGCGATAGAGGCTAAGACAGAATCTGCTAACAGGCTTTTCGCATATAATGTGGAGTCTGAGTGGTACAGTGGAAAGAGCCACTGGCTCAGGAGTCAGAGAACCTGGGTTCAAATCCTGTCTCTGTTACTACCTGTGTGACCTTGGACACATCACTTACTTTCCATGAACCTTCGTATCTTCATCTGTAACACGAAGGCACTGGACCAGATAGCCCTGAGGCCCTTTCCAATTCTAGAGCTATGATCCTATGGTAGATAAATACACCCTAATAAAATAATCCTTAATGGAGCCCTACTCTGGAGCTTCATCTTTGACTTCGAGGTGACTCTGTGTCACCAGCATGCCAGCAGAGCACAAGCTCTGGCAGATCTCAATAAGGGAAGGCTTCACAGTCAGGGCCCTGTCATGGGGAGTGGGATGGAGCAGCCTGGCTAAGTTGGAAAGCTCAGCCCCAGATTGGTGATACAGGGATGAATTTTACCGCTACTGCAAGTCTCCAGGACTGTCTGCTAAGGCCCTGCGGGGAGTCCGGGTTTGCATCCGAGAAAGAAATACTCATCCTGATAAAATCTCAGGTCCTGGCACGGGTGGACAGCCGCCAGCCCCACTTACTGAGAAATTTTTGAGTGTGTGCTCATTAGAGGACCTCGTGGGCCTAGCCTGTTTAACATTTGGACAATGGAAGACAGCAGACTTCTTTCTTGTAAGCAATTTCATTGCATTTTTATCCTGAGGAACTGGGCCCCATCTGCCCAAAGAGGAGGGTAAAATCTAACTACTTCTGTGACCTTGATGAATGCTCAAGTCCTGATTTTGATGTGGGATTCTTTTTCTTTTTCCTTTTTTCCTTTTTTTCATTTTAGCCTTTGCATTTAGTTTGTGTGTTTGTTTGTTTGTTCTTGTTTGTTTGTTTTTTTTTTTAGAATAGTCCTTATCAGCGGCAGGAGGTCCTTCTGTAGCATCTTTTCAGTGCTGCCTTATCGGGACTGCGCCCAGACTGGGTACGTATGCGCATGCACCACCGGTGGCTTCTTGGGGGTGTCTTGAAAGGGCCCCGCAGATGCCGACACTCTAGCCAGCGCTGGCATTTCAAAATACTTGTCTTCCCACTTGACGGGAAAGCCAATATTTAGAGATTGGGGGTGGGGTGGGGGAAGGAGACTTGCCCTGTTTGTTCCACATTCTTTTCAGCCAGAGAGGTTTTCTGTTCATGCTGTTTCGGGTTTTTCCACCATTGCTTCTGCTGTTCTAATGCATATTTATTTTCTCAACCATGCCAAGGCAATAAAGCAAAAGCAATTCAGGGAAACCTATAAATCCTGCTGGGTGGCATTCAAATATAGGGAAAGGTCTTTCATGAAAGCGGATAAATGGAACACAGCCAGGCAGGAGGACAGCCTTCCTTTAACGGCCCAACTTTGGAAGTATCAACTCCCCAAGTGTCAGGAAAACACAGTGGTCCCAACAAATAGACAGGGGAAGGGGGTCTTCACTATCTGTCTCCACCCCAACTTGGACTTTGAAAGCACCAAGGGAAGCAGGGTTGCATTTGCAAGTTAACTTGGCTTCCTTATCCGCTACTGAATGTGCTATGACATTCCCACCTCCCACATTGTTGCTCATGTCTTTGTTCTTGCCTGGCATGCCTTCCCCCCTCCTCCCTAAAGATCTAATTCTGCCCATCCTTTAAGGCTTAATTAAAGTTCTGCCTCCTCCATGAAGCCTACCCAGACTACTTAGACCAAGGTTCCCAACTTTTCGGGGTCCCTGTTCCCTATGGTTTTTCAGTAACCTTTTAAATACCCTCTTGTTTACATGAAAGAAAGTGCATTCCCCAGTTTACCATGCATGTAATATCCATAAGAAATAAAATCAAGGCATTAAATTTCTTCTTCATGCATACAACAACAATTTTGTAACTTCATTGAACAAAAAACAATTTGGATTTCTATACTATTTCAATAGGATAGTAACATCCTTCCAGACAAGCTTCTTATACTCCCAAGGGTAGGCATATCCCGGATTGGGAACCAGTGATGTAGAAAATAGGGCTCTTCCCCTCCTCTAAACTCCCATAGCATCTAGGGTCTTCTGTAAGCATTTTGGTATTTGACAATGAGCTGCTTGAGAGCAGGAGACATGACTTATTCATCTTTATGTTATGTGAAAGACAGTTAGGCAGCTAGAGCGCTGGGCCTGGAGTCAAGAAGAACTGAGTTCAGGTCCAGTCTCAGACACTTATTAGCTGTGTGACCTTGGGTAAATCACTTAACCTCTATTTGTCTCAGTTTCCTGGATTGTAAAATGAAAATAATAACACCATCTACCCTGCAGAGTTGTGAAGATCAAATCAGATAATATTTGTAAAGCACTTAACCATAGTGCCTGGCACATTGTAGGCACCAGATAAATGTTTATTCCCTTCACTTCCCTTCTCCTTTATGTCCCTAATAACTGCCTAATACAAGATGCTAAATAATTAATGAGAATACTGTCTTGTGTAGTGAAATGAAGAACCACAAAATTATATGCCAAAACTTAAAAAAAAAATGTATATACTGAAAGAAAAACTACCAGGTGAATGAATTTTGGGAGCCACAGAAATTGGTGCAGACCATTGTGATGTGTGTTAATGGAGGATCTGTCCACAGAGGCTTTTAAAATACTGAAATATGGAGTGCCCAGTAGGTATTTATGATGTGTCATGCCACCTTAAGTTGTGAGTGTTTGGAGGTAAGACGCCATGGAATGTGTGTCCTAATCACCATCCATCTAGCACAGTGCAGGCGCTCAGCAAAACTTGTGGAGGAGAAGCCATGCAGCTTAGTGGATAGAGTAGTGTGGGACGTCAGGTAGCTAGGTGGCACAGTTGATAGAGCAATGGGCTTAGAATCAGGAAGACTCATCTTCGTGAGTTCAAATCTGGCCTCAGACACTTACTAGCTGTGTGACCCTGGGCAAGTCACTTAATCTTACTTGCCTCAGTTTCCTCATCTGTAAAATGAGCTAAAGAAGGAAATGGCAAACCACTCCAGTATCTTTGCCAAGAAAACTCCAAATGGGGTCACAAAGAGTCTGAAATGACTGAACAACAACGGTGCTGAACTTAGAATCAGAAAGACCTAGTTCGCATCATGCCTTATCTCTTTGCTTAGCTGTGTGATCTGGGGCAAGCCTCTGGGACCCAATTAAAATGAGGGAGATTGAACTAGTTGGCCTCTAAGCTACCTTCCAGCTTTAAGTGGGATCTTATGATCCTATTGTCCAGTTATGAGCCTAGAGAGAGAAGAAGAAGGTCCTGGTGCCAGAGTGGGCCTCAGAGGGACTCGGGAGCTTAGGACTAGATGTGGCGAATGAGCTGGGAGCATGGGTCAGTCATCAATTCCTCCCTGAAGCTTTCCCGGATCTCCTCAACCAGAAGTAACCTTTCATTCTTTGAATTTCTCTGATGCATTCTACATTGCATTACATTTAATTACATTTGTGGTTTTTTTCTTTCATGTTATTCAACATGTTGTTCAGTCACATCCAATTCTTCATGACCCCATAGACTTGTCTGTGAGGTTTTCTTGGCAAAGATACTGGAATGATTTGCCATTTCTTTCTCCATTGTGTCCCCATTTTACAAATGAGGAACTGAGGTAAATAGGATTTGAGTGACTTGCCCAGGGTCACACAGCTAGTAAGTATCTAAGGCCAGATTTGAACTCAGATCTTCCTGCTTCTAAGCCCAGCATTCTATCCACTGCACCACCTTTATTTTTTCATTCTGTATTCTAAACTGAGGTCAGGGAGCGTGCATTGCTCACCTTTGTATCCCTAGCACCTAGCCTAACACATGGCTTTGAACATTGTGGGTGTTTAATGGATGTTAACTGACTCATGAGCCAGGAGAGGCCAGCTTTGGAATCTTGCTTCCAGTGATGGCTGTGTGATCATTCATCGATAAGTCAATCAACTGTTCAGAACCTTAGACTATAAAATGTATCCTTCATCTGTAAAATGGCAGTGATAACAACTGTAGTGCCCACGTCACAGAATTGTTGTGAGCATCCAATGAGATCCTGTACTTGAAACCTTTTGTGAATCATAAAACATTACTACCAGGTGATATAGTGGATAGAGTGCTAGATTTAGAGTCAGGGAGACCTGAATTCAAATCCAGCCTCAGGAACATACTAGCTGTGTGACCCTGGGTAAGTCACTTTTCCTTCTCTCTAACTCAGTTCCCTCATCAAATTAACAAGCGAAGTCAGCAAGTATTTTTAAACTCTTACTCTGTGCCAGGTACCTTACTAAGCTCTGGGAATACAAATAGAACAGAACACCCTGCCCTCAAGGAGCTTACATTCTAATGAAGGAAGGTAACACATAAAAGGGATCTAAAAAGTGAAGGGCATGGAGGAGAGGAGAGATGACCTTTTCAGTGCTGCACCATGATAGAGTCCAGGGAGGCAGGAATGCCCTCTGCAGAGGAATAAAGACATCGCTGGCCTGGATGGATGGCCTCCTTAAAATGGTGGGTCAGTGATGAAACAGAGAGGATGAAGGGGAAGAAAATATTTCCAGGGGTGAAGGGAACTTCCAGGGCAAAGAAGTTTGTGATGTATTAGATAAAGTCTAGAGAATACAGCTGAGGGAAGAATGAAAACCATCTGTAAAATGGGGGTAATCAGGGGCGGCTAGGTGGTGCAGTGGAAAGAGCACTGGCCCTGGAGTCAGGAGGACCTGAGTTCAAATCTGGCCTCAGACATATAACACTCACTAACTGTGTGACCCTGGGCAAGTCACTTAACCCCAATTACCTCATCAAAAAAAAAAAATGGTGGTAATCATAGCACTCACCTCCCAGGATTATTGTGAGGTTCAAATGGGATAACTGTAAAGCGCTTAGCACAGAGCTTGGTACATAATAAGTGCCACATAAATGTTAGCTTTTATTACTGTTATTACAAAAATGTTATCTATTTATTTATTGTGCTTGCTACTCCTACTCTGCCCATGAGCCATAGGACGTGTTAGTCTTGTCAATCAATTTAGTGACTCTTTCATATAATCTGCCTTCAAGTATTCAAGGGCCGTGACACGGTAGAAGGATGAGACTTGTTTTGATTGGCTCCTAGGAGAACAGAACTAGGAGGAATGTGTGGGCAGATGGTAGAGGCAGATTTTTGGCTCCCTGTAAGGAAGAATTTGTTATTATTGTTGTTCATACGTGTCTGACTCTTCCTAACCCCGTAGACCATGCTGTCCATGGAGTTTTCTTAGCAAAGATTCTGGAGTGGTTCATCATTTCCTTTTCTAGTGGATTAAGGCAAACAGAGGTTAAGTGACTTGCCCAGGGTCACACAGCTAGTAAGTGTCAGAGACCAGATTTGAACTTGGGTCTTGCTGACTCAAGGCCTAGCTCTCTGTTCATGGAGCCACCTGGCTGCCCCAGAAAGGAGCATGAGCTTGCCTCAGGATA
This sequence comes from Vombatus ursinus, assembly GCF_900497805.2. Lineage (NCBI taxonomy): Eukaryota > Metazoa > Chordata > Mammalia > Diprotodontia > Vombatidae > Vombatus > Vombatus ursinus. The sequence goes on along the minus strand of NW_020955033.1, from coordinate 23,902,576 downwards.
GCCAGGAATTTCTCCATCACAAGTGGTCTTCAGGTAGTAGCTGCATCATCACTTCTGTGCTTGCTTGGTTGTGGGAGATATTCTTGTTTGGGTGTGGGTTGGACTGGATAGCATCTGAGGGGTCTTCCAACTCTGAGACTCCGTGACTTACTGCATGCCTACTATGTATCCAAGCCCCTTCCCCTGAGGAGTTTAGTGGACAAGACTAGAATAAGACAGTTAAGAAATGCTATGTGACAACAACATCCACAGATTGTCCCCAAAAGTCTTAGTGCCATTCTAACTTAATAAAGCTCAGAATTCTTTTTTAAAGCTATTTTAAATGAAGAGTTTAAATAACTTTAAATTTTGATTTAATTTTTGAAGTTATGAAAGCTTAAAACTGCCCTAAGACATTTGGGACACCTTGTATATTAGGTTCTAATAAACTAATAATAATAATAATAATGTTGTTGTTCAGTCATTTTCAGTCATGTCCTATTCTTCGTGATCCCATTTGGGGTTTTCTTGGCAAAGATACTACAGTGGTTTGCCATTTCCTTCTCCAGCTCATTTTATAGATGAGGAAACTGAGGCAAAGAGGGTTCAGTGACTTGCCCAGGGTCACACAGCTAGTGAGAGTCTGAGGCCAGATTTGAACTCAGGAAGATGAGCCTTCCTGACTCCAGGCCCAGCACTCTATCCACTGTGCCACCTACCTGCCCTGATAATACTAATAGCAATAAAACTAATAATACAAAATCGTAAGAAGAATAGCAAATATTTATACAGCACTTACTCTATGCCAGACAGTGTACTAAGGACTTTACAATTATTATCGCATTTGATCCTCCCTGGGAGGTAGGTATTATTATTATCTGAATTTTACAAATGAGGAAACTGAGGCAGAGCTTAAGTGACTTGCCCAGAGTAACACAGCTAGTAAGTGTCTGAGGCCAGACTTGAACTCAGGTCTTCTGACTTCAGACACAAAGCTAGCTCCTCAGCTAGGTAGTGCAAAGGATAAATTTAGCATGAAACAGATCGTCAGTAGCTGAAAGGCCTGTCAGAACAGGGTACTTCAGGAGTTTAGAGGGGAGCACTCAATAGGACTGGAAGGACCAGGGAAGATTTCATGACAGAGTTGGGTCTCAAGCTAGGGCCTTAAGACTAGATGGGATTGGAATAACTCATCTTCCTCGGCACTTCAGGGCCTACAGAGTACTTCCTGCTCAGCACCCTGTGAGGTGTTGGTGCTCCCTGTATTATTATCCTCATTTTACTAATGAAAAACTGTGAGGTCACCTACCCATAAGTCACACTGTTGGGAAATATCAGAGCCAAGAATTCCAGGCAAGGTGGGGGCCACTTAGAATGAAAATACCAGGGCAGGAGGGAGGGAGTATTATGTTTTTGTGTGGCTAGCAGACTTATGGATCTGACTACCCTGGAGATAGAATTCAGGGTGGAGAAGTTGGACAGCTTCCTCAGCTATAAGGAGCTACTAGGGTGCTGCATTCCGTTCAGGACTATAAGTCCTAAAGTATTAATACTGGGTGAATAAAAAGTAAGAGACAAGAGTAGCTAAGAATAGACAATTTGGCCAACAGATGATCCCAAGCAGTTAAATAAACTTAATGGACATCTAAGTATAACATGAATTCAAATGTAGATACATTTATAGCACTTGTATGCCTTTTTTTTTCACTTGTATGTCTTTTACAAGTTACATGTCACCCTCAAGAAGATCCTAATAATACTAGAGAACATTTATACAATGCTTACTACATGCTAGGCACGGCGCTAAGCTCTTTACAACTATTATCTCATTAGATCCTCACAACAACCCTGGGAGGGGAGGGAGGTGCTACTTTTTCTCATTTTACAGATGAGGCAATTGAGGCAAACAGGTTAAGTGACTTGCCCAGGGCCACACAACTAGTAAGTACATGAAGTCACCTGTGACAAGATCTCGAGGTACAGAACAGCTTTCACCCCTGCCCCATCGGCATCCTGGGGTAAAGCTCTGTTCAACATGCCCTAGTTGTAGGTATCTAGCTGGATGTTAAAACCAGTTAGTGTCTATCCGTGGTCCTGGAGGTTTGTAGAATTCATGGATGGTCATTTCTTGAATTCACATATTCTACACATCAGAATTGTGTTAGGGAAGGAAAACTTAGTAGTATGTGGAATGTTGGGGCCGTAAGGGATCTTAAGATCATTTAGTCCAAATCTTATTTTGCAGAGAAGAAAACTGAGGCTTAGAGGAGTTAAGTGACTTGCCCATCAGAAGTCATCTGGTGCTACCCTCCTCCAGTCTTCCTTGTGAAAAATAGGAAATAGTAGTTTTTCTACAATGTATTTTGTCATAAGTATTTTCATTGATCACCCAAGAAAATCAAGAAATGTAATTCATCAGAGAACCATAGCATGGTAAAAGGATTAAGACATGTTATGCAGAAGCCTAGTCTTTGAAAAAAAACAGCTATATCTGGTTACTTATAATGACTGTGTCACTGAACACAACTGGGTCTTTCTATTAAATATAGAGAAATAAACATTCTCACAATAATTAAAATAGTCACAGTAATAAAAATAGAATAGCTGATGAGAGTGTTAGACAAGATTGCCTTACCACTGGGAAGTTCTGGGTTTCTTTGAAGCTCAAATTCTTTTTGTAGTTGGGACGTAGGCCTAACCGTTCCTTTTCCAGAGGTAACCAAGACCCAGAGAGTTCAGATGAATTTCCTGCAGTCACACAGCCAGTCAGTGGAAGAGCTTGGACAAGAATACTGAAGTACCCAGACTCCCAGTTCAGTGCTCAGAAGGACATTCTTCCTCTCAGTGTTTTTGCTGTTGTGATTGCACATAAGTCATGTCATCATTCACGCACTGAATCAACCTAGAAAACCCTGGATGGAATAATAATTAATGGAAAATGTACAACTCCAACTTCCAAGAAGAAAAAAATCTCTATGAAAATGAAAAGTGCAGTGAATTTATTGCATTGATAGCAATGGAACCATTTCCAGTATTTTAAACTTTCTGCCTGCATTTTTTTACTTTGAATTTGGGATCAGAGCTTTCAAAGTCCAAACTGCATGAACTTTTCCTCCCTTCTGTGTTTGTGGTCTGTTAGAAACTGTAGCAGAAAGCTTAAGATATCTGTCTAGAAGGTCAGTCTAGAGGCAGGTAGTTGGTGCAGTGGGCAGAGTATTGAGCAGTATTGGGCCCAGATTCAGAAAGATAAAGATTTCAAAACCAGGCTCTGACACTTATTAGCTATGTGACACTGATCAAGTCACTTAGCCTCAGCCTCAGTTTCTTCAATTGAAAAATGGGAATAATAAAAGCCCCTATCTTCCAGGGTTGTTATGAGGATCAAATGAGAAAATAGTTTTTTAAAAGTGCTCAGCGCAGTGCCTGGCATGCAAAGGCGCTTAATAAATGCTTGCTTTCTCCCCCTTCCTTTCTTCCTTTAGTCAGTAAGCATAAACTAAATGCCTGAGGTGCCCCAGATATACAAAAGATGATCCTTGTTCTCTGGGAGCTCAAAGGCTAATGGAAGATCCATACCTTCATTTTATAGATAAATAAACTGAGGCCTAAAGACATAGAATGGCTTCCCAGAGGCCCCCTAAGTAATAAGAAGCATGTTAGATTGTTTAGTTATTCAGTTGTGTCCAACTCTTCATGACCCTGTAGACCATATTGACCACAGGGTTTTCTTGGCAAAGATAATGGAATAGTTTGCCATTTCCTTCTCCAGTGGATTAAAGCAAATAGAGGTTAAGTGATAAGAAGTGTAGCAGAATTCAAATTCAGGTCTTCTACCTCCAAATCCAGGGATTTTTTTCTTTACCACCTAGCCAGCACTCAGTAAATTCAGCATTCAGAGGACATTGGACTGTGAATGAGGAGATCTAAATTCTAGCCCTGATTCTACTGTTCACTATCTATGTGACCTCAGGAAAGTCATTTCACAGAATTCTGGAATGGGAAGGAATCTCAGGAGTCATAAGTCCATCCCTGAAAAAAGAGTTATAATATACCAGATAAGTGATTGTCCAGCTTCTAGTTGAAGCCTTCCAGTGATGGGGAAGTTACTAGCCCACGAAGCAATCCTATGAAGGACTTTTGGACACCTAATTTAGTTCTTAGGAAGTTTTACTTACATGGAACTAAAATCTTCCCTTAGCAACTTCTCTCCATTACTATTAATCCCTTAGGCAAAACAGAACAAATGTAATCATTCTTCTTGTTGTTCAGTCCTGTCTGCCTCCTTGTGACCCTATTTGGGGTTTTCTTGGCAAACATACTAGAGTGGTTTGTTATTTTCTTCTCCAGCTCACTTTGCAGATGAAGAAACTGAGGCAAGTAGGGTTAAGTGACTTGCCCAGGGTCACACAGATAATAAGTGTTTAAGGCCCAACTCTGGAAGAAGAGTCTTTCTGACTCCAAGCTCAGCACTCTGTCCATCGTGCCACCTGGCTGACCCTCATCTTAGCCCTTCACATCCTTGAAGACAGTTATTATGGCCCCTCTTAAGTATTTTTCTACACTCAAGGGACATCACCCTTGCAAAGCATGGTCTCTAGTTTCCTCACCACCCTGGTCACCCTTCCTGGAGTGCACTTCAGTTTGCCAATGCCCTTCCTAAAACGTGGTGGCAAGAAATAAACACAGTGCCCAAGATATGATCTGACCAGGGCATAATTGGCTCCTCACCCAAGCCATGCCTTGTACTGGTATGGATGAGTCAGGAAGAAGGTAACATCAGTGACCTTATCAACATATTATCAATGGGCCAGGGCAAGGAATGCTTGCAATTGTCCTTGAAGGACCACACCCTTGAGAGGGAGAGATAATAGTCACCCAGCACAGCCTCCATATTTCCTCCTAACCAAATACTGATCTCCTGGCCTGAATCTTCACTCTTACAACAGGTTTTCTTCTGTCTTGAACCTCTTGAGTGTAAACCCCCCAAAGAAACCCTTCTATTGACTCAGCCCCATTGTTCTGATTTCTGCTTCCTTGGATTCTAATTCAGATTCTCTCCCCAGAAGGGTTACTCCTGCCTAACCTTGGCAGTCACTTGACAGTAAACCTGTTAATGCAGCCTAAGATTGATTCATTGATTGATAACGCTAACATCTTTGGCTACCATGTCTCACTGTTGACTTGTGTTGACCTCAAAATCTACTAAAACCTCCAGGGCTTTTTCACACAAATTCTAGCCAAAGTCTACCCCTGCCTCCTCCTTTATGCTGTACTTGTACCATTGATTTTTTGAATCCAGTGTAGGCTCTTACATTTATCCTTCTTGCATGTCATTTGATTCAAGCAAACTGTTGAAGCCTGTTGACCTCCTTTTGGAATGAATCCATAGGCCTCTGTGATCCTTTGAGCTAGGTGGATTTAGAAGTGGTTGAATAAGTGGTCACTGCTAAAGAGTGGTGACCACCCAATGGATTGACATTAGCCCTAGATCAGGGTGGGGAGCCTGGGGCCTCGAGGCCACATGTGGTCTTCTAGGTACTTGGTACGACCTTTTGACTGAGTCCAAGTTTTATAGAACAAATCCTTTTGTTAAGGGGATTTGTTCTGTGACGTTTGGATTCAGTCAAAGGGCCACACTTGAAGACTTGAAGGACCACATGTGGCCTCAAGGCCACAGGTTCTCCACCCCTGCCCTAGATGGACATCTATTATAGAGAGAGCCTCTGCAGTTTGTCCTTGGCTGTACTTTGTGCCATCCATCCACAAACTTGATAAACTTATCATTCATGACTTCATCCAACTCATTGATGAAAAATGTTGAAAAAATAAGCCCACCACCACCACCACCCTGCTAATTTTACAAATGAGAAAATTGAGGCCCAGAAATGTTAAGTGACCACAAGCACATGCAAAGCATACTTCTCCTTAGGAGAAGTGCCAGTGGTAATGCTTCCCCCAGCATATGCCGGCACCTCTGGCCCACTCACTGCGCATACCTACATATGTGACTAGTGCAAGATCACACATGTGAGCAAATAGCAGAGCTGTAATTCGAATCTCTATATTCTGAATGGCTATGCAGGGCTTTTATACTGCAGTCATCTTTTCCTCAGCCCCATCCACCTCTCTCCATCATGTCCACAAGGATATCACAAGAGATTTGACAGATACTTTGCTGGAACCCATTGTAATGTGTTGACACCAGCACTATTTTTTAGAAATTTATTTTGGTTTTCAGCATTCACTTTTATAAAATTTTGAGTTCTAAGTTTTCTTCCCCTCCCTTCTCCCCAAAACAGCATGGAATCTGATATAGGCTATATAGTACAATCATATTAAACATATTTCCACATTAGTCATGTTGTGAAAGAAGAATTAGAACCAAAGGGAAAAACCATGAGAAAGAAAAAAAAAGAGAAAATAGTATGCTTTGATCTGCATTCAGATTCCATAGTTCTTTCTCTGGATGTGGATAGCATTTTCCTTCATGAGTCTTTTGGCATTGCCTTAGATCCTTGCATTGCTGAGAAGGGCTAAGTTTATCAAAGTTAGTCATCGCACAATGCGGCTGTTACTCTGTTACAACGTTCTCCTGGTTCTGCTCACTTTACTTAGCATCAGTTCATTTAAGTCTTTCCAGATTTTTCTGAAGTCTGCTTGCTCGTCATTTCTTATGGAACAATGGTATTCCATTACATTAATATACCACAACTTGTTCAGCCATTCCCCAATTGATAGGCATCCCCTTAATTTCCAATTCTTGTCCACCACAAAAAGAGCTACTATAAATATTTTTGTACATGTGAGTCCTTTTCCCATTTTTATGATCTTTTTGGGATACAGACCTATAAGTGGTATCAGCACTATTTTTCTGATGTGAAATTGGGGACCAGAGAAGTTAACCAATTTGCCTCATAGAAAGCTAGAATCAAAGTTAACAAGGTAGCTATGTCTTCTCTTTCTTAACGCAGTTACAGATATAACTTATTAAAAAAATGTGCCTGTAAGCCATTTTTGTAAATTAAAATTATATTGTATATGCCAGGGTAGGGAGGAATACAAGCTATATAAAGGAATACTATTGTTAATTTTTCTATAAAGTGAAGAATGATGTTGTAAAGTGATTAATGCCCCAGTCCATTTTCTGTGTGCACAAGAATCTGGGTTCTATTCTGTCATATTCTGAAACTCTGTTACTGTTGATGAGATTTACTAACAGGGCATTCTTTTGTCCCCTTAGTTCTGAGGGTCACATACCTACCACATGGGTGGTACTCTTGGCATCCCTAGAGGTTTATGCTGGAAACTTACTACTTTTCTGGTAAATAGAGGGTTTCACAATATCAGCTATTAAGTTATTTATTAAGAACCTTATTAGAAAATTATTAGGAAATTAAGAGGCAGCAGCCTCAAAGCCAGGAATTTAAGAATACCTAGAAGGACCAAATTGCATCAATTGACATAGTACATTTCTTATCTATAAGGCAAAAAAAATAGAGATAATAGGATAAACATTTTTAAAGTAAAAGTATGATATCTGCTTGTAATTATTATGCATTTACATAGATGGGAGAAAGTCAAAATTTCACATCAAATGATGCTCTTGGTTCTTATGGTGTTTAAGGTTTAATTCTTTGGTACCTAAATCTTTTGTCAATATAAATCAGTGATTATTTGCCATAAGAACTTAACTCAGAGGCAGTAGCAAAGCAACAAACTACTGATCTTAACTTTGTATGTCTTTTTTTCTTTTCTTTCTTTTTTTTGGGGGGGGGCAAGGCAGTTGGGGTTAAGTGACTTGCCCAAGGTCACACAGCTAGTAAGTGTCAAATATCTGGTCTGAGACCGGATTTGAACTCGGGTCCTCCTGACTCCAGGGCTGAGGCTCTATCGCGCCACCTAGCTGCCCCTTTTTCTGTCTTTCTGGAACTAAATTCAAGTGGCTAAGACCCTGGTTGGGCTCTCCCTCTTTGCCCCATCATTTCCCTATTGTTTTTAGGAGACTGGGACAGAAACATGTGATAGCTCCTCCTGTAGGTGACTCAGAATCTTTTAATTTAAAATTCAGTGGCACCTGGCTTTTGCAGATGCCGTGTGATCTTAGTTTGTTTACCCTGCCTTGTATCTCATACACAGAATGTTAGGAAAAAAAGTTAGAACTTTTCCAAGTGTATTTCTTAGGTCCAAAACGAAAATATAATATAGTTTTTTCCATATATGTATAGCCCTCTCTTTCCTACTCCCTTTACCACCTCCTTCCCATTTAACATTCCTCCAAGTTCTAGAACCAACAACCAGGAAATACTCTTTACCAACCATTCTCCTCACCTTCTTAATTTATGTATTTTGAGAATGTTGATGATGGTAGAATTCAAATTCCTTCTGAAAACATCACCCAGGTTCGGGGCATACTTTGGGTCACCATCCCTTCAAAACCACAGCTAATTACCTCAATCTAATTCAGTGTTTTGCCAAACCAGAGAATACATTAACTCAAAGTAAAGGCATTTAATTAAGTAGAATAACAACATAAATAACAAGGAAAAATCCTCCCCATACACAGAGATGAATTCTCCCACAGATTCCATGCTACTTGTAGTAAAGAGAACTACACATAAGGAACATGCATTTTCCAAACAACTCACATTCCTGGGGCTTCATCCCAGCTAGAATACTTTGCTGCCTCTGAGCCTATATTGCTTGCCCACAGAGCTCCTGTCCCTCTGATGTCTAGTGTGGTAAAGAGAGAAGACTATTGCATTTGAAGTCAGAGAACCTGGGTTCAAGTTCTGCCTTTGTTACTAACTACCTGTGTGATCTTTGAAAACTTGACCTCTCTAGGTCTCAGTTTATTCAGCTTTAAAATGAGAGACTTAGATTAAATAGTCTCTGATGTCTGTTTCATCCCCAAAGGCTATGATACTGTGATCTGCTGGGCTACTTTTTCTATTCAACTTTGAGATGCTGACATCATATATTGGCTTGCTTTCTGTGATGTGCTGCTGCCTGCTGAGCTTTGTTTGCTATATACCTTTTCTTAAGGAGTGATCAGGGCTCTTTTGTGAGATAGCATATACCCTCAGGGCTCTTTCAGCTCTTTTGTGAATCAGTCCCACAGCTACACCTAGCCAGTGCAGTGATAGGCTGTCAAGTGAAATCTCTCTTTTATTCTTTATTGCTTCCTCAGCAGCAACTCCCGTAAGTCTACCTCATGTTTGGTTTAGAGTGAGTAAATTTCTTTCAACTACCATCATTCCCCCTGGCTGCTAATGTCAAGGCCTTGAAGATCACCCTGTAGCTTCACTTAGCAAGACTAGAGGTGATAGGTGCAACTGACCTTTGTCCCTAATTCTTGTAGCTGCATTCAAGTCACTGTACTCTCTACACATATCCTGGATTTATTTAAAGCAAAATGTGTGTGTAAATTGAAGGTGACATACAAAAGGAAGGTAGCAGATTGCCCGCATAAAGCAGAAAATTGTAGTCCATGAAACTCCAGTATGGTCAGAACTAGATTAAAATTAATTGAGAAAAGTTTAATAAAATAAATAAATACAATACAAAATAGATAATATTAATTTGTAGTTTTCTAAGTCATTATGCTACCGGCTAAAATCCATTTCTATTTAATTTTGGCACCACTGGTATAAAGCATAGCTTTCCTAGACCATCTCAATCCTTTGGGAATGGGGTAGAGCTCTGTAGTCTAGCTATGATCACCTTTCCTATATATGTCCCTGTACTACTGACCTTTCATTCAGGCCACAACTCTCTTTGGTTCCTTTCTGCTTTGGATTAGTATGTTAAAAAGGCAGGATAAGTAATTTGCATATTCTTGGGATGCTTAGATTGAATGCTAGCTTCTAAGGGGACATCACTCATTTATTCTCAGTCAAATAGTCATTTAGCTCAGACCCCTCCTGATCACCACAAGAAGAACTGTATTTCATGGAAGCATCAATATAAGTTAAATAAGAAAACAAAAGTACCTGCAGAGAAAATGCCAGCCCTTTCTGGAAATGAGAAAGTCACTTCTAGGCTCAAGGACAAATAATCTCCAGAAAGGAAATATTGAAAAAAAAAAACCTTACAGTGCAGAATCAACGGAATTAAATCTGGGAAAGAGGAATACTCAGAATTATAAAATTAGAGTACTTCAGAGCAGGAAAGCACTTTGGGAATCATATGTCTGAGCCCCTCATTTTCCACGTGATTCAGAGAGGGAAAGGATTTGCTCAGAGTCCCACAGTGAGTTACTCCTTCCAGACCTGTCCCAACATAGCAAACCTCTGCCCAATTCAGAGCCAGTTACCCAGCTATGTGACTCTAGGATAAAAAGTGGATTAGTCTTCTGACTTGCCTTTCTTGCTGTCCTTATGAAGAGTCCCCATAATGCTCTTGTTAAACACAACTCCTGCTTCTGAGTCTTATAGTTAATGATAAGGAGCCATTCCAAATCCTCTAGCCTTGGAGGGGTAAAAAAGCTGCTGACCATTGTGGACACAACAGAACAATTCAACAAACGTTTTATTCGATGTATATTGCCTGCAAAGGATTGTCTGTGCTAGGCAACAGGAATACGGAGTCAAAAATGTCCCTGCCCTGGAAGAGTTTACATTCTACTGAAAGATAACAATGTCTACACAGGTAAGTACAAAATAATTTTAGGCAAGTGAGAGCACAGACAACTGGGGGAAAAAGGTGAGATGGCATCTGAACTGAGTCTTGAAGGAAGCTCAGGATTTTAAGATGCGGAGGAGGGAGTCCAGTCCAAGGATGAGAGACATCCTGCAGCAAGGCTAAGTTATTTTGTCCTGTTCAGTCATTCAGTCATAACACTGTGGTCCATGGGGTTGTCTTGGCAAAGATACTGGAGTGGTTTTACCATTCCTTCTCTAGTGAGTTAAGGCAAATGGAGGTTAAGTGGCTGCCCAGGGTCACATAGCTAGTAAGTGTCTGAGGCAAGATTTGAACTCAGGTCTTCCTGACTCAAGGCCCAGCACTCCACCCACTGTTGCCTAATTTCAGCATTAGATCCTCCCAAAACTAAGTACTCTTCTCAGATCAGGGTCTTAAGTGATCCTAATCTTTGAGAAGATGTCCAGCCTTAAACTTTCCTCCTTTCAACTAAACTTGTGCTGAGTCATTTCCCAGTAAACGATGATTTCAGCTCAGGGTCGCTATCCCCTCCCTGATCCGGACTGTAAGCCCTCTTCCAGAATGTTCCCCAGGTCTGGAATGCATTTCCTTCTCAAATGCTCTTCTTACAGAATCCCTACCTTCTTTCAAGGCTCAGGTCAGGTGTTCCATCCCTACAGGAAGCGTTTTCTGATCCCCTTCTGTGTTGATGCCCTCTCCATACTCAACTAATTATGTATCTATTTGCTGTTAATACGTTGTATCCCCTTAGTAGAATGTCAGCCCATTGAGGACAGGAATTGTTTCCATTTTGTCTTATGATCTCCAGTGCCTTGCATGTTTTTTTTTTCTTTTTTAATTTGAACCTGTGATTTCATTAATTCTGACAAAGAAACCCCCTCCACCAATGCAGACTGCCTGGTAACATACCCCTTAGGAGCTGTGTGGGGCACTGGGAGGTTAAATGATTTGCCCAGTATGTTTCAGAGGCAGAAGCAGGAACTCGGGCCATCACACTGCTTTTCAGTGTAATCATGAGAAGTGCTTTTATTTAATAGGCATGTGTTGAATTAGATTAAATGGGGTGGATTAGATTAAATTGGGTGGTTTCATGAGTGATGAACCTCTCTGAATTTAGATAAACTACAGAAAGGACCAGTGCTGACATCCAAGAGCCGAGTGGAAGGGAAAGTGAAAGGATGCCAAGGACAGACCGCACCTATATCGGAATTTTGCATCAGTCTTCCCTACACTGATGGGGGAAATGAGGGGAAATTTTTCTGCTTCCTCCTCTTTTTTTAAATGTCATGTGCAGCAACCCAGAAATCAAGATAATTCTGTCTATCAGTCTCTAAAAAGACTCTTACAAGGCTAGCCTTGGGATCTAATCTTAGTTAAATTACAATAACATTGTCTCCCTGGGGAAAATGTCAACAACTGACTTACAAATTATGGTTTGGAAAATAAACAGAGTAAATTGAAAATTGCCTGCATGGCAGGCTGGGAGGAGTGGCCGGGTTGTGCCCACACACCTTTGTAGACATGGCTACCCTCCCTGCCTTTCTTAGGAAATAAAGTGTTCGCTAATGCTCGCTCTCAATTATTTTGCTTGGGAACACACCTCTTGGAAGACAGATAAGACCAGAGCATGAAGTAAGGTCGTGGACCTCTCCCTAAATTTAGGGATTATAGAGAAAACCATTCTGGGTGATTCTGTAGGGGAGGAGGAGGGAGTAGAAAGCGTTTTTAGAGATGGGACAGATGAGGCCAGGCAGGGAGTAGGGGAGGAGAGGAACTTTGTGAGAGCCATCCAGGTGAGTTGTTTACATAGTCACTTATTCATTGGTTCATTGCAACTGGTTTAGCTATTATTGTTTGTCTCTAGCAATAAACATCCAGTTATCAATCAGTAAATATTTATAAAGTGCTTGTTATATGCTAGGTGCTGAGGGAATAAAGACAAATGAAGCAGTCCCTTCCCTCGAGGAATTTACATTTATATGTGTATTTATATATATGTGTGTGTGTCTGTGTCTGTGTCTGTGTGTCTGTGTGTGTGTGAATGAATGTATGTATTTGTGTATATATATATATACATATACACACACACATATATACATGTATATACACACATAGAGATAATATGTACACATATTTTTTTTTTAAACCCAAGATAATGACCCAAGATGGCCCACTCCTGGAACAAGGTGTTCCTTGGAATTGTTAAGAACTTCCATATATTTACCTCCTGAGCATTTGGTACCCAAATGTCAAGTTGGGCCCATTTCCTGAATGTTTATCACATAGGGAACAGTGACTTCTTCTATTCTTAGAGAGAGTCACCAAGCATGAATGCTCCCTGCCTGGCCTGCAGCAGGCCCAGACAACCCCACCCACTTCCCCCAGAAAAATCTTTCATCGTGGTGGAAAATTACACATTCACAAATTGTGTTTCTTTTCTCACACCAAGTTCATTCCCACACAGAGGCAAATTCTCGGAGTGACCTCATGTATGAATCATGCAGCTATCGGGCTGTTTATGGGAGCTTGCCTTTAGAACAGAGATTTTGATGTAAGCTGCATTAAGACAGTCTCATTGTTTCCAAGTTGCCCTTAGGTTAGGTATGGCTTTAAGATGAAATGCTGACTGAGAGAAGGATTGCCTGGCTAAAAGGGGCTTTTATTCCACATACTTCCTAATAGAATAAATGTCAGCCTTGGGTTTTGGTCCATTTACTCTGAACTGTGGCTAGAGTATCGAACAGGCCTTGCTCCCGTGGAAGAGAGCAAGCCTAGGCCAAGGCCAGGCCAAGATGTCAGACACCACCCGCCCGAGTAGTAATTGCCCCTGACATTTCCTGAAGAGGCAATATGTGGGGCTTGCTGGATGTGCAGAATGAAAACAAATGAGAGGTTACCTGAGTTCCTGTGAATGTAGAATCTCTTAATTAAAATTAGCCCCAAAGCTGGATTTCATCTTCTAATCCAGTTTCCTAGCTTTGGTTGCTGTGCAGCAAATCTCTCTTTCTTTTGAAGGTTTCAGAAAATCTAGTTAATACTTAATTGACTTTTAAATTATTCACAAGTCACAGTGTTTCGGCCATTGTCATTTAAAGAGCAGTTGCCCAGCAGAGCCCCACGTTGAGACCTGCAGGTCTCATGTCTAGATATTGGAGACAATCACTGCATGGGTCAGTTCACGCCCATCTGAGCAAAGGGAAGTCCCTGATTTAAAACTATTAGATGACAAATGCATTTTGTATTTTTTTTCTCATATAACATCCCCAGGTGTATGAGGGGGCATAGAATAAGGGTATCGCCTTAAAAGATCTAGGCAGAATTTCTTATCATCTCTGGAATTTTTGGGTTGCAGTTTGGGCTAATTCCACGAATTTGTAAGCTCTGTGTTTTTGTCATTGTATCTCTAGCGCTTGGCATGGTGCCTGGCACATAGAAAGTGCTTCATAAATGCTTGTTGCTAAACTGAATTGGTGGTCATGAATTCCAACAGGACAGTTAGCCGGTGGTTTGTGGCTAATGTTGGGCAGGGAGGGAAAACAGAAATGTCTCATTTACATTTATAAATTCATATAGACCAACCCTAGTGTGGTAGCTATGTGGTACAGGAAATAGAGCAGGCCTAGAGTCAGGAAGATGAGTTCAAATTTGGTCTCAGACACCTAGCAGTGTGACCCTGGGCAAGTCGCTTAACCACTATTTGCCTCAGTTCCTCATTTGTAAAATGGGGACACACTGGAGAAGGAAATGGCAAACCACTCCAGTATTCTTGCCAAGAAGACAGTCCATGGGGTCACGTAGAGTCGTATGTGATTGAACAACAACAACAAAAAAAAGAAAGTAAATGGAGGAGAGAACAGAGTTTGCAGTTGTGGAGTTAATATCAACTGAAATAACCCACTTTGGAAAATGGGCGTGTTTCATCCGTCCATCTCATTTGATTCAATTCTCACCCCCACACCACTCCCAAACAACCCATTCTCTTCCAATTTTCCCTATTAATATTGAAGGCACCACCATCTTTCTGTCCAGCCAGGTTTACAATCTCCTTGTCATCCATAATGCCTCACTTGCCCCACATATTCATTCTGTGACCATAAGGATGTCAGAAGCTGCCCCAACCTGCTAAACGAAAAAATGTCCAAGGAGTTTTAAATCCCTTGAGTAACCCATGGAAGTAAGGCCTGTGGGGAACCACCAAAATCTGTTTCCCCTGGTACGGAGTTTGAATGTCAACTAACCACCAATTCACCTTCTCTGAAAGTATCTACATATGATAATAGAGCTTCCAATGCACACAGAATGAAAATGGTCTTGCATTTGCAGGGACATTTCATAGACCCTGAAGAAAAGTCCAGTTTCAGAGAGATTGTCAGAGTCTTCTAAATTAATCCCAGATACAGATCCCCATTAACTTTGATTGAAAGTCTTTGTCCCCTCCCTTCAGCTTGACCTCACCAACACTGGGGAATTCATGCCGTTCTTCTGGCCAAGTGGCTTGTTTTATTTTTATACACCATTTTAGCAAGAGATCAGAACAATGGCCTTAGAAAGAAAAATGCAAAGATTTTATCACTGCCCCCCTGGGAATTCCACTTAAATCTGTCTCACTGTAGCTTTCTGAAAGTCTCTTTTAGCTAAGTGCACGACACAAAGTTCACTTAAGAAAGTGGCCCAGGACACACAGCCTGACTGCCAGTGGATTGAGGTCTCTGACTGGCTCTGTTGCCCACTGGTTGCATGACCCTGGGCAGATGGTTTATTACCCAGTTATCTCTTCAGTAATATGAGAAGAGTACACAAGCATTTATCAAAGCACTGGGGTATCACAGTGAAAGGTTACATTAATTCACACCTAGAGAAGTAAATAATTTTTTTTTTGCTTTACATGACAGGCCTGACTTGGTTTGTTTTTCTTTTCTTTTTTCTTTTCTTTCTTTTTTTTTTTTTAAAATCATAGGGCTCCCAGAAAAATCCCTTGTCCAGTCCTTCCAGTTATTAGGTACTTTGTCCTACCACAAATGAATCTACATTTTGTCATCCGTATACTGGTTGCAGACCACTGCTATCCCCAGTAGAATATAAACTCCTTGAAACCAAGGTTTGTTTTTTATCTTTGTATTTCCCAAGGCCTAGCATGGTGCCTTGCCAAGAATAAGCAGTTAATAAGCCTTTGAGCTAAGAAAACCATGTTCTTTTGATATGCTTTTCATTATATTCAAGTCTGGCATCTTAGAGAGCCCCAAATATTATACTGTTTCCCTTCTTTATTGATAATAACTCATTTTTATATGGTGCTTTAAGGTTTGCAAAGGCTTCGCCCCATAACAACCTTGTGATATAGCTAGTACAAGTGTAGGGCGGCTAGGTGGTACAGTGGGTAGAGCACCAGGCCTGGAGTCAGGAAGACTCATCTTCCTAGGTTCAAATCTGTCCTCAGACACTTACTAGTTGTGTGATTCTGGGCAAGTCACTTAACCCTGTTTGCCTCAGTTTCCTCATCTATAAAATGAGCTGGAGAAGGAAATGGCAAATCACTCCAATATCTTTGCCAAGAAAACATCAACAGCATTAAGTAGTTATCCTCATTTTTCAGAAGAAACCAGATCTCAGAGAGGTTAATTATCTTGTTCAGAGGCATTCAGCTAGCTAGAAATTCTCAGACCCAGATTCCAACTCATTGAAAGTCATTGTGGGAATCTTCTGTTGCCAAGTTATTTTTTGGAGTCATTTTCGTGTGGTGGAGAAAACCCATGACTCAGAATCAGAAAGAACAGAGTTCAAATTCTACCCTTGATGCTTATTAATTAGTTTTGTGACCCTAAGAAACTCAAAACCAAGTTCAACCTATTTTCTCATCTTTTAAAATGGAGTTCATAATACCACCTCCTTCATGGGTTATTGTGAGGGCCAAATGAGAAAATATTATGAAGTGTTTTGCAAACCTTAAAAGACTACTTAAATGTTAGGTATTATTATTCTTCTAAGTATCTAAGAAATGAGAAGGGCCCTTCTTTAAATTTACCAAAGATTGCTAGTTAGGTTTTCTTTAAACAACTTATGAATGGCCCCCCCCTTACCCACCTGACTCTGTAGCTGAAGCTGCTACCCCTAAAACTCCAAAGCGTATTAAAGGTCAGACCTAGAGAACTGGAGAAGTCTTTCTGTTACAGTAATGTGGAATTTTACAGCTTATTCAGATCAGATCAAATATTCGTTAGCTTGCAAGGGAAGATGTTGATGTTTGCAGAATGAACCTTGCATTCCAACCTTTTTTCCCTTTATGCTTTCAAATAACATAGAGCTGGGGGAGGGGGGGAACAGTTTGTGGCTTGTCAGGACCAAAGAATTGGCTCTGAGTGGTGAGCCTCTCTGTCCTTAGCTAGATTGGTCCTTGCAAAGCAGGCAGTCAGTGAGTACTGAAAGACTTTCCAGCATTGTGGAAGCTCTCCACCACTGGGGCTCAGCTGGCACAACTCAGAGAACTCTGGGTCACCTCTATGAGGAAAGGCTTTGATCCACCCCCTTCATTCTACAGAAGGTGAAAGAAAGGCTTTTAGAGCCAAAGTGACTTACCCCAGGAGAAGCAGAGGCCAGATTTAAACCTAGTCCTTCTGACTCGAAATCTTATGTGTCTATTCCATGACAGCAGATGCATTTCTTCGTTTTGTTTTGTTTTAATTTTAAATTCATTTCTTCATTCTAATGTCTCTGAAAGGGAAAACCAGATTGTAAGCACCATGAGGGCAAAGACTATCCAACACCTTGCGTGGAATAATCAGTAAATATTTTTTTTTCAGTGAATGGAACAATTAAATTTTTTTACATTATAGTGCCTGAGACAATATATTGTTATTTCAGTGTTAGAATAGATTTAGATTGAGCTTCATTTTCCAATTCGTGGGTAAAAAACTGAACTCAGAAGGAAGTCTATTGAGGATTTATGTAGGAGTCAAGATTGGGAAGAATATATAGGGCAGATGAGAAGGAAAAGAATGCTAAATTCTATGCCTGGGGAAATGAGGTCAGACATATTCCCATTTCCCTGACAATTATGTATCTCTTGGTGCCTGACCTGACACTTTCTTTTAGGAAACAGCATAGCTACGGTATGTGGATAGGGTAATCGACTGGGCATCGTCTGGTTCAAATCCAGCCTTTGACATTTTCACACTGTGTGACCATGGACAAATTGCTTCACCACTCTGATCCTCAATCCGACCAGGCTCTTGTCAGACTCAAAAGAGACAATGTATGTGAAAGGCTTTGCAAGCTTTTTGTTGGTATACGTCAGTTCCTAATCTGTTGTTTCCATTTCTGCCCCTAGCTATGTGACTCTAGGCAAGTCTAAACTTTCTGAGCCTTGGTTTTTATCATCTGTAAAACAAGGAGGTTCCGTTAAATGCTTTCTGTGGCCTCTTCCAGCTCTAGGAAAGAATAATTCATTTTCCTACAGAGATGTGTCCAGGTTTGCTTGTTTTGTTTTTTTTTAATGCAAAAGCACTAGAACAGCATCAACAGAGCCTTTGGCAAGCTAATTTCCAAATGGATTTGATAAAAAGGGGACAAGAAGCATTCGCCCCATTCTCACCATGAAACATTTACAGCCCTTAACAGGCTGCTGAAAGCCCAGAGCTCCAATGCAGTGTCCTTAACAACTCACTGTGCCAATAAAAGTTTTAAAATAGGAAGTTATGAATAGATAGTATTTAAGGAACAGTCCAGGCACTGAGACGACTGTATGAGAGATGGAGCTCAGTTGTTCCGTTACTGAGAGATAGGTCACGATAGGGACTA
Organism: Vombatus ursinus; assembly: GCF_900497805.2. Taxonomy (NCBI): domain Eukaryota; kingdom Metazoa; phylum Chordata; class Mammalia; order Diprotodontia; family Vombatidae; genus Vombatus; species Vombatus ursinus. The sequence continues at coordinate 23,884,144 of NW_020955033.1, read as the reverse complement.
GACCTGTGATTTCACTGGGATGAGACACCCTCTCCTAATGCAGTCAGCAACTTCTCTACAATGTACGGTCTTAAAGAGAGTTGTCTAGAACCGGGAGGGGTGAAGTGACTTGCCCAGGGTCACACAGCTGTATGACGGGCAAGAATTTAACTCGGATCTTTTAGGCTCCGAGGCCACCTCTCTGTCTGTCATATTGCTGCTGTTGATTGGATAGTGTTGATAAATTACTGCTTGATTTTTGTGCTCTGTACAGCCTTTATTATTTATGTGATGTCATGTAGAGGCTTGGAAATTTGGCAACTTAGGTTCGAGCTTTAGCTGCAAAACATACTAGTTGTTTTACCTGTTGTTGTTTGTCCTTCATTTTCAAAGAGGACCAATGACATCAGGAAGGTGATGTCTTGACTTGTAAGTGAATTGGATTTAAGTGAGGGAGGGCTGTGCAAAGTCACCAGCCTCACTTTCTCCTCCAGAGCCATCTGGGTCCAGTGGCCAGATATAGATCAGGACAACTGCAGATGGCCCAGCATGCAGCGGGAGACCACGGCCTTTTTAAGCTAAGGTCCACAAAAGGTCTTGGGTCTCAGGCTGTCTGAGGCAAAAAAACATTCAGTGATTAAGGCTAGTTAAGAAATGAGGCCAAAAAATGTCCTCTTTTTAAAAAAAATCAATCTGGGAGGGAAAGACCCTTAGGGTTTCTGGCCAAAAACAGAAACAGTTGCTGTTCACCTAGTTGTTTTACCTAGGCAAATCATTAACTCTCTGAACCTCAGTTTTCTCATTGGTAAAATAGGGATGGTGATGATAATAATAGATCATCATTTAAATGGCCCTGGAAAGTTTACAAAATACTTTACAAACATTAGCTCATTTGGACCTCACAAGTACCCCATGAGAAAGATTTTTAAAATAATTTTTAAAATCATCAAATATTTTAAAATAAAGTTAAATTAAACTAAAGATAACTAAAATTATATATATTTTATAAATAAAACAATTGATAAAAATTAAAATAAATAATAAGATGGTAAAAATTATAAATAATAAAATAACAAATAAAATTATTTTTTTAAATGAGGAAAGTAAATTTCAGAAAGGTTACGTGACTTGCCACGGTCACACAGGTAGTAATTGTCTGAGGTAGGATTTGAAAGTTTTTCAGACACTGAGTCTAGTGCTCTACCTACTGTACCAAGCTGTTTCCATATAAGAGAATGGAATAGATCTGTGATTTCCCTGGCATAGGAAACTCCATGGTGAGGGAGCTCCCTCCAGCAATGCAGATCAATAACTTATAGGCACTTATAGTGCCTTGAGCACCAAAAGGTTGAGTGACTTTACTAAGGTCATACAGCTAGCGTGTGTTGAAAGGTGAAACTTGAACCCAAGTTTTCCTGGCTCCTAGGCAAGATCTCTGTCTGCTACACCATGCTATCTCTTTGTAATGATGATGATAACATTTGTATAGTGCTTTGAAGTTTGCAAAGTAGTTTATGCATATTATCTCATTTAAGACTTACAACAGGGTCAGCTAGGTGGTGCAGTAGATAGAGCAACAGCCTTGGAGTCAGGAGGACCTGAGTTCAAATCCAGTTTCAGTCCAGATACTTGACACTTACTAGCTGTGTGACCCTGGGCAAGTCACTTAATCCCAATTGCCTTGGCCCCCCCCCCCCAAAAAAAAGACATACAACAAACCTTTGAGGTACATACCAGAAGTACATTCTCCATTTTACAGGTGAGGAAACTGAGGCTCAGCAAGATGAAATGATTGGTATTTGGTTTTAAATGACATGATATTTGCACTAAGCTGGTTCCCAGAGTTGTAGTAAAGAAGGCGCTTTATAAAACCTTGTTAAAGGGCTAAAGCAGTGTAAGATTCAGCTAGTGTCATGAGAGTAGAAATAGATAAACAAAGAATAAATGGGAAACATCAGCTTTGGTAAGTTATCTATAGTATGACATATGGAGGGACTTGATTCTTGCAAACAGACATTACAATTTATTTCTCCATTGCATTTACATGTAGCAGGAAAGACCAGTAGGCATTTGAAAAACCAGTTAGAACTCAGAATTCATCTTTCCTCAGTGAATTTTGCTGCTTTGACCACAAGCCGTGGGAGTTCTCTGCCTGGTGTACTTTCTTTGTGCATGATTTCACTGGATTTTACATAAAAGGGAAACATCGAGGATAATTTTTGGTTATTGCCAATTTCATTTATTTTGTGGGGGAGGAAGGGAGAAAGGAAAATGAGAAAAGATCTCCAGTTTAGACTTTGTTAGTGATTATATATCTATTTTGAGTGGTGAGGTGACCAGAAGGCTACATGTACGAGGTTGTTCCAGAGGAGACCACCAAGTTAGCTGGAAATTAAAGACAGATGAGAACAAGTGAGTTGGAAAACGCCCATACTCCTTTCTCACAGTTGACATAAAATGCCCCAAATATAAGACAACAGTGATCTAGGCTAGTGACACATTTCACTTCTGCTTATTTGGTGTAATGGATAAAACTAGCCTTAAAACCAAAAGTCCTGGGTTCAAATCCTACCTCTGACTCATACAGGGTGTGTGCTGGCCTCCATAGGTAGGTGGAGTTTCTCACCAGGGGTGTTCCTTGTACGGGACCTGTTCCTATCTCCTTCCCTTCTCCTCCATTCCATTTTCTCTTATTCTCCCAGCCCCCTTGACTGTATATCTTATGCTTATATTCGCTCCACAACCAAAGCCATATATACCTTACATGGAGAAGCAAGAAATATAATTCAAAAATGAGAAAAAGAACTAGGGTTTGGAGTTTTGTTGGGGGGGGGGAGGTTTGAGGTATTTGGAAATCGAATATTCTTAATTTTATGTGGAATAGCCAGATATCTATAGAAACATGCATTGAAATGATATATTTTACCAAAGCTATTACTAGTTAAGAGTCAGTTTCTTCTTTTGCTTTATTAATTCTGCTGGTTTTCATCTGTCAGGGGTGTTTTTTGCATCTTTACCATCTAATCTAGTTCTCCTGCATCATTAATGTGTGGCTGGATGCTTCCATCCTTTATTCTCTGGTGCATTACCTATGATGTCATGGGAAAGTGAGAAAGGTCCCCAAGTGACTCCCATTGCACTCTCCCTGTCTTTGTGTAATCATTTCTTTTCCCCTCATTCAATTCTGTGGCCTCTGACAAACAAGACACTACATCTCCCAGCTTTACGAATTTTCTCTGTCTCTCTTGACTGGAATATCCTCCTTCCTCAGTTCCATCTACTGGCTTCCTTTAAGTCCCAAAGAAAACCTCATCTTTTACAGGAAGCCTTTCCCCGCCCTTCTTAATTTTTAATTAATCCCTGTGCTAATTATTTCCTATTTATCCAGGTTATAGCTTGCTTATACATATTTCTTTCCTGTTTATCCTGTTAATAGCTTGTTTATACATTTATTTATGTTTATACATTTTCTTTGCTTGTCTCCCCCGTTAGATTGTAAGCTCCTTGAGGGCAGAGACTCTCTTTTGCCTCTTTTTGTATCTCTAGCGTTTAGCACAGTGCCTGGCACCTAGTAGTCACTTAAATGTTTATTGACCATTTCTATTCAACAAATATTGATTAAGTAACAAACTATTCAGAAGAATTCTCTTCCAGTTCTGCTCCCCCCAAGAAGCAAGAGCCCATGAGCAAGGCAACATCTTTGCAAAAGGCAGAGTTGAGAAGCACCCTCCCTACCCCTCGATGGAAGGCAGTTATAATACCAATCTCTAGCACCTTAAAAGTCAGGAGTAAAGCATGGAGACATTAAAAGGCAAAGAATTCTTAGACCTTCCCTCCCAGATGGACTTGTAGGAGGGAAGTGGAGTTTTCTTGATCATTAGTTGGGCCAAGGTCACACATGGCCATTATGTGTCAATATTTGAACCCAAGTGTTTCTGCTACAAGACTAGTACTGTCTCCACTGCGCCACAATTTCTCAGATTAAAATAATGTATTGAAATAGGTATATTGAAAAATTTTTAAATGCTATATGTCACCCATCTTATTTTGTTCATATGGATGCCCCAGGAGGGTAGAACTGTATATTTTTTTTTGTTGTTTTATTTTTTTTAGAACTGTATATTAACAGTTGTGAATAGCACCTGTCACAGGAGGGCATGTAGATGTTAAATCAGTCCAGCAATGGGCCCTGCATTTTTGTTTGGGTTATAATCACTAGCTAACAGTACTCCCTAACTGCCAATGAATAGATTTATTATCTAGGGGTAGTCAGCTCCTGTTAACAGCATATGACGTTAAAGAGACAAATCTCTGTATGGTCAAAAGATTTTGAGCCTCAGCTAATGAACTATTTGTTTCATGCAGGATTTGGTACAAAGAAATGCAGTATTATGTATTCAAATGACTAGGGAGGCTGCTTGGCTCCTCCAGCCAGGGTCTCAGAGGACATTTCTGTACCTTGGATGAGTAGCCACAAGGCTGTCAAGCATCTATTAAACACTTTTTATGTGCCAGGCAGTGTTAGAGATACAAAGAAATTCCCCCTCCAAAAAAAAATCATCCAATCTTCAGCTTTGTAGGTTTGGAAATTTCGTTTACCAAGGGCTGATCAGATTCTAGGGGACCAGTTAAACAAGACACTAATTTGTTGTTAATTTTGTTGTTATAGTTCAGTCGTTTTCAGTCATCTCCAGCTCTTCATGACCCCATTTGGGATTTTCTTGGCAGATACTGGAATGATTTGCCATTTCCTTTTCTAACTCATCTTTCAAATGAGGAAACTAAGGCATACAGGGTTAAGTGACTTGCCCAGGGTCACAGAGCTAGTAAGTGTCTGAGTCCAGATTTGCATTCTGGTCTTCCTGACTTCAGGCCACTGTACCACCTAACGTATATTTATATAGCACTTACCTTCAAGGTGGACATTTTCTGCATTTTATAGATGAGGAAACTGAAGCTCAGAGAGGGTAAGAGATTTGTCTAGAGTTGCACAGCTATGTAGTATAAGGGCTGAGATTCAACTCCAGGTCTCCAGAACGCCATTTTGTGACTTGCCCAAAGACACAGGGATAAGCAGGTGGAGCCATGATTGGAACCTCCATTCTGGCTCTGCTACTTTGGTATTTCCTAAATAACTTTGGGCAGGTCACTTCTTAGGTAAGTTCACTCCTCTGGGCTTCAGTTTCCTCATTCGTAAAATGAAGGGGCAAGACACGATGAACTCCAAGTTCCCTTTCAGCTTTAAATCCTCTGATTTTTTTTTTTTATAAAATTCAACTTCCAAACACAGAAGTTCATGGTTTCGTGTACAGTAATTTTTTACATTCTTGTTTATGTATTTGAATGTTCTTAATAATTACTGTGTGTAGAATAATTTTTTAAATAAATCCTTGGATAGACTCTCCATTTAGCTAATTTTACATTATACCCTCCTCCAGTTCCTCTACTGAAGATGCAAGAGAGAAACAGAATAATTGAAAGAGTTAGATTCCAGGGGAGGTAAGGGTGACAAGGTTAAGAGACCAGATTTTGAAAGAAGCAGTGGCATATTTATTTTTTAAATTCAGACATTAGCAAGCACCAACTAAAATGAGTGCTTCCATGTAGAACAGAATAAGAGGATTGTACAAGAAACTCTGAATCTCTATTTTGTACAGCTTGCTTTTCTTTAAATATATAATAACTTTTTCAGGTGTATAATAAATGCAACTTTTAAAGTTATCCTGCTTGTCTACCTTTCTTTAGTTCTTCTTAAAAACAAACAACAACAACAACAAAACCCTGCTTCAATGACCCTCTTTCTTTCTTTTCTTTTTCTTTCAACTGCTCTCTCCCTAGCTTCCTTCTCCCCTCTCCAACTGTCCTCATTGTCCTTTGTAACAAACATACATAATCAAGCAAAATAAATTCCCACATTGGTCATGTTCAAATATATATTTCTCCGTCTTTACTTTCCTCGGTCCAGATATTAATATTATCTATGTTCTGTTGTATTTTATTGTATTTATTTTGTCGAAAGTTTCCTGAATGCATTTTTATCTGATTTAGGCTGTACTGGGCCACATGTTTAACACCTCTGGTTTATAACGTCATAATTTTAGATCTGTAAGGAACCTCAGAACCCACTAGACTACTCCAGTCCCATCATTTTACAGATTAGGAAACTGAAACCCAAAGTAGTTAAATAATTTACCCAAGGTTATATATAGGTAGTGACAGGCAGAATTTGAACCCAAGTCTTTGGACTCTAGAGCCAGTATTCTTTCTATTGTACTTTTTCCAATTTCTGTCCCTCTTCCCCCTTTCTTTCTGTGTGTGTGTGTGTGTGTGTGTGTCTCGCTGTCTCTCTTTTCCTCTTCTCTCTCTCCCTCTCTCCTTATCTTTCCCTCTCTCTCTCTCTCCCCCTTTTCCTCCTTCTTTTCTTTTCCCTAACTCTCTTTATCTCCCTCCCCCATCAGTCTTCCTCCTTTCTTCTTCTTCTTCCTTAACCTCTCTGCTCTCTCTCCACAGTTCATCTGACGCTGGTATCCTATTTGCTACAAACATGGCACATGACCTTTTTATATCATAGAAGCTTACCTATACTTCTCAACAAGAAAAATGCCAGCTTCAATTATTTTTCATTAACAAATATTTTTGAGGTAATTTTTTTGATGTAGAGGCTCCAAAGAGACCTTTAGCCTATCATTTAAATAACCCTTTGTGAAAAGAGAGCCAATCCTGGGTGACAAATACAGAAATTAAATTAGCTTGAACAGCATCTGAACAAAATAGTCATAATATCTATATTAGGGCATTCATTTTAGGAGTAGGTCTAGTAAGATGTTCCAGGACAGGAATAATTTTTTTTTCTCCTCCCAGCTAATAGCAATAAAAAAGATAATAAGTGCTTCATCTACAAAATGAGAAGGATTGAGCAAAATGGCCTCCGAGGGTCCTTCCAGTTGTGTATCTGTAACCCTATGTCTGGGGCCAAAAAACAGGAAGAAAACTGATCATCCCTTGCTTTAGAGAGGATAGGTTGACTGGGTCCTAGAGAGGTATTTTTGCAGTGCCAGATTTTTTATTCCTTATTATTTGATCAGTTTGTTCCAAGAGGTCAGGTAATAAGCGTTTATTAAGTACCTACTGTTTGTCACTATACTATACTGTGGAGATACAAAGAAAGGCCAAGAACAGTCCTTAGAGCTTACGGTCTAAGGAAACCTTATGAAGTGATAAGGGACACTCAGATTCTCAGTATGACTTCCTGTGGTAGACTTTTTGGTCCAGTTGGTTTTCTTTTATTTTGGAATGGCTAACATGTGGACATGCTGAACCCATATGTGGGCAGCTGGGTGGCACAGTGGATCGAGTACCAGGCCTGGAGTCAGGAAGACTCATGTTCCTGAGTTCAAATCCGGCCTCAGACACTTCCTAGCTGTGTGACCCTGGGCAAGTCACTTAACCCGATTTGCCTCAGTTTCCTCATCTGGAAGTTGAGCTGGAAAAGGAGATGACAAACCACTCCAGTATCTTTGCCAAGAAAACCCCAAATGGGGTCACAAAGCATCAGGCACAATGAAATGACTGAACAACAACAACAAACTGAACCCAGAAAACCTTGTGTTGCAAGAGGGAGAAAAAAGACATCCTGTCCTCCAGGGTGCACTTCGTTGTTTTTGGTGTTGTGTAACAAGCAGCATGGCGGTTATAGTGGGGGTGGACAAAAGTATTGTCTTTGGCTCATCCTCTCCAGGGATATGAAATTGGACGGAGGACGACAGTCTACTGGAGCTGTGAGCTTGAAGGAGATTATTGGCCTTGAAGGTGTAGAGCTGGGAGCAGACGGCAAGGTGAGAAGGCTGGCCTTTAAATGATGAGTTAACACAGGCTCATCCAAACTCATAAGGCTAGCCTGTAAGATCAGGTCTGGGGTGCCTAGCTAGTAGCAAGTGGCGCACGGAGGGAAAGGGAGAGAGGAGGGGCAGATTCCTGAGGTTTCCATCCTAGGATCCCCCCAGCTCCACCAGCAGTTTGACAGGACACCAATAATTTCATAGCAGTATGGTTTGAGTTTCCAGAGTTAATTATTTCTTTTCCCCCTGCTGTTTACAACAGTGTTCAACACATCCCAGGAGCTCCCCTCCCCCTTAACATGCCACACTTGAGAATGTAGTGATTAGTGGTATGAAGACATTCATTAAGTGTTAATGCAAGCAGGTGGCATTCCTGCTGCCTTCTTAATGTCAGCTCAGGAAGTGTGATACTCAGGCTCTTTTTTGGCATCCCAAACCACGTCCCCGAGAGGCTTAGCAGTACCTCTGATTTCACACGGTAACAAGCACCATGTTGAAGGGCAGCCGAATTCTTCCATCACCACTGAATCAGAGTGTGTCAGTTCGGACTGCCAGATGGAAAGCTCGAAGGGGGAGGAAAGAGAGAGAAAGAGGCGTTGGAGTATATTTAATTCTCCTGTGCTGGATCCTGTCCAGTAGCTGTAAATTCTTCACAAAACCACCACCTGATACCGGTGTTTCTTCAGGGAGGAAAATTTTACCATGGAAGGGTAACTGGGAAATGAACTCTCCAGGTAGCTGGTCAGAAATGTTCTTGGTATCCTACCGCATTTAGTACTGGGCTCATATTGTATGTATAGGACTTTCCCTGCCTGGTTCCTTTAAAAAGAGGCTCCAACAAATTAAGTGATTTGCCCAAGATTGGGTAACTAAGTGACACGTTGGGTAGAGCACTGGGCCTGGAGTCAGGAAGACCTGAGTTCAAGTCTGGCCTCAGACACTCACTAGCTGTGTGACCCTGGGCAAGTCATTTAACCCTGTTTGCCTCAGTTTCCTCATCCGTAAAATGAACTGGAGAAGGAAATGGCAAACCACTTCAGTATCTTTGCCAAGAAAACCCCTAGTGGGGTCATTAAGAGTCAACTGAACAGGTACTACACACACACTTATATACTTAAATTCATGAATGCTGAACTTCTGTGTTTGGAAGGACAAGATGGAGGGGTGATATTAAGTAATATAAAAGAGGCATCATGGCATCGTTGATGGAGTGACTTGAATTCCAGTCCTGCCGCTGATACTTACTACCTGTATGGGCAAATCACTCAACTTGCATGTGCCTAAGGCAACCTCCTGCCACTTAACTAATAAGTCATAGGTGGGTTGAGATGTTTGAGTGGAAGGAGTTCCCACGCCGGGGAGTTCCCTGTGCTGAAGAAATCTCAACTCCTTCAAGTGTTGGAGTTATGTATCAAGCAGCACGTGGCAGACACCCCTTCATGGTGATGTAGCTTTAAAAAAATCCTACAGTCTCTTTCTTGGGAGTCACCTTTTGCCTGCTCTGTCTTCGTCTCTCTAGACTGTTTCTTACACCCAGTTTCTGTTACCCACCAATGCCTTTGGAGCTCGGAGAAACACCATAGACTCCACTTCTTCCTTCTCCTCCCAGTTTCGTAACACCAGCCACCGTAGCCTTTCCATAGGAAGAACAAGCAGCAGCACCCAAGGGAGCATCGATACAGGTAACTCTGGAGCTCTGGCTATTGCCCTCAGCTGGTAACTTTGAGCCCTTTTTGCAGTGTGACTTTCCTTCAGGTCACTGGAACAGAACAAAGCACAAACAAGGTCAAGTGTGATCAGCTCCTCCTTTGGGTGGTCCTCAGTGTGGGAGCTGGATTGACTTCCTGAAGGAAATCTTGATTACATTTAGCTTAGTCAGTACGAGCCATTGTGGGGAAATTGATTTATGAGGATAGAACTCATTGAAAAGAGATAGGACTTCCATTCCTGCCCATGGAAGGATTTCAAGAAAGTGGAATTATCAAAATCATCCCCTTACATCCAGATCTGAAGCACAGTTCCATGTTTCCTTTTGACTGTTGTCATGGGCAGCTACCCCTCTTAAAATGAAAGAGGTTATTTTGATGTTAATAAGAATTGATAGGACCATTTGTAGACCAGTAGTCAATCCATACAGGAAACTGAGTTCTCAGATTGGATAACAGGTTGAATCATTCAGTATTCAGGTACAGAAAGTGAACTTTTGTTTACTTGGCAGATTCACAATGCCTGGGAGGGTTTACATGCAACTTTCATAAATTAAGGGTTTCGGTAATCTCCTGTCTCAGAAATGACAATAGGATATTTTAAATGGAGATGTAATAGAGTGTCAAGAATGGTAATCCATTTTCAAAGGGGATGAATTTTGTTGTCATGCTCAGGTCAGAATCTGAATATGAAGCAGGTGAACCCAACATTTGGTCAGGTTTCACTCTGAACTCCCAGTTAACTTTCTGTCAGAGACTTTTCAGGGCCATTAACGACTCCTCTGTGTATATGTTTGTGTTCATGACCCTTAGGTAGTGACCTGGGAGATTTCATTGATTATGACCCAAATCTTTTGGACGATCCCCAGTGGCCCTGTGGCAAGCACAAGCGAGTTTTAATCTTTCCTTCATACATGGTGAGTAACATCTGTTGGAGCGCCAATTTTGGCCATTTCTGTGAATCTGGGAGCCTCGACCCCCTCCAACAGCATTGGGCTTGCTAGAACTTATTGCTGGTGGGGAGGGGGAAGGGGGGAAGGGGTCAGTGGTGGGACCAGACCCACAGGGAATTCTCCAGAGATTAGTGCGTCTTTACCATACAGCTTTATGATAAATTAAGAAAGCAGCACCAGCAGAGACAATGGAAGCCTCCAGCTTGAGACCCATAAATTTCACCTCAAACTCAGGCTTAAACTCAAGGGGAGAATTCAGTTCAATTCAACACAGCTTATGACTGTAACTGTTTATGACTATAACACCTGCCATAGACTGAGCATTGAACTAGTTTCTGGGGATATAGACAAATGGAAACCAGTTCCTGACTTCAAGGAGTTTACATTTTACTTGGGGAGAGGGGCTGAGATATAATATGTAAACAGATAAAAATGTCAAGAGGTAGGACACTCACTTGGTGAAAGAGGAGAGTGAAGAGGAGTCAGGAAAGACTTCTTATACAAAAGGGTACCTGAGCTGAGCCCTGAAGGACACTAGGAAAATAAAGAGAGGTGGTTCTCCCTTTTTCCTTTGGACATGATGCTTGTGAACCTATGGGGACCAAGCTGAATTTTCAGTGTTCTGATACCAAACTTACTATATTGCTCCATACTTTTGCCCCAGTTCTGCCTCAGGGTAGGGGGTGGGGTGTTATAGTCATTATTTTCCATAGTGGGTAATTATAGAAATTTTTTCTTCCAAAAAAGATCTCACTTTTAGGGGAGGATTGTACTCTGCCTATGGTATGTCTGTTTTAGGTTTTTAATTTATTCCAGGCCTCTGTGTTCACTAATAAGTCACCACCTATTCAGAACCCCATAGCTCCAAGCAAAAGAAATGTCTCTTGAGCAAATGAAAGCGACCGTAACAGGAATGAAATTTTTAAAAAAAAACCTTTTCATTGATGTTTGCATTCCTTAGGCAACCACCCAGCGTTTTACCCCTTTGCCCTTGTGTGTAACTTCCATTTCTTCATGGGGGTTATATTGTTGTTTCTCACCCTTTGTGTTTTCTCCTATATAGGACTGCATGAGGCTAATGAGGTCTGACATTAGTCTCAGGTGTGGTCTTGGGGGTTCCTCACATTTCCTCAGCCACAGTTGACCTGGATGTAGCATGAGCCAAGAGACTGCCTCTCTTAGCTTATTTTGAGGATGGGGAGAGGGCTGGGGTAATAAGAGAAACACAAGCAGTTCCTCCTCACAGGGCAGTGAACTATTCACAGTTTTACACAGGGTTGACAAAGCAGGCATCCCTCCCAAAATCAGAGAATGAGGACCAGTCATAGGTCCCTGAGCCTTAGCTCTGAATGATAGAACCCGCAGGTCAGAAGACCCCCTTAAAACTTAGAGCATGGAGCAATCACCCCAGTTTGCTTGGTCTCAGTGATTGGAAATCATGCAAAGGTCCGATTGCTCTAATTCACTTTGGTGGTTAGGGGTACTACAGCCTCTTGAGCCCACCATCTCTCTCAGCCATCTCTGGTCCTACTTTGCAGATACATGCCTTAGTAACTGCCAGCCCCAAACCAGCGTAGAGCCTTATGGAACACTGGTTGCCAGCTTGCTTAGCACCCCTCCAGGACCAGCCCACCCCAGCTCTGTCTTGGGGAGTAGATTGACTCACATCTGACTTCTTCAGTCAGCTCCAACATGGTAGCCGCCCTCACGCACATTCCCCCCAAGAACTCAGAGCCCAAGACTGAGAGCTGGCATAGTTGCCTAGCATATGAATGGATGGGATGATCTCATGGGTGGGAGCGTACTCTCATTTTGAGCTGTTTTGTTATCGGTACTTTCTGGGGATGTCCACATGACCACAAACAAATCAGATGAGACCAAATAATTTGCTTAGTTAAGTCTGCTACGTGTTTACCAAGTTGTTTTCAAGTAACTGAACCTACCTTTTCCAGTTAGAGAGAACCTGGTTTCTACCACACACCACACATACCCTTCCTTTTCTTGGTCTAGAACTGTAATTTCATTAGTGCAGGAAGTTTCTCCTATGGAGATATCTTCAGGCAGCTAGGTGGTATAATGGATAGAGTGCCAGACCTGGAGTCAGGAAGACCTGAGTTCAAATCCAGCCTCAGACGCTAGCTGTGTGACCCTGAGCAAGTCATTTAACCCTGCTTGCTGCAGTTTCCTCATCTATAAAATGAGCTGGAGAAGGAAATGGCAAACCACTTCAGTATCTTTGCCAAGAAAACCCCAAATGGGGTCATGAAGAGTCAGACATGACTGAACAACAACAATAAAGGAAATTTCTAATGTGGAGATACCTTTATCAATAGGCAACTCATCTGAAATGGATGGTTAGGGAGTTGTCTGGGACACCATGCCCAGGGTCATACAGATTACTGACAGTATATGTCAGAAGCAGAACTTGAACTCAGATCTCAGATACCAAGCAGCCTCTTTAACCAAATATAGATCCCCACTATACTTTAACCAAATGTTTATTTTCAGTTGTATTTGTTCTTCTAAATGGGAAGTAGGAAAAAGCTCTCTTCCATGTCTCTCCTCTCCCCACACTGTCACACTTTGGACAAGTTTTAAACTGAAGGCCTGAGAAGTAAGCCTATAACTTTCTGAAGACATGTGGCTCCCCCACATTTGGACTTTTGTTTGAAATGTTTTACTTGGACTCATGTGAATGGCACCTACCCGGACATCCTGTGAACGAGCAAAGAGGAGATTTTTGAATGGACAGAATCGCTGGGGTGGCTTCCAGCAGCCCTGTGCTTTGGGCCCTTAAAGTCCCAGGAGGCTGACGATGAAAATGATGAGTTCAGGCACCCAAGCACCCTTTCTTTCAAGAAGGGTGTGCAGCATTAATTACCATATTTCTCAAGTGCCCCAGGGGGAGGGGACTGAGTACAAACCTAGTGTCTGTCCTGGACATTCTGTTCTTTGTGCACAGCTCTGATTTATAATTAAAGTTTCATTAACAAATCAGCATACATCATTAGAGCTTTCCATCTGCCAATTCTTAAGACTTTTTTTCTCCTCTTTATGTGTGTGGAGAGCAATTAAGAGGAGAGAGTGGCCAAGAGAGGTGACATAATGCAAACAGACTTAAAACTCATTCATTCACAAAGATTTCTGGGTCCTTTACATTTCTGGGCAGAAATCCCGGTTGTGTTGTTTTGACATCAGGGAGAGAACAGCCTAATTTAATTTAAAGTGTCTACAGGGGTCACTGATTTTGGAGTGATGGGTTTTTTTGTGTTTTTTACCTAAAATCTCAAGGAAGCCTGCAGGTCTCCTACATAATATATTGCCTGTAGGTTTACTTGCCTAATCCCAGACTCCATCCCCAACACATACGCACAAAGTGGTGTAAGAATAGACCTTAACTCGGGAGAAGATAGCAGAAGTGATTTTTATTTAAATGGGAAACACATAGCTTTAGCTGTGTGAAGTATATGGCTCATTAAAGAGAGATCTGCAACCAGATTTCCCTGTTATGGGAGGTAGGAGAACTTCCCTCTCTAGAGAGCTTTTGAAATAAGACCGATGATTTAGACATTTCACCTAAATGGTCAATTTAGGTGGCTGGACTGAACAACTTCTTGAGGGCCTCTTGATTTTTGATTCTGTACCAAAATGATTGTTATACTTTTTATGGATTGTGTTTTCTGTCATTTAAAAAATATCATTCTTCTACAAAGGAATGCAATAATTTAAAAATTAATTTTAAAAGACCTCACAACCTCTGCAATCTTTCTCTGCGTAGTTGCCACAGATGTTTTTGAAGCTCATTTTATGATACATATAACATTGTGACTTTCTAAATGACATTCCAGCCATAGCTTGTGGCATAAATATTTTAGCCAACATGCATTTTAAGTGTGTGCAGATGTTACGAATGCAAGGCATCTCTCTTGACTCCACACTCATTCCAGGAAATGAAGTGAATGAAGACACTGCGGCAGAGCTGTAGCTGTAGATGGTTTGAGACGTGGTCTTTCTGTGACATAAATCAGGCAGTCAACTGCCCCATGGGCAAAACTGCCCACTAATCAGAGACGGCATCACTAAGTGGACAAAGCTGCCTCTTCCTCTGATTCTATTCCTCAGGCTCAAAATTATTTCATTGATGGAAAACTGCATATTCACCATCTCGGGGAAAAGGAGAGGAGAGGAGAGGGGGCAAGTGTGTATCCATAGTAAATCCAAGATTGTGTATTTAGTTTCTCTTCCACAGAAATGGAATACTCTTGCAGTTAAGAGGAAATAGATGAGTCATCCTTTCACTTTGTCTAGTGATTTACCAATCTCTCAGGGAGATTGATTAAATGCTTAGAACAACCGAACTGTCCATCTGTTTATCATCGCTAACTAGATTTAGTAAAGGGCCTCTGCTCTCCTTAATTACCCTAGCTAGCATGGAGCATCTGCTTTCTCAGCACCTATCCAAGCCTGCCATTCAGATGGAAATCAGACAATTGCAAATGAAGCAAAGTGATTTTAGCTTTTCATTGAATTTTAGAGCTAGAAGAGACAACCCCCTCTTTTTATACATGAGGAAACTGAGACTCCAACAAATCAGGTGATCTGCCCAAGATTGAGTGGCTAAGTGACGCATTGGGTAGAGCCCTGGGCCTGTCTGAGTCTGAGTTCGAGTCTGGCCTCAGACACTTACTGGCTGTGTGACCCTGAGCGAGTCACTTCACCCTGTTTGCCTCAGTTTCCTCATCTGGAAAATGAACTGGAGAAGGAAATGACAAACTACTCCAGTATCTTTGCCAAGAAAGCCCCTGATGGGGTCACGAAGAGTCAGACACAGTTGAAACAGCTGAACAGCAACAGCACATGCAAGTAGTGGCATGAGCTGGACTGTAATCCAAGTATTCTGCCTCCTGGTCCACAGTCTGCCAACATTCATCTTTGGAATATCCATCAAGATAGTCTGCCCCTGGTTATTAAGATGATGACGTTTAATGATAAGAACCAGGGGTATGCAAGTAAATGTTTAATGACCAAATTTCCAGGGAGGGAAATTACATATAACACACTTTTTAAGTTTAATCTGTGTTACTGATATTTTCTCCAAAACTCTCTTCGTTCTGGCCCCGATTTGTAGTATTTGCCAATTTTGGAGGGGTAAATGCTTACAATCAAAATTTAACAATTAGGTCTCAGGTGCCAGTTAGAGCAATCTCAAGCACACCGCTAATAACAGCTCGCATTCGTGTTGAATTTTGGCCGTCCTGCCTGGAAAACTCTAAGCTGGCTTTCTGTCTATCATCCCCTATTGCTTCTCATCCCCATTTGACTGATGAGAAAAACTAAGGCTTTCTGACTCTTTGTGACCCCATTTCAGGTTTTCTTGGCAGAGATACTGGAGTGGTTTGCCATTTCCTTCTCCAACTCATTTTCCAGATAAGGAAACTGAGGCAAACTGGGTGAAGTGACTTGCCCAGAGTCACATAGCTAGTAAGTTTCTCAGACTGAGCTTGACTCAGTTCTTCCTGACTCCACGCCTACCACTCTTACATGCTGCATCACCTAGCTGCCCCTAATCAAACAGCTTCAACAATTCAGAGAGGATGATTTTTGAAGAGTACAGGGTGGGTAAATGAGAAAGGCCTTTTTACTGAGACATTTAACTGGAGTATCCTTAAGTGTCTTCAGTATTCTTCACGCCAATGTTATGGTGTCAGAGCTAGAACTTTGACCACCAACTTCCTGGACTTCCTGATTCATCAAGTATTGTTACATTCATAACACCTACTAGACATGGAAGGGTGGAGCTCTTAACAACCTTCTAGTCTGTTTCTTTGCCTCCTGTCCAGGGCTCAACTATAACCATCCATACCACCCTCCCCCAAAACACACAGACACACACACACACACACACACACACACACACCCCATTACATTTCTTGGTATGGGGTGTGATAGTTTTCTTGTCCTTAAAGTTCATAGAGTCATAGATTTAAAAGCTAGAAAGGGCTTCAGAGGTCATCAGTGGAGCTAAAGGCACTGAGCCCAGTTGTTTGAGTGCCTTGCCTCTGGTCACACAGCTAATAAGTACCAAATGCAGGATCTGAATGGGGGTCTTCCTGATTCCAAGTCCAGTCTACCCACCATGTTGCCTCTCAAGTTAAGTAGTGGGACGTGCCTTTGAGGTTTAGGAAGGAGGAGGCAATATTGCAGAGCTGTGTTGCACAGTATCATTTTAATGGGAGATAGTTTCTTTGGGTATGATTAAGGATTTTGTTTGTTTTTAATAAATCCTTGGTACTTTAGTGTCTCGTGATAGGTGTGGTATAATATCCCAGCTAAATAAAAAAGTGGTGGTAACAGAAATCGTATCTTTTATCCAAGAAAGTTGCTATAAATGCTCCATGCATACACACACACACACACACACACACACACACACACACACACACGGCTTTGTATACATATACACACACAGAGAACAAGAAAGTTCTCCTTTTTTGAACTGTGTATATCCACTCATTTTATGTCTTGGAAGGTCTCCTCCTCCCAAATGACCTTCCTCCTCTTCCCCTTAAGACAGCTGTGTATACACAGCTTCCTCGCAGCCAGCCAGCTGCTGGAGAGTGCTTTTACATGACCTCTCACCCTTAAGAGCAGAAATGCCACCTCTGCAGAAATGCAAGCTTGCCTTGGCCAGAGCCAGCCCCATTCATCACAACATCCAGCTGGCCGCTGCTGATGCAGTTTAAGAGAGTAACTGTTTCTTCAGGGAGTTCTATTCATTTTAAGGTCTGCCTATCAGAAGGGCATTATGTGCAGCTAAAAACTGGTTATTCAGGAAAGCAAACTATTTAATTAACTATCTGACTTTGGGCAAAACCTGGGTGCTGTAAAAGTATGTAAACAATAGGAGAAAACTAGTAAGATGAAATTGGCCTAATTGTTTCTTCCTCTTCAGATATGTAGCTCTCTCTTGGTTAATAAATCAATCAGTCAACCTTTGTTAAGCACCTACTATGTGCCAGGCACTGTGCTAAGTGCTGGGGATACAAAAAGAGGCAAAAGACAGTCCCTGCCCTCAGCTAATGGGGCAGACATAACAAATACATACAAAGCAAACTCAGAGGAGTCACTAGAATTTAGAGGGATTTGGGAAGATTTCCAGTAAAAATGAGATTTTGGTTGGGACTTGAAGTTTATACTTTTGGAGGCTAGTTTTAATCAGAGCTCTGTGAACCAGTTTTGCCCTTTTAAATACCCTTCCCAATATCCTATTCCATCATGAGGTACAGTTTTAATAAGTTTCATAGCACTTTAAGATTTGGAAAACACTTTATGTGTCTTCTTTGATTCTCACAACAACATTATGAGATAATTGCTATCATTTTCCCCATTTTACAGAAGAGGAAACTGAGACTAAGAGGTTAAGTTACTGCCCCACGGTCACACAATGAGTAAGTGTCTGAGACAGATCTTTTCCAGACACGACTGTACCTTCTGGGGATGCAGATTTAGAAAGGGACCAGTTCATCCCCTCCTATTATGGATCACTGTGTGCTGGGACCTGCTTTATCCCTAGATCACTCACTCTTGTTAAATATGGAAGAGGTTGCTCTCCCTTGCATCCACAAAAGACCAACAACAGCCAGGCCTCAGCAATGGGTCAGGTTGCTGATGTTTGCCACCTTGAAACAAGTTAAGATGCAGTGCTTTCTGTGCTTAGGTAGGAGAGTGGGATTTCTGGTGGAAATAAACTGCTCAGTCCTACCCCTGAGCCTTGAGAGGAAGCAGAGGCTCGAGGCTTACACAGAACCATCCTACTATGGCAGAAAGGAATCAAAATATGGGAGGCACACACATGGCATTTTGTAGACAGTCCAGCATCTGAAGGCCAATGCAACATAGATAAACAAATGGAAAATTAAACTGATACTGGTTTGACAACAGTGGACTGTTTTGGGATCTTTCATGTATAGACCTCTATAGGTAAGGCTGCAGGCAATTCAATTGTTCAATAAGCATTTATTAAGCATCTCTTGTGTGCCAGACTCTGTACTAGACACTGGGATACAGGTGCCAGAAGAATCAGAAGATACGAGT
Organism: Vombatus ursinus; assembly: GCF_900497805.2. Classification (NCBI taxonomy): domain Eukaryota; kingdom Metazoa; phylum Chordata; class Mammalia; order Diprotodontia; family Vombatidae; genus Vombatus; species Vombatus ursinus. Next base: position 23,865,574 of record NW_020955033.1, on the reverse strand, counting down.
CTCTGTAACTGGAAATTTCAAGAGATATAGGAATGCTTTTAGAAGAGAAAAAAGAAAGCTTTTCAAGTATTGGCATTCATTTAAAATTGAATAAATATTAAGTGCCTGTTATGTGTGAGGTATTGGGAAAGATAGCTCCTGTGGAAGAGGTGGAATTTGAACTAGGATTTTAAAAGTGGCTAGAATGTTAACAGGCAGAGATTTCGGAGGAGAGGGCCTTCCAGGCCTAAGGAACAGTGTGAGCAAAGCCCTGGAGGTGGGAAACCTAGAATATGTTTTGAGGGTAGACTGGAATCCAGTTTGGCTGACAGGAGAGTACCTGAACTGGAGCAGTGAAAGAGCATTTGCTGTGGCTAGCACCATGGGCCAGGATTTAAAAAAAAAAGAAAGACAGGGCAAATGCCATTTTAAGGATATCCAAGGAACCATCCATATTATTTTGTTGTGTCAGAGTAGATCCTGAGTCCCCAGGCTTATAATTTACATATCTGCTTATCATTTACATATCTGCTTATAATTAAATATCTTATAATTTAAATATCTTGGGAAAGGAGAGTGTCATGTAGTTGGATTTTTCAAATAGATGTACAACCAAAACAAAGAAGGACCCCATCATATTTAATGTTTTTAGTAGAAAGCAACCCGAATTGGAGTCAGTTTTGCTACATTATTACTGTATGACCTTAGGCAAGTCACCTTCTTCCTCTGTGCCTCAGTTTCTTCATCTGTAAAGTGAGGTTTTTGAACTAAATGATCTCTAAGATTCCTGTAGCTCTGAATCATCTGATCCTGTGAACTCTTATTCTTTTCCTTCCCTCACTACTCCAGGTAATAATGCCTGCAATAGATAGTTGGTTTTTTGTCTTCCTTGGGAATGACTTTGATCCTCATCAGTTTTGCAGTCAGAGAAATCAGAATCAGTACCATGCCCCCCTCAGAGCCAGAAGGAATCCTGTAGCATGATGCAGTGCACCTCCAAGGTACACTTCACCCACACCTGGGCCCCTCTGTGCATTGCTTCCAGAAAATCATCGGTCTACGCTGCTGACTCACTGGCATTGCAGAGATTCATCTGTAAAATAGTGTGGAATAGCCCTCAAAATTATCCCAGGGCAAGGGTGTGACCTTGGGCTCCAGCTTGCTGATGATTCTGTGTGTGTGTGTGTGTGTGTGTGTGTGTGTGTGTGTGTGTGTGTGTGCGCGCGCGCGCGTGTGTGCCCTCGGGAGGGTTCCAAAATTGTGCCTAAACCCCAGAGACTCCTATAGTCAGTCCCCAGTACATGCATTGGCTCTGTGCTTGATCCAAGGTCGAGTGGAAGGATGCCAGCCCTTGTGCTTTCCCAGAAACCGTTCAGGCTGCCATTTTA
>NW_020955033.1:23736273-23864197 GCF_900497805.2 Vombatus ursinus | reverse complement strand
CATTTTAAATATGGTACTTCTTCTAGGGCTCCTCTCCCCACCCCACAGTATATCATCCAAAAGAAGTACTAGGTCGCTTCTTCTTTGCTATTTGCTGCCCTCTAAAATTATGTCACTTAGGGATGGGGAGGGGTTGAAAATAGGGGAGGCAGTTTTAGGGAGAATTATTTTGTTAGCTAATAGAAGTTTGCCCATATCTTCTCTCACCATATCCCTGAGTATTTCTGCTTTGGTCATCTTTTTTGGGGGGTAAGGGGGTAGTGTTGTTATTGTGTGCTAACTGATCTCCTTCAAATGGGGGAAAGGAGCTTGTCACCTTTGAGTTCTTGATGGCGTTTGAATGTTTGATTAGAGAGTAGAGGGGTATTCCTTACCGTCTGCCAACTGTTGTACTTAACAGGCCCAGAAAAAGGGGATATAATTGCCTTTGGGCTTTTCTCACTAAATTTGATCCCCATTCATTTAGCTCACTAACCCTTCATACTTTTTATTTTTGTAACCAGTCACTTTCACCAGGTCTAAATAATCATTTTACCACCATACTTCTGTTGTCTTTAATATCATTTAAGAAAGGCAGGCATAAGATAGTGGGTAGAACTGACCTTGGAGCAGGAAGGCATGGGTTCAAGTGTGATCCTGGGCAAGTCAATTAATCTCTCAGTGCCCCCAGGCACTTTCTAAGACTGGGAATTGATGGTGATCTGCAATGTCCTGGGAGTTTTCTTCACTGGGAGTTCCCTTTGCCAATGAAACCATTGGTGCAATCTGTCTTTCTTTCTATCTCTCTATCTCTCTCTCTCTCTATCCTAACCTGTCTTATCTGTTTCTGTCATCTCTGTCCTGTTTATATCATCTCTTTATCATCCATCTCTAACATTTATCTTCTATCATCTGTCTATATCCATCAATCCATGTATGTATACAGTACATATACAGTCATATACAATATAGTTATATATGTATATATGTATGTGTATATGTGTGTATACATGTATATATATGTGTGTATACACACATAAACATATATACTAATATTAGGGCAGCGAAGTAGCTTAGTGGCTCGAGCACTAGAGCCTGGAGTCAGGAAGACCTGAGTTCAAATTCAACCTCAGATACATACTGGCTGTGTAACCCTAGATAAGTCATTTAACCCTGTTTGCCTCAGTTTCCTCATCTGTAAAATGAGTTGGAGAAGAAAATGGCAAACCACTCCAGTATTTTTGCCAATAGAACCCCAGATGGGTTCACGAAGAGTCGGACATGACCAAAAAACAACTGAACAACAAATATATACATACATACACATATGTGTGTGTATATATAAATTCAATGTGTCTGAACATACATTATCTCTTTGGATTCTGCCATGTATATGAGACACATGGTATTATCCCCATTGTACACATGAAGAAACGATTTGCCCTACCTCTAAAGGACTAATTAGTTAATGGCAAAGCCAAGACTAGCAGCCAGGTCATTAGATTTAGAACTGACAGAGATCTTCATGATCATCCAGTTCCATCCCCTCATTTTACAGGTGAGGAAACGGGCCTAGAGAGGTCCCTTAGACTTGCCTAAGACCACACAGCTAATAAGTACTTAAGATGCGATTTGAACCCAGAGCTTACTGACTCCTCATCCACCATTCATTGCCTGATGCCATATTGCTTCCCTCTTGTCCCCTCTTAGTAGATGGATTAGCTAGCAATTAGCAGTCTAGACTTTTCTGTTCCTATAACAGCTAATGGCACAGTGAATAGAGTCTTAGGTATGGAGTCAGGAAGACCTGAGTTAAAATCCAAGTTCTGAGACTTACTAGATGTGTGTCCTTGGTAGGTAACTTCTATTTACCTCAGTTGTGACTAACTCTCCATGACCCCATTTGGGGTTTTCTTGGGAAAGATACTAAAGTGGTCTGCCATTTCCTTCTCCAGCTCATTTTACAGATGAATAACCGAGACATCTCCACTCCAAAAGTTCACATGGACTATTTGTGCCCAACCTGTGTTAGAACATTCCATGCTCATACTGGTCTGATCAGCCACAGTCAGACACATGGTAGCTCATCTCCAACGTAGTGATGTCATTTTGGTCCTCTTCAAGAATGAAGGACAATATCCAACCAACCATTTGCCTCAGTTTCCTCAGCTATTTAAAAAAAGCATAATAATAGCACCTGCCTTGCAGAGTTGATGTGAGGATCAAATGAGATAATATTTGTAAAAGCCCTTAGCACAATGCCTAGTACATAGTAGGTACTATATAAATCCTTTCTCTCTTCCCTTCCATTCCCCTCCCCAAATAATGCTTTGCTTATATAACTGCCTATTTTTGTCCTATGCTAAAAAACAGAAGAGAAAAGAAAAGATGAGCTTTGCTGGGAAGGATATTTGGAGCTAACATGTGTCCCACACCTAGGAAATGGCACGCCATTATTTGCTCCTGGCCACAGGACTTTCAAACCTGACTTCTGGGTTGCAGTGTAAAAATGCCAGGGATGTCCCTGGCCTTCAAGAAAGGTACTCTGTGAATTCACTTCACTATTCAAGAAAAGAACTCTTTAATTTAGGAAACAAAAGACTTAGCTTCATAGTGAATCCGTAGCAAGATGGCCTTGTGGCTTCCAGCCAAGCTGAGCCATCACTCTACCAGGAACAGCTTGTGGGTAGTGAGTCGGATTTGGGCCTTGTTTTACTGCCTGTTTCCTAAATGAAAATCTCATATCCTGTCTTAAAGCAGAACCTATTTGTCAAAGATAAAGCACTTTTTTAGAAGGCAGAAGGAAAGAAACCACCATGAGTGCCCATTGCATTCTGCCCTAAAGGAAAGTACACACTTTGTAAGCACAGAATTTACCTAAGAATGACTCAGATCTTTAGAAATTATTTTGCTTTGATCTCCTAAGGGCAAAGATCTGTGCTCCAGTAGCCCATGTGGATCATGTTCTCCCTGGTCTCAGGCCCCTGGAGGGGCAGAGCTTTTAGTGGATTTCTTATCTGTTTTTTTCTGTTGTTTACCAATTTAGGAAGTTTTAAAATTTGGTTTTCCTAATTAACTAATTTTAAACTAGTTTTCCTAATTAAATTTTAAAATTTCATTTTCCTAAGTAACACATGAAATTTGCATAATTATTATGACATCTCCCCTGGATGAAAGGTAAGCCTGAGGGCAGGATTCTAGTGCCTGGCACATAGTAGGTGTTTAATGAATGAATACTTGTTGATTAAGTGATCACACAAATGGCTGCATTTTGAATGACCCTTGTTCTCTGCTCTGTTTCAGACCACAGTCATTGACTATGTAAAGCCCTCTGATCTCAAGAAAGACATGAATGAGACCTTCAAGGAGAAGTTTCCTCATATCAAATTAACTCTCAGCAAAATACGAAGGTACCATGCAGACTGACATCCGTATGGCATTTCTGTGACATAGTCCCAGCATACCACTAAAATCAAATCTTTGGTGGGCTGGTGACTTTTCCTATTGCATAGGTGGGGTTATAAGAAAATGTCATTTAAGTGAATGAGTGGTTCTGTGATAACTCTGATCTTGGAGACCTTATGCAAATTAATTTCCAAGGAAGAAAAAAAATTAGGTGTTTTGCTTTCATCCATGCAACCTGAACAGTCTAGACAAAAAGATGGAGTTGGCATGTCAAGGATTGGCAGTAAGTGTTGCCATCCAGAAAACTGTTGATGGTTCAAGAAAGGATAGGCAATGGACCTATGATTTCATTGGTAGGAGGAACTTCTACTAATTCTGGTGAGTGATTAGTCTTAAGCAGATGCCTAAAGCACCTCAGGCAGGATAGTCTGTAGGTGAAACTAATAAGATAAAAAATGGAAGTGTGCAGCCACCAAGTCAACCATAATTTGGTCATTTCTTATATTTGGCCATGTTTTAGAGTCTAATTTTCATGAGATTTGAGTCCACAGTAGTCATCAAAATCAGCTAAAGTAGCTGGGCCTAAATATCAGCAACACCAATATTTTAAATAATTTTGGTTTGGTTTGGTTTGGTTTTACAATTTACAGAGTTGCTTATTCACACACACACATAGACACATACAGTACACACATTCTTACTGTGTTTATGTTCATTTGGATTCCTAATGGATCCACATTTTGCTAGAATGTCCCCCTATGTCATGTTGAAATCATGTGCCTGTGTTCTACTCTGATAATTAGTCCAACATAGGTGTGATTCTGGCATGTTTACCTAAACCACAAGGCTAAGCCAAAACAAACATTCATACCTTCTACCTTGGGCCAAAGAATTTTTATAAATACAAAAGGTTCATTTTTAGAATAATAACTTCTTAGTTCTAGTTGATTACCTGGATAGCCATTGGATGAACTTGCGCTTGGTGCTAAGGTTTATTTTCTGGCTTGGTTAGGTTTAAATGTTTCTGGCTTCTCTAATGCTTTATTGTCCCTGTTCACTTTGACCCAGTTCATTCCTTGTTTACAAAGTGTCTGCCATTGCTAGGTTTAAGTTAATTACCCTGGAAGTTTACTCCACGATACGGCTCATTATCCCTATCTTTCCTCTTGCCCCAGTCTGTTTTCATCTTCATATAAGAGGATATGATTGTCTAGGTCTCGGAGAAGTTTAAAAGTCACATCATCTCCCATTTCCATTTTTGAAGTATGAAGAGGAGACATGTCTATTCTCACCCTGTCTCTTTAGTGTTTCCTCCTTTGATGCTTTGCACATCTCACAGAGATGACTGGAGGTTTCTGAAGCCTACGTCCGTAGAGTCTAAGCTCTGCCTCGTCCTGCCTTACTGGAAAAACGTTAATCTTGTTTTAGGACAAGCCTAGCTGAGTTCAGAGAGGCTCCTCAATAGGTTGGCCACAGGGTAGTATGTTATTTAGGCCACAGAAACTCTCTCTCAGCTATCTACCAATGGGTTGAGAACTGGTATTATATGGCATATCAGTCATACTCAGCAGCTAGGTAGCACCACGGATAGAGCACCACGGCTGGAGTTAGGAAGAGTCATCTTCCTGAGTTCAAATCTGGCCTCAGACATTTACTAGCTGTGTGACCCTGGGCAAGTCACTTAACTGGAAATGGAAAATGGAACTGGAGAACGAAATGCAAACCACTCTAGTATCTTTGCCAAGAAAACCCCAAATGGGGCCACAAAGAGTTGGACCCTGAAATGACTGAACAACAAAAAAAATTGCACTGCTAAAGGAAATATTCATGCCTATGAAATCTTCGATCTTTGAAGTATCAAAGTATTAAGCACCTTCACTAATATTCAAAAGAAACTCCCTCCATCTAGATAGATAAAAGTTACATAGGACCTAATACATAAGTTCTAGAGAGTAGCCAGAGGTTAAGTGACTTACTTAGAGTTAGGCAACCAATAAACATCAGACGTAGAATTCAGTCCATTTCTTTTTAGGGAAGAACCCAACCGTGTATTACTGTATAAAGCTACCTCTCTTAATAGAAAAAAGAATGCATTAGTATTGGCCCCATAAATTACACTATTAACAGTAATCATACTAATGCTACAATAATAAAGTAATAATCATAACAGAAATGCTACTGACAATAGCTGATGTTCATCTAGTGCTTTAAGGTGGATAGAGCATATAACATATATCCTCAGGTAGTAGGGAAAATCCCTGGCATTGGAATCAGAAGGCCTAGGTTCCAGCCCTGCTTCTGACAGCTATTACTACTTAACCGCCGCGTCTTGATTTTCTCCCAAGTAAAAAAAAAAAAAAGGTGGACATGATGTTTCCTGAAGGCCCAGTGCTCACAATAACCCTTAAGGAGTCCAGTACAAGAATGGCTATATCCATTTTATGAAAGCATTCTTCACTTAACAGGGCAAAGAATTCCCAAAGATGTCCTCCATTGCAGAGTGTCTTTGGAGGGAAGTCGAGAGAAATCAAAGGTTACTTGTCTTTCCTCTTTGCCAAGTGCTCAGGTTCCAGGCTGCTGACTAGTCATGTTCCCTGTTTCCTTTCTTTCTCTAGTCTGAAGCGAGAAATGAGGAAATTGGCGCTGGAGGAGTGTGGCTTCGAGGAGCCAACGGTGGCCATGGCCTTTGTCTACTTTGAGAAGCTGGCCCTCAAGGGGAAACTAAACAAACAGAACCGGAAGCTTTGTGCCGGGGCCTGTGTGCTGCTAGCCGCCAAAATTGGAAGTGACCTCAAAAAACACGAAGTCAAGCACTTAATTGATGTAAGTGGCTTTGGGACCCAATAGTTGGTGTAGGGCCTATTTTTAGTTTGGATTAATTAATAGACTAATTAGTTAATGAAAATTAATCCATCCCAAGAATTCTTTAGGTATTCTGAAATCATCTTAAATATCTATAGAAACCAGAGCAACCTGTCAGATGGGTTTCCTCACCTGGGAATTAATAGATGTGGTCTAGGAAGTTTTTTTCTCTCTCATCAATGAGAGGGTCTCTTTATTAAGCACCTGCTGTGTTTCCAGGTAAATGAGGATAGTCTCTGCCCTTGAGGAGTTTCTAACCATGTCATGTAGAAATGAGGAAGAACAATTGGGGACTAAAAGGGTCAGATAGAATTTACTTTGGCGGGAATAAAGGAAGAAGCCCAATCTTTATTCTTGCAATAAAATTCCCCAGAACAGGGAGCCTGCCAGGCTCACCAGGGGCCTACAAAGTCAGAATGTGATCCAAATAGTGGTTGACAGAACTTGATGGTTTCCTGCATAATTGATTGCTTATCATTGAGGAAAGATTTAGGGTTCAGAGCTATAGTTGCCCCCATAAAGGAAAGGAGCCATTAGAAGTAAAAGAAATAGAGTACTTCTCTGAGGCCCACTTGGGTGGTTACCACCTGGACCATCTGTACAGTGCAAATTTGGGAATAGCGGGCTTGGGTTCGAATCCTCTGTTCCTTACTGTATGCTTTTGGGCAAGTGGGGGTTGCACCAAATGATCACTGATAGCTTTAAATTTATGATCCTATCCTAATGAAATGTAAATAATGCTATTGAAATGATCAAAGTATTATTTCTAATATATTTGTGTGGGAAGATTCTGAGAGGGTCACCTGCCCCTACCTTACTACAAGTACTCCAGAGCCACATGGTTATGCTTACATACATGTAGTGAATTTAGCAGTAAGAGACTTCCATAGACCTTCCCTGAATGATATCATGTTAGAAGGAATGAATATTGAAAAATGCAAAGTGAAAATAGGCATACTTAGAAATAACATGGTAATATACAACCCAGCATAAAACTAATGTAATCAGTGTAAAAGTGGCTTGCTTCAGCAGTTTGCCTAATGAATTCCAATCCAGCAATAATCTGACTCGGGCAGCTAACTGCTCTTCTGGCTAAGCTTTCTTACATGAAATATGCCAAAGCAGAAAGCAGCCTAATCAGAATTTTTAAATATCTTCACCAAAACATCCAGGGATGTGCTGATAAATGTTTAACAACCAGCTGTCTAAAAAGCAGGACACTTTTTTTAATGTTTAATCTGCATTTCTTTTTTTACATTTTCTCATCGCTTTCTTAAGTCTAGACAATCAACAAAACAATAAATCAAGTCCTGGTTTTTGTAGCATTGGCCGATTTCCAAGGTGTGAAGGCTCACGTTGAAAATTTAAGGATCTGCTCTATGGAGCCTGAACCAACACACCCTTGAGAAAATCTTCCCTGGTGACTCTCATCATCTTCATTGCTTTCCCCCATAGTGGACTGTTATACCCTATACCACAGAAGTCATAGAATCTCAGCATTGGAGACCTCAGTGACCATACAGGCCTACCCATACCTAAAGCAAGAATCCACTCTACAGAGCAGCTAGGTGGCACAGTGAATAGAGCTGTGGCCTTGGAGTCAGGAGGACCTGAGTTCAAATCCAGCCTCAGACACTTAACACTTACTAGCTATGTGACCCTGGGCAAGTCACTTAACCCTGATCGCCTCACCAAAAAAAAAAAAAAAAAGAATCCACTCCACCTGAGGATATATATACATATATATATATATATATATGTATATATATACTCTGTCCACCTTAAAGCACTAGATGAACATCAGCTGGAGAAGGAAATGGCAAACCACTTCAGGATCTTTGCCAAAAAAACTCCAAATGGGGTCACGGAGAGTCAGACACAACTGAAAAACAAGCTAGGAGAAACCTAGGACATTAATTCCGTGGCAAAAATGCTTATTGTTTTCTTTCCTCCCATTTCAGAAACTGGAAGAGAAGTTCCGGCTGAACCGACGAGAACTGATTGCTTTTGAATTCCCAGTCTTAGTGGCCTTGGAATTTGCTCTCCATCTGCCTGAGCATGAAGTCATGCCCCACTACAGACGACTGATCCAAAATTCCTAGCACAGGCCACCCTCCTGAGGCAGGGGGAAAGACTGCTTCCTTTGAGGTCTGTGGAACAGCAGTTATGACTGGAAATGCAAAGACAGAACTCACAATATACCAAAATTTTTTTTTCATTCAACATCATTTTCTTCTGAAGTAGAAGCTGTACTAGAGACATTTCAGGAACTCTTCAGTCTTGTTCAGCCTAGATGAACTCATGGTAGCTCTTGACTACCCAGAGCAAAGGAAGAAGGAGGAACAGGACGGAGACAGTGGAGGCTCAGCACTGTCCCTGAGGAAATGGGCTTTTGGGGACCAAGTGAGGAATATTCAGTTGCCCATCTCAGCTTATTGAAATACAAGAGTCTTTCACAGTTTCCATTCCAGTCTTCCTTCTGGTCATCTGTCCACGTTGCAAACCTAGGCCAGGACCTTCTCTCCTTTCCTGTTTCTCTATTGGCCTGTTCCAGCCTGGGGTAGGGGCAGTTGAAGGCAAAGTGAGAGAAGACTTTCAGAAGTGGGGAAAAAGCTTTTAAAAGATATGTTCACTGTGTCAAAAAGAGTGTGCCAATCTATTTTTGTATTTGATATTGGAAGTGCACTTTTCCTGGTTTGGGGGAGGGGGGAGATAGTGAATGCATATGTCTGTGTGCATGTTTATATGCACATAATGTGTGTATGTATGAGACACTACATTCCTAGTCTCCAAACAGTGTAACAGTTTCCTTGAAAATGTAACTTTGGGAAAAGTGAGCAGTGAGATCATCCTTAATGTTTCATTTTCCAGTCCCAGATCATTTATCCTTTTTATGCCTTTTCCAAGATGGCAGTTTCAGCCACTTCAAATGTAAGAGACAAGTCAGCAGCAGACCACCCACTTCAGTATTGTATTTTTGTTGTTCAGTCATTTTTTGGTCATGTCCAACTCTTCATGACCCCATTTGGGGTTTTCTTGACAAAGATACTGGAGTGGTTTGCCATTTCCTTCTCCAGCTCATTTTACAGATGAGGAAACTGAGGTTAATAGGGTTAAGTGACTTGCTTAGGATCACACAGCAAGTTAGTATCTGACGCCAGATTTGAACTCAGGAAGATGAGTCTTCCTGACTCCAGGCCTGGCGAGCTATCCACTGCACCACCTAGCTGCCCTCAGTATTGCATGCAGTAAAGCTAAAATGGCAGGTAATTGGGGAACTCCTATTCTCTTTCTAAAGTCCTTTGTTATCCCCACCCATGCCTATGTGTATTCCACCCTGGCACTTTTCTAGCCTGGGAGATGGTCACAATGTTGTATTTCTGTGCTCTATGTTAGAGTGTGTCCTGAGCACACTGGTTGTGCTGTCTGTGAAACTGTTTTACACAGATCCAGAGTACAGATGAGTAAGGTTATAGAATTGGTGTCTTGGAGTTTTGAGAGCTGAGACAAACAATATAGTAAGCTTAAAATTGAGTTGGTGGAAATAGGCATTTGCCTTTTTTTTTTTAAATTTATTACCGTGTAATCCAGGAGCTACTTTCAGGCTGAATTTTCTATTCCAGTCACTTAGGCAACTTGTACTGAAGAGCTTGGGGAAATGAACCAGAGGCCCATGGCTCCTCCGTCCTATATCACACAAAGACAGTGTGTCAGCCCATGGGTACCAGAGGATTGAAGAAAGCTTTCTGTGGTCATGTAAAGAAAGAATTTTTAAATATTATATATATATATGTATATATATACATATATATATAATATGTATGTGTGTGTATATATATATGTATATATATGCACATATGTCTAACCAACACCCCTTCCCAGTGCATTGCAAATTCATTTGTCATTTCTGCCCAAGACCTTTAGAACTTGGATTCTGGTTAAACTAGAAAGAAACTCAAAACTTCCCATCAGCCTGGGATGGGAGGTAGGGAATATGAGGAGAAATCTGATCAACAAACTTTGACCTGCCAGAGACTGAAGTCACTGAGTCAGAAGGGCCCTGAAAATCACAGCAGATGTGGGGAGGAGGCATCTTCTTTGGACTTGGAGACTTACCTATGTTTGCTCATTGGGAAGCAGGGCAGACTGATTTTTTTTTTATAGTGGATGGACCCAAGTTTGAGCTCAGATGGGTTAGACCCATCACTTCAGCTGACCCAGAAAGGGGGGAAGATAAGACCATCTAATCAACAGATGTCTGTGGAGCTGCGCTGATCCCATGCAGGTTAGGGACTACGGAATGCCTAAAGCATCTACTGAGGCTTGTAGTACCCTGACTTTCTAACTCAGTCATTCTGTCCCAAATAGAAAGTATTGAGGAGTGTCTATCAGCAAAAAGAACCTCAACCTCAAGGTTTCTTGTGTTAAGCTTGGAAGACAAAACAGTTGGCCATTCAGTGATGCAATCCCTCGGCCTCTCTCCTGGGTGTCTTGATCCTGGACGTGGCCCAGGGCAGGGCAGGCTGCTTCATTTGTAAGCAGCAAAGGCCCAGACACCCAAAAATGTCTCAGAGAGTGGATCCCATTGACATCCAGTCTTTTCCCAGCTCCTGAACCTTGAAGGCAGACAGTAGGACAGGCACATAAACCCAACAACCCAAACACAACTGGGAGATCCAGTTCAACCCTTGTTAACCTAGGCCTTCACTCTCGTTTAACAACATACCAATATACTTGACATGTGTATGATTTATTTGCTTTTTTGTATTAAGGGTGGGAAAGGATCTGGTCTCCTTTAAAGAACCATTTGATAATAGAAGTCTTTATTACATTCTGCCTTACCATTTGGTTTCATTTCAATTGGTTGGGGAGGGGTTGTTTATTTTTTAAAGGAAGGGAGTTAGGCTGGGAAAGAAGAAATTTTTAATAAGAGACATTCAATTTAATGAAAGCCTATCACTACTTTTACATATATATAGCCTTGGAGAAGAGTCCCAGTGGGGAGGAAAGGGGAGGAGATAAAGGGAATAGAAATTGCCCCTAGGCAAATAGCTGGGATTTGGGGGAGCTGTGCTGCAGGTGATTGGTCAATAATTCAGGAAAAGCGCCTGTTGGGTAGGAGAGGAGAGGAAGAATTGTGTCTTCTAGCTGGTGCTAAAAAAGACTCGTACACAGATGATAGTCAACCTATCAGCACCAGAAGTTACATTATTAAGACAAAGCTCTCATCCCACCCCCAACCTGTCCCAGGTATTCATTTTAGCATGGGTTTGCCTGTCTAAAAACATATGTGCTGAGAGACTTAGGATGTAAGCCCCTTATCCTTATCCCTTATCCTCCAGGGATAGACCTGGGCTCCGTACTTCTGCAGGACTGACTTTTGTCTGTTGTAGCCCATCTCCAGGTGACCAAGATTACTCAGCAGAGAACCCTCAGCTAAGAGTTAAGAAGCAACTTTATTCATGGCCCAAATAGCAAATTAACTGTTGGCTTATGGGAAAAGTTGTACTGCTCACGTAGGAAGCTAAGCCATACAGGTGGGTGAGTGAACTGCCATTTTCACGGCTTGGGTTGCGGGGATACTGGTCAGGAAGGTCTTACCTTTGAAATTCACTTGCCTTATGCTTTGGTATTGTTGTCCCCATCCTATGGTCATCGAGCTTCTGGGGAGGCCCACAGACCAGTCAGCCCCCAGGGTGAATTTCATTCCCAGATTCATTGGTCTCTTCAGATGGAGGCTCCACTGTCAAAGCACAAGGCTTGGCCAGTTCAGGGATGCTGGAGCCAGAGGGTTATACTCCTCCCTCCTCTCACCATCCTGTGACATCCTATGCTAAAAGCAACAGGAACTCGATTACCAAATGGAAAAGAATAATGTTTTCCTTGGCACTTTATGGTCAAAGGGAGTTAATATACCATGGTTTTTGTTTCAATGCCCACAAGACATCTAGGGATGGCCACCTACTCAGTAAATGTTGCTATGTACCATAAGCTGTACCTTACCAGGTTTGGGCTTAATATTTTTTTGGAGGGAAGGGGATCAAACTGCTTTCCCTCTTGTAATAGTAAATAAAATTGTTCAGTACTAAACTATTGTTACTGAGTTTTTTTAATCTTTCTCTGAAATGTTAGCATTTTGATGCACAGAAAGCTCCTTAGTAACATGGGCCTTCTCCACTTGAGGGGCAATTTACTTTTCCTTCTGTAGTTTAGCCAGAGGGCAGTAGAGCAAATTTAAGTCAGATGTCTGCTTCAAGCATTTACCTGCTATAGGACCCTGGGCAAGTCACTTAACCCTGTCTGTCTCAGTTTCCTCATCTGTAAAATGGGGATAATAATAGCATCGATCTTCCAGGGTTGTTGTGAAGTTGAAATGAGATAACTATTTGTAAAATGTTTTGTAAACCTTAAAGCCATATATGAATATTATGATTTGTATATGTATATATATATATATATACACAAATGATATGTATGTAATATGTTAAGGTATATAAAGCAATTTACATAGATCAATCTCATTTGATCTTCACAACAACCCTGTGAAGTGTTATCACCATTTACACATGGAGAAACTGAGACTGAGAGAGAGGAAATAATTTATTCAGGGTCACACAAGTAGCTGAAGCAGGATTTGAATTCAGGCCCTCCTGACTCCAAGTCCAGTGTTCTATGCCACCTGGCTGTCTTTTGAGGGTGGCCATAAGAACGCTTCCAAAAAAAAAAAACCAACAACAAAAAGAGGTCTGTAAGGAGAAAATATCAGAGGAAGCACCAGAAAATTCATTTCTCTTGGGAATGTCAAGGAAATGCTCATTAGAGAAAGAAGTGGCCACAATACAGCAAGGTCAGTAACCAATAATAGCCCATATCTACGCAGCAGTTTTAGATTTACAAAAACCCCTTGTTACTAATAAGTGTGTAAGGTACATGGTACATGTTCTATTACTATTGTCATTTTACATTTGAGGGACCTGCCGTCAAAGCAAAGGAAATGTGTACGAAAGATTTGGAGTGAATTTCGGGAACAATCATCCAATGAGGTAGGTAGAGCACATTTACTCCCTTTTTACATATTGGGAAAGTGAGGCTCAAACAGGTAAAGTGACTTGCACAGGATCACACATATAATAAGTGTCAAAGATGAAATTCAAATCTAGGTCTCTTCTGACCCGACTTGTAGTGCTCTTAACGCTACACCATATTGCCTTTCTGAGGAATGCAATCCTGGCACCATGCCTATGACTAATGCTGACTTTTAGAGTTTAAAAGAAATATTTCAGTGGGTATTCCTGTAACTGAAAGACAGAATTCAGGAGGAAAGAATTAGAAACCTGGAAAATTGGTAAGAATGTGGTTCTTTCATCAATGATTCTTGTCCCACACAGCAGGCCTGAGAGAACACCACCAGAATGAATGTGAGTTCAATTCAATAAACATTTATCAGGTACCTGCTATGTGCCAGGAACTTTGCTAAGCCCTAGGGATACCAAAAAGAAAAAAGAAAAGGAAAAGGCCAAAACGAACAAACAAACAGTTCCTGCCTTCAAGGAGCTTACTCTAATGGTGGGGGAGGGGAGCAACAAGCAAACGAATGTATACAAAACCAGCTATAAACAGGATAAATGGGAAATGACCGAGGGCAAGTCTGCAGGAGGTAGACTTTTAGTTGAGAATTAAAGGAAGCCAGAGAGATAGGCAGTCTGAGCTGAGGAGGGAGGATGTTCCAGACATGAGGAACAGCCAGAGAAAATGCCCAGAGCCAAGAGATGGAGTGTCTCATTCATAGAATAGCCAGGAGGCCAGTATTACCAGATGGAAGAGTAAGTGTTGGGGAGTAAGGTATAAGAAGACTGGAAAAACAGAAGGGGACTAGATTAGGAAGGGCTTTGAATGCCAAACAGAAGATTTTGGATTTGCTCCTGGAGGCCATAGGAAACCACTGGAGTTTATTGAGGAGGGGGGCAGCATGGTTGGGCCTGCATTTTAGGAAAATCACTTTAGTGGCTGAATGGACGATGGATTGGAGTGGGGAGAGACATGAGGCAGGCAGACCCAACAGCAGGCTATTAAAATAATCCAGATGTGAGGTGATGAGGACCTGCACCAAGATGGTGGCAGTGTCAGAGGAGAGAAAGGGGAGTGTTCAGGAGATGTTGCATAGGTAAAATCGACAGGCCTTGGCACCAGATTGAATATGGTAGGTGAGATGTAGTGAGGAACCCATGATGACTAAACTGTTTCAAGCCTGACAAACTGGGAAGGACGGTGTTGCCCTCTACAGCAAGAGGAGAAGGTAGGAGGAGGGAAGGGTTTAGGGGAAAAGATAATGAGTTCTATTTTGGATACATTGAATTTAAGATGGCTACTGGACATCCAGTTCAAGATGTCCAAAAGGCAATTAGAGATAGGAGATTGGAGGCCAGCAGAGAGATGAGGGCAGAAAAGGAAGATTTGAGAAACACTGGCATAAAGATGTTCTTCCATAATGGACCCACCCGCTAAAAGAGTGGTCAAACTTTGGGTGGTTTCCTGTAAATGTTCCCGTTGTTGCGTGGCCTTGTAGCTATTCCCTCTATAAAAAACATTGTTTCTGCTGGGTCCTATTCTATCTACACAATCTTCCTCTTTGCTACATAAGCATAAGGGGTCAATGATTTATTTAAGAAGTATCATTCGTCATTCTTCTGTAAGATTGTCTAAAATACAGGTGGGGAGTGCCTGCAGGAAAATTGAGTTATAAGAGGTAGATGATGATGTTCTTAAAAATATGAGACAGTGTTCTGGCTTATCTAAGGCAGCTAGGTGGTGTGATGGATAGAGTACAAGGCCTGGAGTCAGGCATACCTGAGTTCAAATCTGGCCTCCAACTTTTACTGGCTCTGTGACTCTGGTCAAGTCACTTAACCCTTTGTCTGCCTCAGTTTCCTCAATTATAGAATGGAGAAAATAACAGCTCCTACCTGGCAGGGTTGTTGTGAAGATAAAATGAGATAATATTTATAAAGTAGCCTGGCACATAGTAAATGCTATGTAAATACTTATCCCTTCCCCTTCAATGCAGACTGGCACTTTGTCTGTGATTTAGTCTTAGAAAGTTACCTAGAACCCTAAGTGATTTGTTCCACAGCCAATGTATGTCAGAAGCAAGATTCAATTTTCCAGCTCTCTATCTCTAACCATATTGCTTCCCCACAAGAAATTCAAAAGCTTTCATTAATTAATTAGCTCAGGACCCTCACTTGAGTTTGTAAAAGCTAAAGAAACTTTTTCCCGTACATTTTCCTTCCAAACCCCAAACTCATATGTCTAGACAACCATCAATATCACTAGTCATATTTATTAACAGTAACCAATAATACAAAAACATAAAAGAATATTTCAACTATGTATCAGCTCTGAGAGAGGTCACCCAGTCCCCAACAGTTGCAACCACTGGCTCCTCCAGCACACTGGAACCTGTAGTCCAGTAATTCAACACTCTCTGAATGCAAGTTAAAGCCTCTTAAGAATTTTTCTCAGAAGATCTCCGTAGACTGAGTATAGCTCAGATCTCTCATAATGTCTTTTCATACTCTTTCAAAGATAGCAGTTAACTCTCCACATCTCACTCAGTCTCTTTCACTGTGACAGTTTAGCTGTTCAAGTGCCTCTCCACAATCTTCCTCATCCGTGACAATTTAGTCAAAATGTTATCTTGTTCTGGTCCCCCTGAGTACCCCTACCTCCCACTTCTAGTCAGTATAGTAAGTAGGTTTATAAGAAGCCAATATGAAGGGCACTAACAGGGAATAAGATTGCAAAGGGGAACCTGGAAGTCACCTACAGACTATCCCAAATATCAAAAGAGCATAATTTACAAATTATATCATATATTAACCAAAAATCACATCCTGGTAATATGTGTCAGGGCCTTCTGGTCCTGTAATATGTCAGTCCCAGACAAGATCCAGACCTCCTCAATGAGACCAGAACACCAAATGGTGCTGATAATTCTGAGATGAGGTGGACATGTTAACTTCAAAGTTTTACAAACAACTTTGAGATGATTTGGATATGTTAATGATCTAACCCCAAGGTGGCACAGACAAGAGTTGGTCTCTTCCTCCCAAAAAAACCGTATAAATATGAGACCTTAAACTCCTGCCCCTCAGTACTTTCCCATCTCCATCTGGGTCCATGCTGCTAAGTGCTCCCAACTCTAATCCATGGTTACATGAGTGATTCTCTGTGCATCTCCCCCTCCTCATCCTCTTCCTCAAGCTGCCTCCCTTCACCATCCCATCCCCTGCCCCTATGCTATCTGGCTCTGTACCCTTTCACTACTTATCCCTATCCCTCTATGCCTTATTAAAGTGTGAGGGCAGCCCCCTTTGCTACTGCCATTGTGGGCTTTCCTGGCAAATACTATAAGAACTAGGAATGCCTGCACCTGTATCATAATTTCATAATTTTATTAATTATCAATTTTCAACAGTTATCTGTCCAAGTATCTCACAGATTTTCTCAATGACAGTTAAATCAGCAAATCTCAAGAAAATTCTCAAAATCCTCTCAGTCCTTTATAATTAGACAAACATCAATATCACTAGTCATATGATTTCTTAACAGTAACTGACAATAAAAAGAATATTTCAACCGTGTATAACAGTTTCCTTTCCTTTCTAGGATAATAGTTAACTGTCACCCTCTAAGATGTTAGACTTTCTCTTAAAAGCATGTTAACAGTGAACAAAGTTTCTGTGAGAGGATTCTACTTAAACTGGGGTTATATGTAATATGAGGGGTTCCTCGTTTAGAAAATGTAAGTAACAATATCACTTACCTCGAAGGGTTTTGTTGTGAGGATCCAATGAGTTATTTTAAGTAAAGTATTTTAGGACCCTTAACATACTATATGAATATGGGCTATTATATCATTAATAATAAATATTTGTGGATTGATTAATGTCCCCTTTGCATTTACCAGGGATTTTTTTTTCTGCAATAGTGCCAGTGTAGCAGGAGCCAAAAATAGACCTTTTCCTTCCAGTTCCAATTCCTCTAATTATATTTAAGGTTCAAGCCCAACACTGATTCAATACCAATCATCTACTACTAACGATGGTTAAGGTAGATGCCTGGAGGTGTGAGTCTACTCTAGGTGCCAATGTATAGAGAAGCAGAATTGGGAGAGAGGTGTAGCAAGTGGTGATACGGGTCTTTCCAGACACGACGAGTCCTCCCAGGAGAACAGCTGTGTTGGAACAACATTCCAGTAGCTGGAGAGCTGACAACCATGGACGATGCTCTTTCTCCTTCAGAACCCCAACTCTAGATTCCATTTGTTGTTTCTCAAATACTATGGTCCATTTCCTATCTCCACGCCTTTGCCTTGAGTGTCCCTAATGCATGAAGCACTCTCCCTCCTTCACCGCCATGTCTTAAAATCCCTGGATGCCTTCAAAACCTGGTTCCGCTGTCACTTTGTGCAGGAGGCCTTTCCCATTTCCCCCGGTTGCTAGTTAGACCCTTCCTCTCCTTGGTTACCTTCCATTCACTCTGTTTGCATCTTGTACATTCCTAATTATTTAAATGTTGTCTCTCCAACTAACATGTAAGCTTCCCTGAGGGCAGGCACCCTGTTCTTGCCTTTCTTTTTTTATCCCTAGTATTTAACACATGGTTGTTTAGTCATTTCAGTTGTGTCTGACTCTTTGTGACCCTGTTTGGGTTTTCATGGTAGGGACACTGAGTGGTTTGCCAATTCCTTCTCCAGCTTATTTACAGATGAGGAAACTGAGGCAAACAAGGTGAAGTGACTTGCCCAGGCTCACACAGCTAGTAAGTGTCTGAGGCCACATTTGACTTCAGGTCTTCCTGACTCCAGGCCCAGCACTCATCCACTGCACCACCTAGCTGCCACGTCTGGTACAAGTCTACTGTTGTTGTTTGTCCTTCATTCTGGAAAAGAACCAATGACATTAGGAGGGTGATGTCTTGACTTGCAAGTGAATTGGATTTAAATGAGGCAGAGCTGTGCAGAGTCATCAGCCTCACTTTCTCCTCCAGAGTCATTGGAGTCCAATGGCAAGACATAGGTCAGGATGACTGGCGATGGCCCCAGATGCAGTGGGAGACCTCGGCCTTCTTAAGCTAGGGTCTTTCCCAGGTTTTAATTTGTCTGAGGCAAAGGCTGGGCACGAATTGAGGCAAAAGATGGCCTAGTTTGCCTGCACACAAGTATCAATCTGGGAGGGGAAGATCTCAGAGTTTCTGGACAGAGCAGAAACAATTGCTATTTTCACGCACCCTGAAGCCATCAAAACCCAAACACTGAGCAAGTGAGGCCTGGGCTGGGACTTATTATTGGCCAGTCAGTCAGAGGCATGTAATATGCCTTAATAAAATAAAATGCTTGTTCGTTGATTGCTGCGTGGATGGATGGGTAGATAGATTAAAACAAACATTTATTTAGTACATTTGGCACTAAGTGTTTTAGAAGATATAAAACATTTTTTAATGTGGGCTCTTCTTATCTTAGATTTGTACATTTGCCAAAGGCTCCCTCTCCCTTTAACCTCCATATGTAAAGCAATGTTGGCCAGAATCACAGCAGGCTGCCTAGAATCCGTCTGTAGGTTTGGACAGGACCAACCAGCTGCCCAGGGCTGTGTCATGTGCTGCTTCATCTCTCAAGACCAGAACCAATATACAGATCTGAATGGCAGGGATTAAGCGGATTAGCATAGGTTTCCTTGTCTATATCCTCTGGGTGCATGCTTATTCCACTAATGGTATCTCTACCATCAATACATTCTAGAGTTACAACAACTAAGTGTGAAGCTATGTCTCTATTCCTTGAAATCCCAAGCTGGAAAGGAATAAAAATCAAACAGCAGCTTTTGAATAGATAGCTTCCCCTCACCTATATGTACATTCTCCCCTATGTATATTATGATTAAATCCCATGTTAGCTTAGCCCAGAATGTTTCTAGATCAGGGCAGCTAGGTGGCACAGTGGATATAGCCCCGGCCCTGAAGTCAGGAGTACCTGAGTTCAAATCCGGCCTCAGACCAAACACTTGACACTTAATAGCTGTGTGACCCTGGGCAAGTCACTTAACTCCAATTGCCTAAAAAAAAACAAAAAAAAAGCCAGAATGTTTCTACATCAAGTGTCATCATTAGAGTGTACCCAGCTTACTTTTCACCTGAGCAAAATATAATTAAAACACCAAGCTGGCCACAAAATTTTACATTTTAATGTAATTTTAAAATTAATTTAAATTTAATTGTAGTTAATACTTATTATCTAATTTATCATCAATAATTATCTATTATTATTATTTATTATCTAATATTTACCTATATTCCCCAAATATCAAATAAATTATTTGAAGATTATGCCCTATTTGGAAGCATTCCTTTTCCATTTATAATGGCCCTCCTAGAGAATGTGCCAAGAAGTTAAGGTTGGCTGTATTTCCCAAACATTCTAGCACTAAATAGGAGAAACAGCCTCATGAAAGCATGAGGAAAGAAGAAGAGGGGGAAAATAGGGTTCCATGTTTCAATAAAAGCCAATGGGTTGAAATGGGCAATGAAGTGAAATACCCAAGAACAGCCCACTTTTACCCTGGTCGTGTCTGACCTCCTGAGTGAAACTGGGAAAGAAATGGTTCCTACTGGGTAATCAAATTAATTGCAGTGGCACCTACTCTCTACTGAATAAAATGAAAACTCTTCTTCCTGATCTTCAAAGCCCTGCACAACCTGGTGCCACCCACTTGTCCACATTAACCTGTCTTAGTCCCCTCTATACACTTTATAGGAGATAGGGACAGGGACTGAATCTGGGATTCCACTGGGATAGGGGCCTGCCAGAAGAGGAATCTCTCTCTACTAATTCATGTTGGTATCTTTTATGCACCTTAGAGTTTTAAAAAGTTTCCTAGAGCACTGAGAGATCAAGTGATTGCCCAGGGTCACACAGCTAGTATGTACGAGAGGCGGAATTTGAACCCAGGTTTTCCTAGCTCTGAGGCCGGCACTCTAGTTACTATGATGTTCTGGCTCTCAAACAGACCCTGCATTCTTCTGCCTCCCGGCCTTCACTCATACTGTTTCCTATGCTTCCTTTCCCCTCTTCACTTGAATTCTTACCATCCATCCATCCTATAGAGTCCAACTCAAATACCACCTTCTCTGCAAAGTCTTCCTTGATCCCCCTAATTAGTAATAACTTCCCACCTTGGGTCTGTTTTGAACTCCCTAATGCACGTATCCTGTGATGTTATGAATTATAGCTAAATGTGTTTGTGCCATTCTTTCCTGCCCCCACCCCCACCCCAAGCCTATAAGGTCAATAAGGGAGAGACTCTGTTTGGTGTAAACCTTGTGCCTTCCCTAGGGCTTGGTATGGTACTCTGAACACTGTAGATTCTTGATAAATCAAGACAGCATGGAACAGGATACAGTGCTAAACCTGAAGTCAGTAATACCTGTGTATGAATACTATATCAGGTGCCTAAGAGCTCTAGGACCCTGCAAAAAGTCACTTAACATCTCTGAGCCTCAATTTCCTCATTTATAAAATGGAAGTAATAATAGCACCTACCTCGAAGGGTTTTGTTGTGAGGATCCAATGAGATATTTTAAGTAAAGTGTTTTGGAAGCCTTAGCATACTATATAAATATGAGCTATTTTATCATTAATAATAAATACTTGTGGATTGATTACTGTCCCTTTTGCGTTTACCTGGGATTTTTTTTCTACAATGGTGCCTATGTAGCAGGAGTCAGAAATAGAAAGTATGACCGAGATGAAAAACTAAATTGTCCAATGGAAGAATTGGATGCCATCTTCTCCCAGAAGCCCTTGTTCCCCATTCGGTTTTAAACCATGGCTTCAAAAAGGAAAAGAAAAGAAAAGAAAGTTCCTCTTGGGGTATATCTGAAGGGACCTGATAGAATCTAAATTCTATTTTAAGCTAAACCTGGCTTATTCCCCCACCCCTAAGGTAGCAGCTCTTTCTCATGAAAATGATGTCCATTTTTGTCTTCCAAGTCGAAGGCAAATCTCAAATGGTCCAAGTTCCTTTCCATTCTTCTTTTCTGTACATCCAGGATAAAATAACAGAGCTATTTTTCAAAGGCAGGTGGCAGCTTGAAGCAGCCTTCTCTGTATAAAGTGCATGGCCAGAGATGTGGAGGCTGCAGAGGGAGGAGAAGGACTGGGTCATAAGTTTTAGCAGGGACCTTCTAGAACTCTAATATTCAGGAACTGGTGAGCACAATTTAGCACTGGCTCTTTGGTTGCTCTGATACCACTGATAAGCTAAGCTCCATGAAGAAGGTCAGCAGAATTAGAAATCATCCTTTATAAAGGAAAGGAGGGAGAGAGGAAGGAAGGGAGTGAGAGAAGAAGAAAGGAAGAAAGGAAGGAAGGAAGGAAGGAAGGAAGGAAAAGGAAGAGTGAAAAGAAGAAAGGGAGGGAGGAAGGAAGGAAGGAATTATAACAGGACACAGCTGTGAAACAAGGTGTCCACCATCCATCAGTATGGAAAAGGGAGAATTTAAATAGGGATACAAAGGGCTCTGGATTTATTGTCCTGTGGGTTTTCCCCACAGCCGTCCCATTCCCATTGGTTGTGTGTGTGTGAGTGTATTCGTGTTGTGTTTCTACATGTTTACCAATGATGGGAGTGGGGGCCCAAGGTGAATAGGGACCTCTACCATCCTAGATGGGGCACAAATATGAATATATCTTTGGTCTGTAAATTGTTCCCTTTTCTTCTTTACTCTCTCATCTGGTCAATGGAGCAATTCTACTGGGAACACAGAGGAACAATTTTAACTACCTGGAACTACCTGGAAGATTGTGACATTGTCTTTCATTTCGTTGCACAAGAAGGGCTTCCAGCTACCTTGGAATCCAAAGGGAAACGGGCTAGATGCATTTGTACAGCAGAGGCAAAATTGCCACAAGCCTCGATTTTAGATCTAAGATCCTAGGATCCCTAACCAGAAGAAAAGAGCCAGGACAAGAACAGAATTGAATTAGAATCATAGATTTAAAACTGGAAGATACCTGAGAAGTCATTTAATATAACCACCTCATTTTACAGATGAAGAAACTGAAGCCCAGAAAGGTCTGGGCTGTGACTTGATCAAGGTCACACATACATTAAGTGCCAGAGCCGATATTTTAATTCAGGCCCTCTGACTTTGATTCAGTGGTCTTTCCTGTGTACCATGTTTCTATATTCTCATTCTCTTCTGTCTCTCTCTGTCTCTGTCTCTCTCTCTCTGTCTCTGTCTCTGTCTATCTCTCTTTCTCTCTGTCTTTCAGCAATCAGGGTTAAGTGACTTGCCCAGAGTCACAGAGGTGGTGTCTAAGGCCAGATATGAACTCAGATCCTCCTGACTCCAGGGCCAGTGTACTACCTAGCTGCCACATCCTATTCTCTTGACAGCACCCTGTGGCCTTTATCCCAATCTTCCCAACATTCATTCAGATTTTCATCTATTGGGTGCTGCTTTCAATGTTAAGAACTAATATGTGATCAAAAGTCCTCTTTTTCAGATAACACTTTTATTTTTCAGATAACACTTTTATTTCCAAAGCATTCTCCTATCTAGTCTCTTGCTTTATCCTTATGAGGTAGGTGTGGACATCTCCAAAGTATGGATTGGTAGGTGAATGTATAGAGTAGTGACTGACTTAGCATACGGTGGGTCAGCCAATAGCAGAGGTAAGCTAGACTCAGCTGGGCGTCATGCCAGGACACTTCCTGCTGGATCACACTGACTCACTGGCTGAGTTTCTGTCCAATTGTTTTTCAAAGAGGAGAGCTGCCTTTCTCACCAAGTCCCCCAACTAGGGCTCGAGGTTCATATGTGGAGTCTGGCTTCTTGGCCCTGGGAGCCTCTGAGTTTGAAGCGACAAGCCCAGCCTCCTTTTAGCATGGTCTAATTCCCTCCAGAAGCACTCTGCAGACGATAATGGGAAATTGGATGCCATTCAGGCCACCATGGTTTCCACCATGGACAGGAAGTTGGGAGGATTTAGATGAAAACTGCCGGAGACCAAGAAGAGGCCTGTGCATTGATGAGAACAAAATCATTGTCTCTAAGGAGCAGTTTTACTCCTACTGAACCCACAGGAGTGGGGCAACAAGGTGGCACAGTGGATAGAGCTCAAGGCCATTACATCTTTGTCCCATTCCAAATGTTAGGAAGTTTCTTTTTACATCAGTCCCAAACCTGTCTCTCTCAACATCCACCCAATGCTCCCAGTTCTGCTCTCTGGGGCCAAGCTGACCAAGCATCCTGGCTATTCTATTATTTTATAAATGATGAAACTGAGTCAAATAGAGGTTAAGTGACTTTCCCAGGGTCACACAACTGCTAAGTATCTGTGGTTGAATTTGAACTCAAGTCTCTGAATCAAAGTCCAGCACTCTACCCACTGTGACACCTAGCTGCCTCTAATACTATGGAAGAGGTGGAATTTGACCTTGGTCTTAAATGATGGGAAGACTTTCCCTAGGCAGAGAAGATGGAGAGGGCTTCCAGGGGCAGGGATTACCCTGAACAAAGTCCACCACGGCAGGAAATCTGCAGGAATATTGAGGGGGCACAGAGAACACATGAGTAAGAACGGTGTGTGATAAAGCTAGAAAGGTTTGTTGGAACCACGTCACAGGAACAAGTTCTTTCTCACTTCCCTTTAGACTTGGGTTACCTATTTGCTTCCAAGTTCCTCCTTGAAGAGAATTTTTTTTTGGCTAGGCAATGGGGTTAAGTGACTTGCTCAGGGTCACACAGCTAGTAAGTATTATGTGTCTGAGGCCAGATTTGAACTCAGGTCTTCCTGACTCCAGGGCCCATGCTCTATCCACTGCGCCAAGAAATTCTTAAGAAGGGATGCTTGAAAGGGTCTAAGACAACTCCAAAAGACTCGTGATGGAAAATGTTGTCCACATCCAGAGAAAAAACTACAGAGTCTGAATGCAGATCAAAGCATATTATGTGCTCTCTCTTGTGTGTGTGTGTGGGGGGGGGGGGTGTTTCTCCTTTCTCATGGTTTCTTCCATGGGTTCTAATTCTTCTTTACAAATTACACACATTGGGATGGGGGAAGGGAAGAGATGGGGAGAAAAGTGGAACTCAAAATCTTATGGAAGCGAATGTTGAAAACTAAAAATAAATAAATAATGTATGGATGAAGAGGGGATGCTGGAAGGCTGCCTGCTCATCTTCCCCAGCTGAGGCCTCTTTTTGGTTCCTCTCTGACAGCTGATCTCTCAAATCTATCCCTTCCTGCCTGACCTTGAATGCCAGGCTAGGGAGTTTGTGTTTTATCGGGGAGACAATAGGAAGCCATCAGAAATTTTTGAGCAGGGAAGTAACATTTTCAGAGACTGTGAAGTAGGAAGATTATTCTAGTAGAGATCTGCAGGATAGCTAAGAGGAGGGCTGGGGTGGGGAGGTCTGTTAGGAAGCTACCGCAGTCATCCAGGGGAGAAGTCCTGAGTGTCTGGACTAAGGGAATGGAAAAGAAGGGATAGATTTGAGAGCAGAGGAATGCAGAGAGGAACAGAAAAGCAGTTTCTTCTAATAGAGATTGGGGTGGTCTGCCTGCATCCCCTTGAAGGGGAGCAAGCCATAGCCCAAGGTCAAGGGAAGGTCAAATGTCAAAGGGAAGACTAGTCCAACCCCATACCTTCTGAGTCTGCTCAATTGAGGGCTGTCAGTCATCCTGATGCCTCCTTTTAGTCTGGGAAATGAAGACAGATGGTACATTTTCCTATCAGTCAGGGCTGTACCTGGGAAGCAAGGCCGCATATGTTATAAAATGATATAACATGAAGTGCTCTGAAAACCTTAGAGTGCTAAATAAATCATAGTGCTTATTGTTATTGTTTTTAATATTTATTAATATTAATTATAAATACAACAAATAATTTTTAATAATCACTAACAGTCAATAATATCTTTAATATTTGCCAATATTATTTACATTTATTGATGATATTGTTAATATTTATTTTAAACAGTTTTTATATTTAGGGAGCCAGGGTGACCTTGCCTGGCACTGGGCTCCTTGGGAGCTGGTCTTGTGGACTGGACTGAGGATGTTTCTGGCAGCTGGGTAGCGTAGTGGACAGAGTGATGGACTTAGATTCAGAGATTTGAGTTCAAAGTCTACCACAGACACTTAGCAGTTGTGTGACCCTGAGCAAGTCACTTGACCTCTATTTGACTCAGTTTCATCCTTTATAAAACAAGGACAATAGTGTCTTCCTCACAAGGTTATTGGGAGTATCAAATGGTATTAAACACATGTAAAGCATTTTGTAAACCTTAAAATGCTATACAAATGCAAGTATAACCTGAGTTTCAATAATGGGGAAACCCATTTTGAATAAGACTCTCCTAAATGATGAAAAAAATGATGGCTTGCCATTATATGCCAACCCAAGGGTTGGAGTTGGTTCAAGAGCTTTGGAAAAAAGAAACATTCTCCATTCCTGCTTTGAGAGAGACAAACACAGCTCCAGAGAGTGTCCTTGGAGGAGAGATTTTGGAAGCATCAAACATATAGCAGAAGCCAGTGTTTCAACATGTTGCTCATTTCTAGTTTACTTTTCTAGAGACTCAGCCCTTGGGTGAAATGGGGGCCTCTCTCTTGTTTGAATGAGATCTCAGCATGCTCCCATTTAAAAGCTTATTCACTCTTGTGTATCATCTGGCATATTCTAATCTGTAGGACTTCTCCAATTTCTATTTGCTGTGTTTGCTTGGATAAATGAGTTTACTCACTATTCGTTATTTGATATGGTCTTTCGTGTAACTAGCATTTGGTAGAAAGAAGTCTAGTCTGTGGGTGGAAACTTGGGTTATCCTTTCTCCTTTAGGAACCAGCAGCCAGGAGAGTGGTTCAAGAATCTAGAAATTGTGCCCCTAGATCAGTAATACGGGAGAAGAAAGTGCCGAATATAAATGTAATTCTAATCTGGTCCCCCTTCTCAGAGGAGATTGGAAAGGTCACCTTCATGGCTCCTTCCACTGTTCCTTTCTAGTCAGGAACAGAAGTCGCCTTTGGAGAGAGGTGGGTCATCTCTACCCATGCCTCTCAGTCTAGCCACATTTAGACAACGTATGAACGTCCACATTTTAAATGGACAGCATACACCATATACTGTTGTTGTCATTTAGTCATGTCCAACTCTTCATGACCCCATTTTTATGGGGTTTTCTTGGCAAAAATAATGGAATAGTTTGCCATTTCTTTCTCCAGGGTCCCCAGTTGAGGAAACTGAGGCAAACAGAGGTTAAATAACTTGACCAGAGTTATACAGCTAGTAAGTATCTGAGACTGAATTTGAACTCAGGTCCTCCTGACTCCAGGCCCAGCACTCTATCTACTGCGCCACCTGGCTGCCTCTACACCTTACACTAACTGTTATCATTAATTGTCTTCACTGATCCAGTCTCTAATCCTTTTCCTCCTCAAAAAGCAATTATTCACAGTAGAAGCCTTTCCATCTTGGTAGGACTGTTTTGTTGTTGTTCAGTTGTTTTCAGTTGTGTCAAACTCTTTGTGACCCCAATTTGGGGTTTTCTTGACAAAGATGCTGGAGTGGTTTGCCACTTCCTTTTTCAGGGTCCCCTTTTACAGATGAGGAAACTGAGGCAAACAGAGTTAAGTGACTTGCCCAAAGTCACACAGCTAGTAAGTATCTGAGGTCAGATTTGAACTCAGGTCTTCCTAACTCCAGGCCCAGAGCTCTATCCACAGTGCTACATAGCTGCCTGTAGGTAGGGCTTCTGGCCTTGTGGGTTTTCCCCTGGTGCAGCCTCCTATGGCCTACGGTGACTGCCTCGTGAATTTCAATTATACCCTATATCTTTGATGCACATATTCCTTCCTCATTTTTATATCCATGCATGTTATTCGTACACATCAATGCTCTTTGATGGTGGGGACTGTTTCTTACTTATCTCTCTACCTCACGCACTGTCCTGAATAAGCCTTTGTGCAGAGTAAGTACTTAAATCATGTTTGATGAAAACTGAATGAAGGCATGGATTCTCAGGGCTTGTGGAATCCTCTTTGCCGGCCCCAATCATGATGCCTTGCTCACACTTCAGTGATTCAAGGACTTACTTGGGATTTCCTCCATGAGGTGTCTATGTGGAAAGAGTCCTGACTCTGCTGTCAAAGACCCTGGGTTCAAATCCTGCCTCTGACTTTATAGCCTGTGTGATCTCGGACTTAACCTCCCCGGGCCTCAATTTCCTCTTCCATAGAAGAAGAGGGTCGGATGAGATGATCTCCAAGTTCCCTTACATATCTAAGTCTATAATTTGATGATTCTATCTATGTTCCCACCATTAATAGAGCCTGCACTTCTTTGTTTTTTTCTTTTTTTTTTTTTGAGGCAATCGGAGTTAAGTGACTTGCCCAAGGTCACACAGCTAGTACGTGTCAAGTATTTGGTCTGAGGCCGGATTTGAACTCAGGTCCTCCTGACTTCAGGGCCGGTGCTCTATCCACTGCGCCAGCTAGCTGCCCCGAGCCTGCACTTCTTCAGGAAACTTGGCAGATAGTTTTCAAGAGTTGTGCTGCTGGACTTCATTACCCTGAAGCCTGAAAGGCTACTGACTTTGGAGTCAGAAGACCTGGGTTCCCATAGCACCTCTGTTGCTAACTATGTGTGTGACTATGGATAAGTCATTTAACCCAAGTACCTCTCCATTTTCCATCAGCAGCTCTGCTTGGTTTTGACTTCATGGAATATCTTGCCTCCTCTAGGATAAGTTGATCATCTGCAGAATGACTCTCTTGGTTTCCTCTCCCCTCTGACTGGAGGGTTGGAGGCTGGCACAGTGAACCCCTCTCAAAGCCTTCCTTTACTGAGGGCTCTGAACTTTCAGAACTTGCCAGGTAACTCTCCATTTTCCATCAGTAGCTCAGCTTGGTTTCAAAACTCCACAGAACATCATGTCCCCAAGATGGTAGCCACTGAGGACTCCCGACTCTTTTCTTTTTTTGTATTCCTACCACTTAGCCCAGTGCCAAGCACATCGTAGGCACTTAATAAATGTTTATTGAATTGACCCTTTCTAGGCCTATCTCCAAAATAAAGGGAGTGGACTAGATTGTCTCTAATGTCCTTTGCATCTCCAAATCCATAATGCTATGATCCTTCTTATCTGTAAAACCTAAGGTAAATAACTTCAGCAACTAGAGCCTTAGTTTCCTCATCTGTAAAATAAGGGGATTGGATTATATATTATATAGCTTCAAAGGTCACTCACGGCTCCACATCTATGAGCCTATGTTCCAACCAGCTGACCTTAGCTAGGGGGGCCCTTGTTGGACAGCCAAACAGGGTTGTCATTGCAGACATTCCCACTTGGTAGGTCCTGCCAGAGCAGTGCCCTACTGACCCTGCCTTCCAGAATCTCAGATCAGCTCCAAGCCCTGATGAAAGATTAGGGGATGACTCTAGAGGAAACCTTGCACAGGGTAGGTGTTTAACGTTTGTTGAATTGAATAAAGTGAGCCAAGTTGCTGTTAGGCTCATCTCCATTAAAGAGATTTCACATCCAGAGACTTGGGAAATGATTGCTGGATAAGAGATAAAGTATGGTTCAAATCCAGCTTCAGACTCATGATCCTCACTAGCTGTGTGACCCTGGGTAAGTCACTTAACCCCGATTGCCTCACCAAAAAAAAAAATTGTGTTATTAAAAAAAGAGAGAGAGAGATAAAGTGTAGGCCAAGCAACTGACAGGTCTACTCACCTTTCTTCTGCTAGCATGAAAAAAGCTAATCATCCCTCACCCTCACCCCAATCTGAGACTAGTTTGTTTTGACAAACAGCCTGGGAAAGAGGGAGTTGCTACTGACACAATGCCTCGAAACCTTATCTGGAGAATGCCTGACACCAGCCTCTGAAGGAAGTTATAAAAATGTGCTTATGCTGCTGGTCTGTCTTGATAAGATTTTCAAATTGGAGCCTAAGTTAGGAAAAAAAAATAACTTTGGTTCCTCTGCTTTTGGCCCCAGATGAACCCAGACCAATTTCTAGGCTGTTGTGATAAAATGGGGTGTGGCATCCCCTCCTGTCCACTGGTAGGTGTCAGGCCTACCCTTCATAGCCACCAACAAAGGGTAAATGGCGGGGGGGGGAGGGAATCCATAATCTCTTGTAGTGGTTTTTAAAGCTCCTATGTTGGGGAACACACTGACTTCATGGAGCCCCTTGCCTGGAGGACCTTTCTGTACACTATGCTACCATTAATTTTTTTTCCAAGATAAAGAAAATTATTATCAGGAAGTAAGTCTCTGACAGAATCATAAATCATAGAATGACTCCCAGTTGCTAAGCATTGAAGGAAGGGAGGCAGACAGAGACAGAATCCACAGAGATAGAGACAGAAACTGAGGAGGTAGAGGAAGAAAGGAATGTGCATTGATTTAAACAGCCTTTTAAGTATTAAAGCAATCCCTGTCTGAATTCCTATTAAGACAAGATCTCGGTTTGGGAATGATAACTGGGGCTGTTGTCTTTGTTTATTACTAATGTCTGAGCCACAGGAGTGTGCTGGTAACAACCAGCTCTTGGAGGGGGTGGACTGTGTTTATGACATACTTTTAAGTTGAATCTGGATATTTAACATTTTCACCATCACTTTCTTAAGTCTAGTAATCAACAAAACAAATAAATCAAGCCCTGACTTGGATCATTTGCTAATTTCTGAGGTGTAACAGTATACACTGAAAATTTAACAACTGGATTCCAGGAGCTGGTCCAAACTGGCTCCAGCACATCCCTATTAGAACCCATCAATAACTCAAGACTAGAAATAGTCACAGAATCCTCAAAAACTAGACAGAGAGAGGGAAGCTAAGTGGCACAGTGGACAGAGTCAGGAAGACTCATCTTCGTGAGTTCAAATCCAGCCTCAGACACTTAGTAGCTATATGACCCTGAACAAGTCACTTAACCCTGTTTGCCTCGGTTTCCTCATCTGTAAAATGAGCTGGAGAAGGAAATGGCAAACTACTCCAGTATCTCTGCCAAGAAAGCCCCTAATGGAGTCACTAAAAGTCAGACACGACTGAAATGACTCAACAACAACAATAAGGACTTCTATCAAGCAGCAGCTGGAAATGTCAGAGCTGGAGAAGATCATAGAGATTATTAAGTTCAGTCTCCTCATTTGGTAGACCGGGAAACCAAGGTCCAAAGAAGGGAAGTAATTTAACCAAAGTCACGGATCATGTCAGTGTCATATCTGTGACTGAAACCTAAAGTCTCTGACTCTCAGGACTGGGCAACTCTGACTGTACACTCTGGACCTTGAAGCTAGAAGGATTCTAAGAGACCATCTAGCCCATTCTCCCCCCTAATTCCAGAATCCTGTTTACAAGATCTCCAACAAGTACAAATCCAACTTCTTCTTGGACACTTTCAGTGACACTTTCACTATGCCACTAGATATTGCATTCTCCCCACCCCAACAGAATGTAAATTCTTTGAGGGCAAAGACTGATTTTTCTCTCTGCATCCTTAGCACCTAGAACAGTGCCTAGAACATAATAATTAGTAATAACAATAGCTAGTATTTATAAAGCACTTATTATATACCAGTCACTATGCTAAGCATTTTACAATCATCATTTCATGTGATCCTCACAACAATCCTGCCAAGTAGGTGCTAGTATGACCCTCATTTTACAGATGAGAAAACTGAGGCAAACAGAGGTTAAGTAACTTGCCCAGGGTCATATAGCTAGTAAGTGTCTGAGGGCAGATTTGAGTTCAAGTCTTTCATGCCAAGAGTACCTGGCACAGAGTAGGTGCTTAATAAATGTTTATTGAATTGAATTGAACTGAATCCACCAGGCCACCTAGCCATACCTACAATAGATTTTTTTTTTTTGGCTAGGCAATGGAGTTAAGTGACTTGCCCAGGGTCACACAACTAGTAAGTGTTATGTGTCTGAGGTCGGACTTGAATTCAGGTCCTCCTGACTCCAGGGCCAGTGCCACTGCACTACCTAGCTGCCTTCCTATAATAGATTCTTAATAAAAGCTTATCAATTGATTAACAGGTTACTGCACTTACGGTGCCATGATACAGCTCCTGAAGACAGAAGACCTGGATTCAAGTCCCAGTTCTAACGACTACCAGACAAGCATGGACAAATGACTTAACCTCTCTGAACCTCATTTGTAAAACAGGATTAGTAATAATGATACTACTTCCTCACCAAGTAATGAGGAAAATCCTTTGTCAACCTTTCAGGGTGTTACAAATGTGATTTATCATCATGGATGGTTCAAATTGTTAAAATTGCATCCTGAGGAGCCAAAAATCTGTCTCCCTGGAAACTTCACCTCTGAGGTCTAGTTCTGCATTATGTAGCTACATGTAACAACCCTCCAAATATTTGAAGGCATTTTTATGTTCTCTTTTCCTCCCAAAATCTGCTCCACCTCCTAGCTTCCTTATTTCTGTTCATAATACCACCATCTTGCCAGTCACCTGGGTTCAAAACTGCACATTGTCATCTTTGATAGCTCCCTCTCCATTGTGGCCTATACCCCAAAGTCCTCAAAGTGGTTTTTACCACTGTAAGAGCTACATATGTTATACCACCATACACACACACACACACACACACACACACACACACACAAATAGAAAGTAAGCTCTTTGAGGGCAGGGACTCTTTATGTCCTAGTATCCCAATTGCCTAACACAATGCCTAGCACATCTATCTCTACCTTTTGAAATTCTATGTGTCCTTTGAGGCTCACCTTAGATATGACCATAATGTCTTTTTCTTAGTTCATGCCATCAGAAATGCTCTATTCTTCCTCAGAGTACTTGTACATCTCTTCTGCTATTATAATTCTACTTTAGGTTATAGTTATTTGTATGGTCTTGCCTCCCTTACTAGTTATAAGTTCCTTAAGGGCAGGGATCCTATCTTGTCTCAACCAATCAATAAGCATTGCACACAGTAAATCTTTAATGCATATTTGGTTGAACAGACGAGATTGGTTTCCAGACTTGCCTTTGGGGATTGCCTTCAGAACCAGTTCATGAGCCTCGAAGGACAGTTTCAGAACCACACAATCAGCCATTTTTGACCAAACATGGCTGTACTCAGCTGAATTAGCTAAAAGATCCACTTCACTTATTTCCAATGGACATTTGGCCATTTCCAACTTCAAGGATTGAAATTTCCACCAGTAAAGAGATTTTTCAGGATATGCAAGGGAGGTGTTTACTGAAACAAAGGCAATGTTACTAGATTAAACATGTAGCCTTCCAAGGTGATTTGAAATGGACAACACTCATTTAGGTGCATAAGTTCTAACACTTTTTTTTGGACTTGTGATTTCATTGGTAAAGGGGGTTCCTTTTACCAATGCAGGTTTGCATCTTCTCTGTGATTTCAAGAGTTTCCTGAGTCCTCAAAAGGTTAAATAACTTGTCCACAGTCCCACAGCTAGTATATGTTAGATGCAGGACTTGAACTCAGGTGTTCCTGCCACTATAAGCCAAGCTATTTGCTCTTTTGTTTTTAAATCACATGACTTTACATTAATGGTTCACATTTCTGGTCAACCCAAGTCTCATTCCCACTTAAATTCCTACTTAAATGGTATAAGGCCTGGCCCTTAGTAAGCACTTCATAAATGTTTGCTCAATTAAAAAGAATGACCTAAGGCCCACATCTTCTGGTCAAAAGAAAGGACCCCTACTTAGAAGAGATTTATCTTCGAAAGTCTCAGTAAACCATTTGAAAACCAGCCAGAATGGGATGTTGGTCTTAGGGCATCTGTAACCTCCTGTGAAGGGCTGCACAATTCACCCCTAAGTCTTAGTCTTCTGATTATTCATAATAAGATAAGCCTCCTGACTCCTTAGGTTCCTCATCTCCAGACCGAAAAGATCACACAGGATGATGCTGTCCTCATAAGAAATGAAAATTTGGATAGTGTCATTTAAAAGCATTTAATTTAATTCAACAAATCAATTAAGCACCTATCTTACGCCAAGGACTATACTAGGCACCAGGATATAAAAATTAGTAAGTCTCGGTCTCTACCCTTATGGAGCTTATAGTCTAGGTTTGAAGAAAAGGCTACATATTAGAGATGTGCATGGAGGAGAAATTTCCTTGTGAGAAGGAGCTAATATAACCCTGTCCTGTTTTTGAATACAGTTATTTCAGCTTTCTCCTAGGTAAAGGCAATTAGCTCTCACGACAGGGAATAAAAATGAATTCTATGCATTAGAATCATATGGAACTCCATGACTAACAAAAACAACTCTTCTCTCCCTCATGTGGTGCAAATAATGCCGGTCAATGAAACAATACCAGCTGCATGCCTGGTATTGGGTTAGGCACTATTAGGAATAGACACAAGGGGTTACATGTGTTCCCTGCCCTCTGAGAGCTTACAATCTAGTTGAGCCTGTACAGTTATGCCTTTTACATCTCGATTTTCTCCATCAAGGTTTTGACATATCGTAGGTTGGCATAAGAAATTAAATGGCAAGTTTTGGTAAGTTTTGCAGAGGCCGCAGATGACACAGAAGAAGTTTAAAAACTCAGAAATGCATAAAATATACGTATAGTATTGTATAATAGCAACATAGTTTATCTTTTCATACTGTAAACACCCCATAAAAGAAAAAGAAAAAATTCAGATATTTCTCCTCCGGTAGGAAGGGAGGTACAAAAAATCATACACAGATTTTCCAGATCGAGAGGGGAGGGGCACGTCATCCCTAACCCCTCCATGATGTGGAAGGGACAACTGTACACATATAATAAGACAAAACAGAATATCTGTCTGCAACTTTCTGCAGACTTTAGCACCACTGTTCTTTGAGAGACTACACTGGAGAATCAAAAGGGGACAAGAAAGTTGAAAGCAAACAGGATGGTGGCTATGGCTGCCTGATGTCCTCCCCACTAAGGACTAGGAAGGACAAATGAAGCCCCGCGTGCTCAACCCACACCCTACCAGGGTGAGTCAAAGAAAGTGCAGCTGCGCTCTTAGTACCCAAATGGGTGTGTGTGTGTGTGTGCTTTCAGATTTTAAAAGATGAAATGTTCACCAGAGTGGAGGATCGAGATGGAGGGATGAACAGTGTGGGAAGAACAATGGGGTTGGGGGTGGGGGGCCAGGGAGTGGTCCAGAGAGAGATGAGAAGGGAATGTTTGAGGCAAGGGATTCCAAAGTCCCAGTGTATTACATCTCTATTTCATTGCTCCCTGTGTCTGCTATTAATAGTTATGTCCCACATGTGTTCACTTGAAGTTATTTGGAATATAGAACTTAATTGTTCCCCTGCTGGCAAACACAGCTAAGCCAACCACAGCACTGGCCAAACTTTTTTTCTATCTGAATGCACAGGGCTTCATTTGCCTCTTGTCTGCCACCCTAGTGACTGTTGGACAGAAGCAGAAGGTCATAGATTCTGGGCTTTGACCTACAGGTACTCCAGAAAGGAGTGTCAGGACAAAGGGTATGCCTCTCTGATTCAACAGGAATAGAATTTCAAAGGCAATTGAAATTACTGTGGTGTGGTGGAAAGGGAAGGAGCCTGAAAGGGAGCTCATCAGAACAGAAGATGAGAGTATCAGGATGGGTTCTTTTACTCCAGAGCTGACACCAAGTGTATGGTCCAGAGTAGTCTCTTTGCTTCTTTTTGCCTCAGTTTCCTTCTCTGCAAAAATAAGAGGGCTTAACTAGGTAGGCTCTAAGATCCCTGCTGGTTCTGATATTTCGTGATTCTAGGTCAAAGAATATTAGAAAATAGAATATTCCTAGGTCAAAGGCAGGAATTTTTTTTAAATACCCTTATATTTTTCTCTTGGGTTTTGTTTTTTTTCCAGTTGTTCTCAGTTTTGTTGTCAGGGCCCTAGGCCAGTACTTTATTACTAATTCCCCTGGTCCCAAACTGAGAAAGTAGACCACAAATGACCCTGATAACTCCGTTTATTATGAGTTAAATACTTTAAAATAGTTTTAAAGTACTTAAAGTCTCCACTGGGGCACCATGTCATTTCAGAAAAGACCTGACCTTGCCTCTGACCTTGAGCCAGCCACTTTTTCACCAATCTCTTGTTTCCTCTGGGCCTAGCCCTGGACACACTCTCCTGTTCTTCCTTCCCCTCAGTCATGATAGACTTCCCCTCTTCCTCACCCAGCTTGAATGAATAAATGAATAGCATTCACTAATTATCTGCTAAGCACCGGGGATACAAACAGAAAATCAGAGACAGTGAAGAGCTCACATTCTAATAGGAACGCAAAACACATGTAAGAGGTTTCAGCTGCAAATCAGAAGGAAAGGCCCGATGGTCCTTTTTTTCTTCAGCATCATTTCCATTGACAAAACCATAACCCTTTCTGAAGTTGAAGCATTTGACCAGGACTTTGTCAAGGACTTTGGTGTGGAGAAATTTCTTAGGTCTTCAGTAGCTGGGGCTCATGAAAAGGCAGGGGAGAGGGAGAAAAGCTACCACAGAGGAAGTTGCCAGGCTGGCTTCAGGGTTAGTGGTCTGCAGGGGGAGGTTCTGCAGTTCCCAGAGTCCTTGGGCTTACTGCCTGGAGGTGGCAATTGGTTAGCAACTGGTATACTATGTGCCTTCCAGGCACTGTGCTAAATTCTGGGAATACAAAGAGAGACATAAATATGGTATTCTCTCAAGGAGCTCACATTCTGGCCGGGCAGACAACATACAGATAACTATGTATAGAAAAGATATATACAGAGTAGTTGAGTCATTTCAGTCACATCTGACTCTTTGTGACTTGCTTTGGGATTTTCTTGGCAAAGATACTAGAGTGGTTTGCCATTTCCTTCTCCAGCTCATTTTACAGATGAGAAAACTGAGGCAAACAAGGTTAAGTGACTTGCCCAGAGTCACACAGGTAGTAAGTGTCTGAATTTAGCTTTTTTTTTTCCTGAGTTCAGCTTTGAACTCAAGAAGATGAGTTTTTCTGACTCCAGGCCTGGCACCCTATCTACTGTACCACCCAGCTGCCCCTTATATACAGAGTAGGTGGAAGGCAATCTCAAAGGGAAGGAAGGGGTGTCATTGAAGGGGAAAGACCTCTTGCAGAAGATGGGCTTTGAGCTGATTCTTGAAGGAAGCCAGAGAAGACAGGCAGGAGATGGAAGTGATGTTCCATTGTGGGGTCCTAGAATGTGATCAAGAGGAAACTGTAGAATATATTAGAGTTAGATGGGACCTTAGAAATTATCTAGTCCACACCTCTACACACACAGAGCAAACTGAGGCGTTCTAGGGCAAGGGTTCTTTGTTGGTGTTTTTTTTTTAAATTATTATTTGTTTTTAGATTTAAAAAATTTTTAGAATTTTGAGTTCCAAATCTCCCTCTAGGACAGGGGTTCTTAAGCTCTTCCATGTCACAGACCCCTCTGTCTGACTAGAGAAGCCTATGGTTCTCTTCTCAGAGTAGTATTTTTAAATCCATAAAATAGAGGACTGCAAAGGAAACCAATTGTCCTGAAATAGTTATCAAAATAAGTTCATGGACCCCAAATTGAAAACCCCTAGCTTAGGGGCTCAAACACTAGAATGGGGTGGAGGTGGGGTCCAGGGAGCAGTGACTGCTAGAGAAAGGTGGCAGTGTTTGAAGTCAGTCTCCACACTTCTCCCTGCCTCAGGGTGCCCCTCGAGGAAATAAATTTGATTCTATTGGCCTCCCTACTTCAGAATGGGAGTGTGAGGATTAATGGTCCCTTCCTGGCCTTTACTGCAGTCCTATGGGCCTGGGCAGGTGGAGAGGGACACAAAAATGATTCAACTGTACCTTTTGGCCTTAATGATTATTTAAATGAGTTTTTTCAAGAGGCTGAAACAGGGGAAGTGAGGAGAAGTGGGAGAGGATTCTTGAGGGCACTCCCTGGATGATTCTCAGATGAAACTGGACTAAAGGTTCATGTTATTGTTTGTTTTACTGAGGACAGGACCGGCATGGGCCAGGCCCTGGAAAATCAGCACACAGCAGGAGTAAAGGCTCTCTCATTTCAGCTGGGAGGAGAGAACAGCTTCAGCATTTCAGGCTTCCTAAACCAAGTGAGGCCAGTGCCAAGGTCCAGGCTGGGATTAGCATTTCACCCTGGGCTGCTGCCCGGGGCCAGCAGGGAGCTGGTTGAGCCCCTGGCCGAGGGCAGATCTTGCAATGGCTATTCATCTTCTGAGTAGGGCCCTGGGGAATTTGGTTCCAGGCCACTCCAAGGCCCCAGAGGGGCAGAGTGCCAGAGGTCAGTTGGTCAGTTAACAAGGATTTATTAAGCCCTTACTATGTGCCAGACACCATGCTAAGTAAGAACTAGGGATACAAAGAAAGGCAAAAATCATGGTGCCTGTATTCAAGGAGCCCAAGGTCATGAATGTCCCAGCTTATACAAACTCAAAGACTTCTACCACCCACCTTTCCAGCCTTATCTTTTCAAAATAACAACAACAAAGAAACAAAACCAGCTTTTAAAAAAGGCAGGTAAAGAGGATAAAGCACTGGATTTGGCATCAGAAAACTTCATGTTCAAATCTCACTTCCATTCCTGCCTACATTTGTAACCTTAGACAAATCACTTCGCTTGCTCAGCCTCTTTTTAAAAGGAGGACGTTAGGCTCAATGGCCCCAGAGGTATCTGTGAGCTTAAGACTAATGATTCAATAATTACTCATGTTTTTATAATGCTCTAAGGTTTACAAAACACTTTCCCCACAACATCCCTAGAGTGATGATCCTATGACCCCTAGGAGGAGGTAGTCTGAGTCTTTTATAGATGAGGAAAATAAAGCTCCAGAGAAATTGTACCCTGAGTCATACCCGTAATTAGTGACAAAGCCATTAGTACACGTAGCTGCTGGGTACTTCTGGCTCCCATCCCTGGACCCTGAGTTGGGGTTTTTTGAGTTCCTTGGGGCAAAGAAGAATGGGCCTGCATGTATACAGATCTATGGGAACTATGTACCTGACAATGATGGGGGGCGGGGGTGGGGGGGTGGGGGTGGAAGGGTGGAAGGAGTAGAAGAGACCAGGGTCAGAGTGAAAGTCTGCTTAGGGCCCTGCTTCTCTGGACCCAGACAAGAATCTCTCTCTCTTGCATCTGCCCAGATCCTGCCAACTAGAAGAGAATTCTACAATCCAGAACAATGCTCTCCCCTTGGAGAGCCCAAGCTCTTCTGGTAGGGATCAGGAATGACCATAGGCCTGTCCCCAAGTTTCTGGGTAAGCTGAGCAGCCTTACCTTCTTTCATTCTGGCTTTCCCTGGAATGAATGGGTGTTGCCTCAGTCAAACTGAGACCTGTTAAGGACCTTTCTTAAAAAAGGCCAAGGTCTCCCACTGCATCCAGGGCCATCTTGATATAAATCTCACCACTGGACCCAGACAGCTCCAGAGGAGAAAGGGCTAATGACTTTGCACAGCCCTCCCTCACTTAAATTCAGTTCACTTGCAATTCATCATGGCTTCATCTCTCTAATGTCACTGTCCTGTTCAAGGACAAAGGACAAAAAACAGTAACCCTGAAATGAAGAGAAGCAGATCACTTAATGATTAATTTATTAATATTGTTACTAATTATTAAACTTAATCAGTTAGCAATTTCATAATTAAATAATCATTAATAATAGCATCTATATAGCACTTACATGCCAGGCACTGCACGAAGTGATATTTTTACAAATATCATCTCATTTGACCCTCGCCACAAGCCTGGGAAATACTATTATTATTATCCCCATTTCACAATAGAGGAAACTGAGGCAAACAAGTCACACAGCTAGAGAGTTATCTGGGAAGAGATTTGAACTTAGGTCTTCCTGATTCAAGGCCCGGTGTTCTATTCACTTCACTGTGTAGCTGCCTCTAATTGACTTCAAAAAAGTGTTCAATTCAACAAACATTTCTTAAGCCCCTTCTATATATACATACACAGCACTCTATCAGGCTGCTGAGGATTGCAAAGATGAAAAACAGGTCAGAGGAGAATAGAGAGCGTGAAGGGACTTCCAAGGCCATCTATCATAACCACCTTATTTTATAGATGAGCAAACTAAGGCTTATCAAAGTGATTTGCACAAGGTCACATCTGCATGGGGCAGACATGAATCTGTCTACAGAGCAGCGGTTCTATTAAGCCATGGCTTCTTCAAATCCAGTCAGGAAAGGACAGGGGAATGTTTGATAAGTGTACCCCAAAAGTGGGCTACAAGGTAGCTGTGAGCCACACATAGTTATTTAAGAAAACTTGAGGAAAGCTGTCTAAGCTGCAGGAATTAAGGAGAGCTTTCTACAGAGGAAGCTGCACCTCAGCAAGGCCTTGAAGGAAGGAGATTTTGATAGGTGGGATACATTCTGGGTATGGGGCATAGCCTGATGGTGGGAAAGGGCAAAAAAACAGCAAGAAGTCAAGTTTGGCCATAATACAGAGTGCATAAAGGCAAGTAATGTACAATAAGGCTGGAAACATAAGTTGAAATCAGATTGTAGATAACTTTAAACGCCAGGCTAAGGAATTTTGTATTTTATCCTATACATAATAGGGAGCCACTGAGGTTTTTTTGAGTAGGAATGTGATGGAGTCAGACCTAAACAATAGAATAACAAATTTGTCCATTCTGTGAAGGACAGATTGAAGAGAAGAAAGGAGACAGGAAGACTATTTAGAACGCTAATTTTATAAAGTAAGCGGTGGCCAAAGCAAAACTAAGGTGATAGAAGCCTAATGGCATGAGTGAAAAGGAGACAGATTTGAGAAATACTGTGGAGGCAGAACCAATAAATCTTAGCAATTAACTAGAGGTAGGGAGTTCAAGAGAGGAAGAACCAAAGATGACTTTGAAATGTCAAGCCTGGGAGGCAGAAAGGATGGTACCGCTTTCAAACAAAATAAGGAGGAATGTTGCAATTGGAGATGCAAGTTGATGGTTTCATTTTTAGACATGTTGAGGTGCCAAAGAAACATCCAAGTGATGTCCAGTAGACACTTGGAAATGAAGGACTGAAACTACAGGAAAGTTTGAGGATGTAACATTTGCGAAGTTCTCTGTATAGAATAACTGAAGATATGCATGAGTTTTTATGTATGTATGTATGTATTTATTTTGTGTAGGCAATGGGGTTAAGTGACTTGCCCAGGGTCACAAACAGCTAGTGTTATGTATCTGAGGCCGGTTTTGAACTCAGGTCCTCTTGAATCCAAGGTCAGTGCTCTATCCACTGCACCACTTAGCTACCCCATGAGTTTGTTTTTTGTTGTTTTTTTTTTTTAAGGAAAAAGGTAAATGCAGAGAAAGAAGATGGCCAAGGGAATGTCCTTGGGTATCCACTAGTTTGTCCTTTGTTTTTGAAGAGTTGGACAATGACATCACCAGGTGATGTCTTGACTTGCACATGAATTAGACTTAAGTGAGGCAGAGTTGCACAAAGTTGTCAGCCTCACTCTCTCTTCCAGTCATTAAAGTCCAGTAGCAAGACAAAACCCAAGATGACTGGCAATGGCCTAGGATGCAGTGGATGTCCTTAGCATCTTTGATGCCTGGCCAAGATCTAAGTGCTCCACAGCACTTGCTTCAGCCACCTTCATGGTTATTGGAATAAATTGCCCATGGAGAGAGTCTTCCATGGGAAATATCCCCCTGGTCACCTTCCACATGATTTGGCCCATCTGCCAAGATGGTTTTACTGGGGTCCAGCCACTGCACAGCTTCTTGAAACCACAGGTGAGAGTTGGGTGACAGGTGGACCCCACAGGTGGATGAGTAGCCCTGAAAAGGACATCCACATAGAGCGAAGGTGGAGGAAGATGTAGCCAGGAAACACTGAAAGGGAGTGACCAGGCAAGTAGGAGAAGCAGAAGATAGCAATGTTTCAGAAGCCAAGGGGGCAAAGAGCAGTAGGTCAACAACGGCAAATGCTATTGAAATGTCAGAGATCAAGGACTGAGAAAAAGGCATTGGATTGTGTCAAAATAAAAAGTGGTTACTTTGGGATAAGTTTCAGTTGAGTGGTGGGTATAAAAGCAAGACTACAAGGGGTTGAGGACTGGGGAAGTAGGGTGTGAACACAGGTGATTCTTTTAAAGAGTTAAGCCAGAAAGGATGATACCTTGAAGAAATAGCAGGATCAACAGGAAAGGTTGTTTGTTCGTTTATGGAGGGGAGATGTGTATGGATAGGACCTAGTATGTTTGTAAGAAGAGGAATAAAGGCCAACAGATATGAAGATGAAGAAAATGAAGGCAAAATAGGGGGAGGAGGAAGGAGAGAGAGTAAGAATGACTGAGGATGTGAGAGTTTGAGACCTGATCATGTCTGTGCCCAGTTCTAGGCTTTATACAATGTTAGCACAGGACGGATGTTGAATTAAAAAACCTTCCTATGAGACATTATAACAAATTCCATTTCCACAAACATCATCTATATAGCCCTTTTCGGTTTACAAAGCACAATTACAGCTGAGGAAACCGGAGCTTAGAGAAGTTGACTTTCCTCTCTGACTTGCCTATAGATGT
Source organism: Vombatus ursinus (assembly GCF_900497805.2). NCBI lineage: Eukaryota > Metazoa > Chordata > Mammalia > Diprotodontia > Vombatidae > Vombatus > Vombatus ursinus. The sequence goes on along the minus strand of NW_020955033.1, from coordinate 23,822,360 downwards.
AGGCCTGGTAAGTGCTAGAAATGGGATAGGAAACCAAGTCTTCTGACTCAATGTCCAGTGCTCTTTCCACCACATATTGCCATAAAGTGTGTATTTTTAAAGAATTTTCTGTAGAGGCAGATCAACATTCTTGCTTCTGTGTGTCAGCTGGAAGATCAACTACAGGGAACACTTCAGTTATCTGGCACAGTAACTGCCGGACCAGTGCGCTGCTCTTTTCCTTCACCATCTGAATGTCCCAGGTCTTCACAACTGAGGGTGGACAGATGAAGAAACCATGGCTCGCGTTTTACATCTCACTTTCTGTTTTATTTTTAGAGGTGATAGCAGCGAGGTTCCCAGTATGTTCCCGGGGCCGGTCTGATTTGAGGACAGGGAAAACAGATGGAAGTAACTATGATGCCTGAGAGACAAGCCAGAAATTATGGAGAATGATTGTGAAATCTGGCCATGTTGCATAAGTAAGAGTAGTTGGGGGAACAGACTGAGGCATGAATGTCATTTTCTTCTTCAGGAACCCAGTCTACCATTCCCTCTCTTTTTTTTGAGGGGGGGGGCTGGGCAATGGGGTTAAGTGACTTGCCCAAGGTCACACAGCTAGTAAGTGTTACGTGTCTGCGGCTGGATTTGAACTCAGGTCCTCCTGAATACAGGGCCAGCGCTCTATCCACTGTGCCACCGAGCTGCCCCTTATCATTCCCTCTTAAACGGAATAAGGGAACACATCCTTTTGTGAGCAGTGGGGAGACCCATTACCAATACTGCCATTCCTGAATTCTCTCCTCATGTCAGCAATTTCTGTGGCCATTTAACCACAGCTCTCTCTTGTCACTTCCATTAATATGATGCCTGAGGATTATGGTGGGAAGAGTCCTATAAGCCGCCTCCTCTTTTACCCTCCATCCCTACCCCAGTCCCAGTGATTTCAGGTAAAATAGCCAGGTTGAGGCTTGAGAGGTTCTATTTGTTCTGAACATGTATCTGTGTGTATTTGTACTTATGTATGTGTGGAGGGATGTCTTTGGATAAATGTAGAGAACAACCACATTCTCTTTTCTCCATCTTCCAACTAATGTAGACTTAATACCACGTAGGACCATGCATGCCCTACTGCATGGAGAGGGCAAGAGGGATGAGGATAATCAGACCGAAAAAAAAGTGATTTGCATCTTCATACTTAGCAAGAATAACATCCCAAAATCAGGTAAGATTTTTTTCTCTATTGACACAAAGAATTTTATTTGGATTAATAAAAATGAAAACTAGATTGGACACCGTGTCAAGAGGCATAAATAGAACTGAAGTATCAACAACAAACAGATTCACCCAAACGAGTCATGTCCAAAGCCAAAACTGAATAATGGGAATTGATAGAACACACATCTCGGGCAATATCTGGGCTCACCTCTGCATTCAGACCCAACCCTTGAACTCAAGGTACTAGTTAAAGATTTAAGACTGTCTAAAGAAATGATTAAAGCTGAAACAAAGGAGTAAAGCTATAAGGCAGCAGCAGCTTCTTTCAGCCATCCATCTCAGAACTCACCTGAGAACTTTAGGATCACAGACTTGGAGCTGAACTGGATCTTCCTGCCTCTTTTTTTTATTTCTTTAAATAAATTAATTAAAAGGCATTTCTGAAAAGTATTTGACAGTGCCAAGCACTGTCCTGGGCAAAAGAGACAAATATAAATATAAAACTGAGACATCACTTGCCCTCAAGGAGCTAACATTTTATTGGGGGGCAGGGGAGGGGCTGAGTCAGGGGCGGGTAACACATAGAGAGCAGTGGCCAGAGAAGGATATTAAAGCCAAGGTGTGCAGAGAGTCAAGGGACAGCAAGTGGAGCCCTTCAGCAGTCAGATACACTCCCATGTTGGGCTGGACACAGTGGGTTAGGTGAGATTACATCTACTCACCAGGCAAAACAGGTAGATTGGCCCCAAAGCAGTTCCAAAACTGAGTGAACTGACTTCCCCAGGGTGGTGGCCATTAGTTCAGAGATGCTGCTGCTCCAGATAAGGAGGAGGGATTGGTGGGGAGGACAGTCACAGGGCAGATGGACGGATGGATGGGATGATTATTTAGAAACAAGGAAATACTATTCAGCCAATACCTTCCATGAAAGCACAGGGCTTCTTTAGAACAGAGCAGTATGTGGCTAAGCTGGGCTTCCAACCCCTGACAATGGCCTCTGTGACTTGGTAACAGTACAATCTTCCAGGAGACAGCTTCCCTGCCATGTTACAAAAGGCCAAAGCTCTGTAAATTAGGGGAAGGTAGTATTACCTTGACAAAGGCAACTGTAAACAGAAATTTTTTTTTTTTTGGAGCCAAATCTTGATGATTTACTCAACGCCTTCCTTGTGGATCCCAAATCCAATTCTCATCCCATGTAAATCCTATTTTCTATTTTTTATAAATTCTCCTTTTGTTCTTATAAGGGACACTGACAGGGTTATAACATTTTCAATCCAATTCTTAATCTAATCTGTTTTCTTGTGAAGTGATTCACAACTTCTGGGATGCCATGGAATTAACTAATTTGAAGCTTTGGGGAATGCAGGTTGTTTTGGGCAGGGAAAGGGGAGTATCTTTTACTGTCCAGGACATCCATCAGTGCTTAAAAAACTAGCTCCCTTTGGTGATAATTTAGTGTTTTGGGCAGGGAAAGGGGAGTATCTTTTACTATCCAGGACATTCAACAGTGCTTATAAAACTTTGGTGATAATTTAGTGCTAACTTAAGTTTTCAACTTGCAGGAAATGAAACAATGTGCAGAATTAACAAATAAATGCAACATACACTTGATGAGAGTTCAGAGAAATCTGTGAGAAGGAAGGAAAAGCAATGACAATGACAAAAAAAAAAAACCCAAAACCTAAGCTTTTGAGCTCACAACAGAGAAGTTGGGCTGCCTTGCTGATTTCTAGCATAGCCCTGCATGGCCATTCAATTTCTCACAAATCAACTCCTTCCCAAGGAATGCTCTCCAGATGCTGCACACGAGAGTGAATTCTGCAGTTCTTTGTCAGGACAGACAGGAGAATTTAGGACAGTGAATTCCCAGAAGAGACCATAAACATTTAAAATACACCCAGGGCCCTCTGCCATACAGTTGTGAGATAGTGTTGGAGGCTGGTAAAGGGGAGACTCAAAAAGGGGCATTTAATATAAAATGAGTCGGTTTAGTATAAAAATGAATCCTAGGCTTCCAAAAAGGTCTGGGAAAATCCCAGGGAAGATTCTACTACTCCTCTCTCCACAAAGGGGCTGAGGGAAATGTGGGCACCGAATGACCACGTGTGTGTCTCTAGTAAGATGGTGCTGAGAGACACTAAAGACAGCCATAGGCAGCCACTCATAGCCCTAACGAGTTTTTCCAGGTGGTCCTAATAATTACAACATCAAGAGGGTTACCCCTCCATCATCCTTAGGAACAGATTTTGTTTTCTCTGAGCCTGCCCTTCTCCTGAGGAAGTAGTGAACCTGTCCATGGCTCCCAATACTCCCACTGTTTTCATTTTATCTGTTCCATCCACACAGAGCTCTTGCTTTTTCCTTCGGTATTTGCAGCTTGTCGATTTTATCCTCCTTCTCTTCTCTATGTGCTCGTCCTCTCTGAATAAACCAGCAAGGCTTCTCCAAGTCCACCCAGTAGAAGGCTGCAAAGAGTTGTCAAAAGGTTAGCTTTCAACCTGCTCCACATGACCTGTCCACAACGGGAGACCCCTGGCCTCTGTCTACTTAAAGCCAGTGATCACTGCCTTTTCCATAGCTGTAGTTCTGGCTACCCATCTGGCCTCAGCCCATGATGCTATGGGACCTTCAAGATTTCTTACCACCATTGAATGAATGTTACCCAGTCCATCGAGGAACTGGCATATTAAGAGTGAAAAGAGTAGGGACAACCCTGATGTATACCCTATTTAAACACATTCCTTATATAAGAACAACTGGATGGTCTCAGTGACCACAGGAATTCCCTCGTCTTCCTCACTGTTGTTGCTTGGCATTTCTCTCCCTTCTTCCTTTTCCTGCTTCAGGTGCTGCTACCTAGGACCATATTCCCTGCCCCTGCTTCCCCTCCTCCACTGCCCACCTTCACCCCACACTCATACAGCAAGCAACTGTCCCTTCTGAGAGAGAAAGCACAGGTAAACGTATGCTGGTCTCCACAGCCACCACCCCAGCTCATCTCCTTATCCATTCATCCCTTTATCCTTCCATCCCTTCTCCAGACTCCCCCTACTCCAACCCCAGTTCCAGCAACAAAAATAAAACCAGGGGCAGCTAGATGGCGCAGTGGATAGAGCACCAGCCCTGAAGTCAGGAGGACCTGAGTTCAAATTCGGCCTCAGACACATGATACTTACTAGCTGTGTGACCCTGGGAAAATCACTTAACCCTGATTGCCTCACCAAAAAGCAAAAAACAAAAACAAAAACAAACAAAAAAAACCCCAAACCATTCCTGACTTGGCTTTTCCCTGAAATGTAAAAGACTCTTACTCTTACTTTACCTAGGCAGTCCCGTAGCACAGAGAATAAAGGTCAGGCAGACCTTAGTTCAAATCCAGCCTCAGACACTTACTAGTTGTGTGACCCTGGGCAAATTAATTAACTTCTCAGCTTAGTTTCCTCATCTGTAAAATGGGGGTAATAACAGCGCCTCCCTCAAGGTTTGGTGCAAATGAAATAACACATGTAAAGAGCTTTGCAAACCTTAAAGCACTATACAAATGTTAATTATTAATATTATTGCTTCAGTCCTTTGGGGAGGTACGGGGTAAGTAGAGGAATTGGGTTGGACGCTCAGTGCCTTTATATTTCCAGTCCATGATGACAATGGTCCATTTGTCAATGAGTTGTCAAGTTATCAAGGAGTAAGGAATTTGGTATAACACCATTTTCTTCATTTTTACATGCAAATGGCTGAGTGTCATGGCACATGTCAGCAATCTCTGCTACTTTGGGGAGTCATCTGAGCTTGGCAGTTGTGAGCTGCAGTGGGCTAAGCTGATCTAGTGTTCCCTTAAGACTGGCATCAACAGAGCAAGTCCGCAGGGGCAGAGAGACATCAGACTGCCGCAGCAAACTGGCCTAGGTCAGAAACAGAACATGTCAAGGCTCCCAAGCCAATGAGTAATGGATTGGGTCCATGAGTAGCCCCTACATTTCTACCCTGGATGAGAAAGTGAGACCCAGTCTCAAAAAAAAAAATAAATGCAAATGCAATAATTTAATGACACCTTCTACATGAATGGCTTAAACTCCACTTTTATGAGAGCAAGAAAAATGACATGGTGATCAAAAGTGTGAGATATTGGCCAAAAAAGTAAATGTAATATTAAAAGTCATTAACTCATTAAGAGAGTCACAGTGTGCAGAACAAGGGAGGTATTCTTTCCTCTGTATTCTGCCTCATTTAAGTCCCAAATACATGTTATTCATAACTTTTACAATTTTCAGCATAAGAATGAATAAAGCTACTGTGTTAATATTATATCTTCTTCCGGTTGTCCTGACCATTCCCCCTTCCCTTCTAATCAGTATAATGAGTTTATAAGTAGCCAGTATAAGGGGCAATAGCAAGAAATGAAATTCCAAAGGAGAACCTACAGTTTACATACAACCCATCCCAAAGATCAAAAGAGTGTAATTTATAAATTGTATTATATATTACATCCTGGTAATAGGTGCTGAATCAGGGGAAGCTATTGAGGTCTTGCTGTCAGGGCCTTCTGGTCCTGTGATATGTCAATCCCAGACAAGATCCAGACATCCTCAATAAGACCAGAACACCAAATGGCGCTGATAATTCTGAGAGAGGCGGACATGTTAACTTCAAAGTTTTACAAACAACTTTGAGATGATTTGAATATGTTAATGAACTAACCCCAAGGTGGCACAGACAAGAGTTAGTCTGTTCCCAAAAAAATCCTATAAAGGTGACACCTCAAACTGCTGCTCCTCAGCACTCTCCTATCTCCATCCGGGTCCATGCTGCTGAGTACCCCCAACTCTAATCCATGGTTACATGAGTGATTCTCTGTGCCTCTCTCCCTCCCCATCCTCTTCCCCAAGCTGCCTCCCTTCACCATCCCATCCTCTTCCCCAAGCTGCCTCCCTTCACCATCCCATCCCCCGCTCCCATGCCATCTGCCTCTGTACCCTACTTATCTCTATCCCTCTGTGCCTTATTAAAGTGTGATTGCAGCCCAATTAAATAAGCTTTTGAGGTCTAGCCTAGGAACTGAAGTACTATGTACTGCCACTGTCGCTGTGGCCTTTCCTGGAAAATACTCAAAGAACTGGGCATGCCTGCCCCTATTTCATAATTTTATTATTTCATAAATTAATTATCAATTCAACAGTTAACTGTCCAAGTTCTCTCACAGTGTTAACAAACACTATGGAAAAAGGGTTCAGGGGCTAGGTTTCTCTTCTGATAGCAAGTGGCCAATGTAACTTGGGTGAGGGAGTGTATTTCCTTCCCACCAGCCCATTCTGCAGATGTGGTAGTTGAGGTCTAAGAATGAGATACGTTGCCAGTCCTTAGAATGCATTTCCCTATAGAAACTATGTTACATAAATGAGTCACAAAGCTAGCCACACTACCCTCACCACTCATTACCTATTTTATCCTAAGTAAGCACTTCAAGCAATAGGATATAGTTTGGTCAGTGTGGGGACTTCCAGTAGAATTTCTACCTAAGGAGATCACAAATGCCCTTTGCTCCAGTCTTTGACTTTTAATGTTTGAGAGTTGCCAAAGGCTCAGACAGGTTAAGTGATTTGCCCATGGTCACACAGCAGTGTCAGACACAAGATGTGAACCTGGGTCTTTCTGACTCTAAGCCCAGCAGTTTTCCCACTATGTCATGCTGCCTTATTTGTAACTTAAATAGTACATTTCAGTTAAATAAGCTTTTGAGGTCTAGCCTAGAAACTTAGGTACTATGTGTAATGAGGCTTCTATGAGGAAATGGGTTATGAGCTCTAAACAACTGAACCATAAACTTTTGGTGCATTACCCATGGGTAAGGTGAATACTCTTGTTATATCTCATTATGGAAACCCAGAATGGAGCCTGGTTTGCTTCAAAAACAGTCAAAGCTATGGGTTTTTCCATAGGAATTCCATAAGGAACAAGTGTATGGGGTGAAAACTGGACTATAAGGAAAGCTGAGCGCCACAGAATTGACACTTTCAAATTGCGGTGCTGGAGAAGATTTTTGAGAGTCACTCGGACAGCAAAGAGATAAAATCAGTCAATACTTAGAGAAATTAATTCAGACTATTCACTGGAAAGTTAAATACTGAAGCTGAAGCCTAAATACTTCAGCCGCATAATGAAAGGACGGGACTCAGTGGAAAAGACCCTGATGTTGAGAAAGACTGAAGGCAAAAGGAAAAGGGGATGGCAGAGGATGAGATGGACAGATAGGGTTGTGGAAACAACAAACATGAGGCTGGGCAGGCTTCAAGACAGTGGAGGACAGAAGGGCCTGGCGTGCTGTGGTCCATGGGATCATGACGAGTTGGAAATGACTGAATGACTGAACAACAACATTTCTGATTAATATCTAGGAGACCCCTTGTAGTGAACTTTTCAGAGGACACTGTCAAGCGTCTCACAGGATGGGCAGGCTTGGATGGGTTAAGATCTGCATCACTGGAGGGAGCTTCCAAATCAATAAGCTCACAGATTCATTTGAGGGTTGATGACCTCGCTCAACTAGATTGCCCCTAAAGCTGTGTGACTCCAAAGGCAATGTATTCATTTCCTACACTGGTGGCGTGAGTATGCAGGATTACAGTGAGCTGAAGTCAAGGGGAAAGGATGGCTTTTACTCTTTAAAGGTTCGGTTTCTGCAAATTTTAACTAGGAACACTAAGCCTCTAACCCTCCAAAATTACCAGAGAAAAGCACAAAAGACTAGCCCTTTGACCTTTCTAGTCACAGAACTAAAGTGTGACAATCCTGCATTTTGCCCCATTGGCTTATGAAAAACCAGAACAAACAAGCTCAGAGTGAATGCTGAAACATAAACAAATCTGGGGGGATGGGGAGGGAGAGGCTGCATCTTAATAGCATTGTGACTATTAAGTCTGAGATTTACTGAACAGTTTGCAAATCTTGCAATCCCCATCATTCCTGAAATGAACAAACATCAATAACTAAGTAATAAATTTTTACTGCTGAGTTTGCTGGTTGCATTTATAGTCTGAGACCATACAAACAGGTTTCTCCTTTTAAGCAAGTCTATAAACAGGGTCCATTGGGCAGGCTGTGTAATAGGTGAAGTGTCCCCCTCCTTCCAACCCCCCCCATCTACGTCTCCAGTCTTTCAGCACTTCTTTCCCTCTTCCATCAGGCACTCAGTACTCTCCTGCTACTCTCAGCTGTGGGTGGCCCCACACTGTCATACACCAGGCTCTTTGTCTGATGCCTGCACCCTAGACTTGAGACTCAGTGGTTCTCAAAGTGTGGTCCAAGGACCCCTGGGTTCCTCAAATCCTTTTAGGGGCAAGATCTAAACTGTTTTCATAATAATACTAAGATATTTTAATTTCTAATACAGTAGATATTGACAGATACATGACCCATGTTTTGGGAGTCCTCGACAATTTTTAAGAGTGTAAAGGGCATCTGAGACCAAAAAGTTTGAAAACCAATGCTCAAGACCAGTGGTGTCAAACTCAAATAGAAATGTTACTAGTGATGTTGAGTCAAGTTCAACTCTTCATGACCCCACTTGGGATTTTCTTTGCAAAAAATGGAGTGGTTTGCCATTTCCTTCTCCTGCTCATTTTACAGATGAGGCATAGGGTAGGTGACTTGCTCAGGGTCACACAGGAAGTATGTGAGGCTGGATTTGAATTCAGGTCTTCCTAACTCCAGACCTGGTGTTCTATCCACTGGACTACCTTGCTGACTTCAAACAGAAATGGGGGCCACTAAATCATACATAAAAATTCCTATGGGTCACACATTAATTTAGTTTTTAAAGTATAATATTATCTGTTTTATTGTTGTTTCATTTATTTTGTTAAACATTTCCCAATTACATTTTAATCTATTTCGGGACAAACTCAGGAATGTTATGGGCTGCATGCCATGTGTTTGACACCTCTCCTCTAGACTTCTCCTACTTCCTCTCTCCACACACTCCCATCAAACCATAACTGCCACACCTCATTGCCTTAAGGTCTTACTAACTAGCTGATGCAGCGGATAGAGCACCAGGCCTGGAGTCAGGAAGACCTGAATTCAAATCTTGCCTCAGACACTTCCTAGTTGTGTGAGCCTATGACACTATTAGCTTCAATTCCTCAGCTGTAAAATGGGGATACACTGGAGAAGGAAATGGCAAATCACTCCAGCATCTTTGCCAAGAAAACCCCATGGACAAAATCCATGGGGTCATGTAGAGTCAATGACAGCAACAAGCTAGGTGATAAGAGCTAATCTAACCAATTTGCAGAGAGAACCACACTGGGTTAGTTGAGAGAACTGCCCCACTGGGGAGCCCAGAACCTTAGACAGCAGTTTTTGTCATATATACAGTTATAGGCAGCTAGGGAGTTGAGAGTTGGACTTGGAGTCAGGAAGACCTGAGTTCAAATCTTGACTCAGACATACTTAGTAGCTGTGTGATGTTGCGCAACCAATCCATAAGAACCTGTTCATTGCTTGTTATGTGCTAGGCACTGTGCCAGGTGCTGAGTACAAAGAAGGAAATGCTCCCCACTCTCTAGAAGCTTACATTCTAACAGGGGAGACAAGAAATATGCATAAATATATATATAGCTAAAATATAAAAGAAATAAATACAAATATATACAAAATAGTTAAATCTAAGGTATTTGGGGAAGGAGAGCACTAGTAATTGGGGTAATGAGGAAAAGCTTCATGCAGAATCAGGAAAGCTATGTGAGCATTCTCTTTAAGGAAGAGAAAGATTCTCTAAGGCAAGAGGTAAGGAGGGAGTACTTTCTAGACACCGGGGACAGCCAGTGAAAAGATAGAAAGTACTCCCTCCTTACCTCTTGCCTTACAGAATTCCTCTCTTCCTTTAAGATGATGCTCAAACACCAATTTCTAGACAGTGAGGATTGTTTCATTCTTTGTATATACATCCCTTGTCACATACACAGATACAGGCAGCTAGCAGGTAGAGTGCTGGACCGAGATGGACTGTTGTTTGTGAACAACAGAGAGAAACCCAGTTTGTCTGGATTGAAGAGTTGGGGATAGAAGGGACAGGGGAGTAGGTAGTAATGTCAACTGAAGGTAGAAAGATAAGCTGCCATTCTGGAGAACAATTTGGAACACTGCCCAAAGGGCTATCAAACTGTGCATACCCTTTGATCCAGCCATACCACCACTAGGTCTGGATCCCAAAGAGATCACAAAAAAGGAAAAGGACCCACATGTACAAAAATATTTATAGCAGCTCTTTTTGTGGCGGCAAAGAATTGGAAATTGAGGGGATGCCCACCAGCTGGGGAATGGCTGAACAAGCTGTAGTACACGAATGTCATGGAATACTATTGTGCTATAAGAAATGATGAGCAGGCAGACTTCAGAAAAACTTGGAAGAACTTAACCTGAACTGATGCTGAGTGAAGTGAGCAGAACCAGGAGATCATCATAGTAATAGCAACATTATGTGATGACCAACTTTGATAGACTTAGCTCTTCTCGGCAATATAATAATCTAAGACAATTCCAAAAGGCTCATGATGAAAAATGCTATCCACATCCAGAGAAAGAACTATGGAGTCTGAATGCAGATCAAAGCATATTATTTTCTCTTTTTTTTCTTTCTCATGGTTTTTCCCTTATGTTCTGATTCTTCTTTCACAACACAACTAATGTGGAAATATGTTTAATATGATTGTACATGTACAGCCTACATCAGATTGCTTACCATGCTGGGGAGGGAGAAAAATTTTGGAACTCAAAATTCTATAAAAGTGAATGTTGAAAACTGAAAGGAAGGAAGGAAGGAAGAAAGAAAGAAAGAAGAAAAGAAAGAAAAAGAAAAGAAAAAAAGAAAGAAAAGCAAAAAAAGAAATGTTGGCGTCAGGTTTTGTAAGGCTTAAAAGCTAAACTGAGGGTTTTATATTATATTTAATCTGAGGAAGCTATTAGAGTTGATTGAATAGAAGAGTCATATGGTCAGATCTGTGTTTAAGGAAAATCACTTTGGTAGCAATATGCAGAATAGACTGAAATGGGGAGAGTCTTGAGACACAGAGACTAATTAGGAGGCTACTGCAATAATCTAGGCATGAGGTAATGAGGGCTGAAATAAGGTGGCAGCAGTGTGAGAGGAGTAATTTAACCTCTTTCAGCCTCAGTTTCCTCAATTATAAGATGTAAATAAAAATAGCGCCTGTCAAGATATCAGGAGACACCCTGTTTTCCAGAGCTAAGGCCCAGCAAGCAAGCTGTACCCTGAACTTGGCATAACAACAATCCTTTGCACTCATCTTCTGGAACTGATGGTCCTGAGCTTGGGCAAGCACCACCAGGCCCAGACATGAAGCCCTGATATGAATGGACCTCCTGTCACTAGACAACCTAGCCTCACTTTTGCTGTTGTGCCTCACTACTACTGTTATACTACACTGTATGACTCTTTGTCTAGCCACAAGTATATAAATCAAGGTTCAACTCCACTATAGCGGGTCCCCCCCACCAGGGACGCGGCCCTGGCACATATGTCTAACCTGCCTCCTTGCTTGCAAACTGTTTGTCTCACTTTGTAATTAAACTTCTGTTTGATTCCTGATTCTCCGACCTCTAGCCTGCTCTGTTTGGCTTCAGACATCCACAGGTTAGAGACCAGTTCAGTCCAGTTGACATACCTAACTCAAGGGACTGTTGTAAGAATCAAATGAGATAATACATGTAAAACACTTTGTAAAACTATGTTATATTAATAATTATTAATAAACTATTATCATTGTGTGCTTTTAACTATTTCTGGGGTCCCATTTACAAAAAGATCCCTGCTGTTGTCATTAGGAGCAATAGCAGCTGAATATATTACCCTTCCTAAATAATATTTCTGTATTTTAATAATACAAAGCCCTTATAAACAGTATGGAGGGCCTCAGTGAAAAAGAGTGACTAAGGTAGAATTTCATACACTGTGACCCAAAAAGACCCTTTGCAGTAGAGTGGGAGGTCTCTCATTACCACCTAATATAATAATAATAATTATTATTGTTATTTTAGAATTTGATCAATATTGACTGTATGTATATGTTTTTACTATAGCTGGACAATGTCGAGGATTCTTTATGTAATTGTTGTTCAGTCGTGTCTGACTCTTCGTTACCCTCTTTGGGGTTTTTTTGGCACAGATACTGGAGTGGTTTGCCATTTCCTTCTTCAGCTCATTTTACAGATGAGGAAACTAAGGCAAAAAGAGTTAAGTGACTTGCCCAGGCTCACACAGCTAGTAAGTGTCTGAGGCCAGATGTGAACTCAGGAAGATGAGACTTCCTGACTCCAGGCCTTGTGTTCTATCCGCCGCACCACCTAGCTGCCCCATGAGAATTCTTTTAGAGAGCATGAATTCCCCTCGAGCTGATGCTCAGGGATAATGTAAGAATTTTGTTTCCCTTAGGTGTTGAACTAAGAGATTGTTTCCCACAACCCAGCACAGAGATTGGCACATAGCAGGAGTTTAATAAATGCTTGTTGACTGAGTGACAATATACAAAATGCTGAACATAGTAAAGAAGCCCAGGAACAAAGGAATCATCCTTCAAGCCTGTTCTTCTGTCTATAATCACTACCAAAATACCCTGTTCTGAAAGAAAGGAGAATCTATAGTCAGCAACAGAGCATCAACGTTCACAGTCAAAGTCTTCTATCTAATTTTGGATTACAATGAATTAACACATTCCAAACACAAACCCTTTATATAAGCAAAACCTTATAAATTTGAAATGTATTAATTAAAATTTAGGGGGCAGCTAGCTGGCGCAGTGGATAGAGCACCAGCCCTCAAGTCAGGAGGACCTGAGTTTAGCTCCGACCTCAGACCAAACACTTGACACGTACTAGCTGTGTGACCCTGGGAAAGTCACTTAACCTCAATTGCCTCACTAAAAATTTAAAAAAAAAATTTTTTTAAATTAAAATTTAGGTTAAAATTCAGATTTTTCTTCCTTTGGATTATCTTTTTTAAATTCAAGGGCATAAAGCTAGTCAGCAACGCTAATCATTCTAAATTATTATTATTATTATTATTGTTATTTTTATTTTAGAAACTGATCAATACTGACTGAATGTGTATGTTTTCACTATAGCTAATCAATGTATTTTAAAGATGCCTGGTTCAAATTCTCATTAGGGGATAAACATGTAACTTAAATCCTTGCTGCACTTTAAATAGCAGTTTCTTCACTGACCATTCTAAACTGCAAGGTGATTTCTGGGCACTGCCAGGGGCTCTTTACCTATTCCTACCATTTCTGCTGACATCTACCCCAGCAGATGACTAAGACAGTTGTATGTGTACAATAAGAAAATGTCTCTGTACAAAAGATTGAAACAAAATCTGAAGCACAATCTGACACTCCCTTGCTGGTGGGTCTTTCTGTGGTTGGAAAAATTCTTTGAGGCTGAAAACATGCCCTTCTTAAACTCTAGGGTTCTCCAAAAAAATCAGGAAATTCCAAAGTCCAGGTTCCTTCTGCGGTGATCACACACGTTCTGTTGCCTTGCTCTGGGTACACGTACCACACAGCAGGTTTCCATTTTGCTTTCCATTTTGTTGAGTGCACGCCACAACACACACGGGTTATGAAACATGACAAAGCTAGATGTGACTGTTTTGACTGCTACTCTTACATCCAATCTCAACACCGGGTTGTTAGCTATTACTTCCATTCCAGCTTCTCACGCTCAGATCAACCTCGAATTGTTTAACGTTGGAAGATCACGTAGGAACCTCATGAAACATTATTATATTAAAGTGACACTGTTACAGTCCAGAATCTGTCGAGCTTGGAAAGACAGCAATTTGGGGACAATCTCAAACACAGATCCAGAAACAAAATTATTTTCTTTTTCATGAAATTTTGGCAGCTAGATTTCAACTTGCCCCCAATTCATGACATCCCTTAGATTGGCATCTTCCAGCTGAGTGGGAGAAAAATGTCTAGCATGGGATGAAGCCTTTATTTTATATTTCTAAAGTGTAACTATTAACAATTTTAGACATTTATCCTACCACTTCCAATACTTTCCCCTAGGGCTTTGAACTCAGCAAGGCCACAAACTATCCGATTCCTTAATCCTGCCCTCTCTGTTCATACGAATCCTATGCTTTCTTTATAGCACAACTGTGCTTGTTGATTTCATATTATACGCGTGCATATATACACATGTATGTGTGCACATATATAGCATCTATGTACATAATATGTGTATGTGTGTATACATATACATACATAAGCACATATGAACATATATATACAAAAACACACATACACCCACACACCAAAAGTGGTCTCTCCCTCCTCTACACACTCATAGCACTTAACTGTATCACTCATTTGACTCAATCATACACTGAATTGTGCAGTCATTTGTTTTTACATGCATGTGTCTCATCTCCCAGACTGCAAGCTCTTTGAGGGTAGGGACACCGTCTTTCATTTTTGTGTAATCTCTACAATGCAATGTCATCAAAACACTTGTCTGAATGAGGGATCGATGTCCAGATTCATTTTGGGGCTCTAAGCAACAAAGGGAGAGTTTTTTTTTTTTATAAAAGTGCTCTCCAGTGGAATGGAAAAAAAATCAACCTTATCCTCCCTTCTCACCCACCTGATTCAGCCTCAGGGTGAGGAATGGAACTGTTTTGTTTTTGGAAGCCCCTCTTCTTTTTTCTGTGAAATCATCCAGATACATCTTGTTGATCTGCATACTCACAGGATGGAGGAGTCTGGGGACCACTACCCCATGAGCCTCCAATCACTCGATGACATATTTCAAACCATTATTTGAGAGTCACATGCTATATGGTACGAGGAAAACGTTTTGTTTTTCTTTCCTCTTGTTCCTTCCTTTCAGAACATAAATTGGCCTCTATTCACTGCCTTGGAACTCTTTTTCTAGCAATTTTGAAAAATGAAGATAGCCTCTTATCAGTCTATGATGGTGCAGGTGTCATCTTACCCACAAGCAAGGTGGGGAGAGGCTCCAAAACTCCTGAAACTCCTTTCTTAGCTCTACAAGCACCAAAATTTCTTCACCTCCTTGTCCCCCAAAAGACAAAAACTGTCCTGTCATTTGGCACTGAAGGCATGATTCTTTCACAGGAACTAACAGCTGACATCGATTTCCTTCTTCAAAAACCCAAATGTGAAAGCTGTCTCCACCCCAACACTTAAGCTAAAACTACAAAGTCTCTTCCTTCTGAGGTTAAAAAAAATCCTAACAGAACCTTGTTTTATTTTTGTAGCCAATATTCTACTAAGGAGACTATACAAATAGAAGATGTCATATAATTAGGGAGGCTTTAATAGACCAAATTAAGTAGCAGGTACATCTCAACCCCCCCCCCCACCAGACTAGCTCTATGAATGCTATGACTTACTCTGAAAAATCAATTACCAGAATTAGTCATAAAAGCAAGCACACAATATTATTGATAAGAGTATTAATGGAAAATTATCCATAAATGGATAACAATAATATGAATTAATTATATTATGCTCTAAAGTTTGTAAAACACTTTATTTCAGCCTCATAAAACAAAGGCAACATGCCATAGTGGACGGAGGGCCACACTTGGAGTCAGTAAGATCGGAGTTCCAGTCCTGACTCCAACATGTACTGGCTGCTTGTCCCTGAGAAACTCACTGAATCTTTTAGCCCTTCAGGTAATTCTCTATAAATTATAAATATCCATTGTTTCTGTTTTGGCCAGAAACCCTGGGGTTCTTCCCCTCCCAGATTGGTTTGTTTTTTTTTTCACTAAGTAAAAGATGCCATTCTATGCCTCATTTCTTACTTAGCCTTAATCACTGCATGGGTGTTGCCTCAATTAAATTGTACTGGGAAAGTCCTCAGCTTAAGAAGCCAAGGTCTCCCACTGCATCGGGGCCATCTCCAGGCCTCCTGATCTATATTTTGCCACTGGACCCAGATGGCTCCAGAGGAGAAAGTGAGGCTGGTGACTTTGCACACTTAAATCACTTAAATCCAATTCACTTGCAAGTCATGACATCACCTTCCTGATGTTATGGTCGTCTTCAAGAATGAAGAACAAACAACAAATAAATGAATTCTCTATAACTATATGCTGCAAACAGTTGCCAATCTACACTGGTAAAAGGGAGTTTCCTCCCTGGAAATTCCCTACACCATGTGAAATCATAGTCTGGAACTCCCTCTATTCTCTGCTCCCAGTCCAAAAGAAAAAACAAAAACAACTAAGTTTATAAAATATACCAGTCTACTTAATTGTTTCAGAAATTTTCGGGCACCATACATCTGGGAGTTGTTTTTGCTGTCAATATCATCATTATGACCACCCCGATATCTCTTTGGCTCTGGACAGGGATGAACACCACTCATTCTAAAGAAGAATGTCTCACCACCTTACCAATGCTATTCTTTTGAAATCTTCCTAATCCCTCCCCCCAACCCTACAGGTTATAATTCTTGATGGGCAGCCAGTTGGCAAATTGGATAGAGTGCTGGTTCTAGAGTCAGAAAGACTCATCTTTGTAAGCTCAAATCTGGCCTCAGAAAATTACTGTGTCTCTGCACAAGTTACATAACCCTGTTTGCCTCATTTTCCTCTTATGTAAAATGAGCGGGAGAAGGAAATAGCAGACCACTTCAGTATCTCTGCCTAGAAAATTCTAAACGGGATCACAAAGAGTAGGACACTACTGAAACGACTGAACAACAACATAATCCTTGATGGTAACTTCTGAAAAAATGAAAAATGAAGAAAAGGCCTAGTTTTGAACTGCATTCTTAAGCGGTATTTTTTCTTTACTTTAATTTTGAAGCATAATTAAATGAAAAAAATCTGTATCTGCCAAATAAAATATTCACACTAAAACAGAAAAGGGCTCCTACACATGGAAAGTTTTAAGCCCAAAAGGAGCTCTTGGTGTCCTGTTTGAAGAAATACCAACAATTCCAATCCGGTTACCTTCCTCCTCATTATACTGCATTCAACAGTCAGACAGAGTGGATTAACCCATGAGTGAATATGTAGGAGGGGTGGGAAAAAATGGCGTGACTGCAGCTCAGACAGTAACTTGGGATCGGGATGAGGCTTTCAGGCTGGGACCATACTATCTGCCACGTAGCTAAGGGTGATCTTCTTTGGCCAAAGCCACTTACAAGCTCTTCAGGTTATTTTCCTTTATGGGATTAATTCTGGTGGCTAGGATGCGACCATATGGATCTGATCAAACAGAGCCAATAAAATATTTGTGGCTAGCAGCACACACCATTGTTTTTGCTTCCAAGCTGGCTGCTGAAAGACCATAGGCTCACAGATTTAGAGTAAGATCAGAGATGCCATCTAGGTCAAGCCCCCATTTTATTTTTTTCTTGCTCTGTTGCATTTATATTTTTTAATTAAATCTTATTTTTTTTAATTAACAAGCACTTATTTTCTCTTCCTCTCACCTCCCTTTCCTCACTGGAAACAGAGAAAGACAAAAACCTTGTAACAAATATACATAGTCAAGCAAAACAAATCACCATATTGGCCATGATCAAAAAACATTTCTCTCATTCTGCATATGTAGTCCATCATCTTTCTGTCAGGAGGTGGCCAACATCCTTTGTCATCAGTTTAGGAAATCATTGTTGATCATTGTATTGATTAGAGTTCTTAAGTCTTTCAAAGTTTGTTTTCACAATGTTGTTGTTAAAGTATAAATTATTCTCCTGGTTCTGCCCTCATTTTACAGATGAGGTAACCGAGGCCCAGAGAGGTTAAGTGACTGACCCAAAGTCATACAGATAATAAGTGTCAGAGGCAAAAATCACATCCAGACCAGGAGAACATCATACACAGTAACAGCCACGTTGTGCGATGACTAATATTGATAGACAACCCTTCTCAGCAATACAAGGATCTGAGACATCTCCAAATGGAGATGGAGTGGAAAATGCTCTCCACAAAGAAGAAAGAATTATCAAAGATCGAAGCATACTATTTGCTACTTTTTTTCTTCTGTTGTGTTTTGTTTCCTCTTTCTGGTGGTTCCTCTTATTGGCTCTAATTCTTACTTACAACATCACTAATGTGAAAATATGTTTAATAGGAATGTATATGTATAGCCTATATCAGTCTTGGGGAAGGAAGTGGGGAGGAAGACAGAGAAAAATTTGAAGCTCAGAACCTTATGGAAGTGATTGTTGTTAATTCAAAATAAATTAATTAAAAAAGGAAAAAAAAAAAAAGAATCACATCCAGGTCCTCTGACTCTGGTTACAATGCTCTTTCTGCTATACCACACCCCTTCTCAATGGTGAGTAGGAGAACCACCAATGAGCAGTTTTATCTGTTTCATTAATCCTTGTGTTCTGCCTTTCCTTGCCCTCTAAAACAACAACAGAAATCACATCACAAGAACAAGAGCTGGTCATTGCCAATGGATACAAGTGCTCACTATTGCGGCCTTTCAAAGGCTATTCTTTCCCTGTAGCTATGCCAATTGGGAATGAAAGGCTGCTTCTCAAAATTTCCTGCTCCTGGGATTGTTTGAGTTCATCCAAATCAAACCACGAATGCAGTGTCTCCCATAACAAATATGAGAAAAGACACAAGAAATGTGTCATTTCATCAGAGTGCGGAATTCCCTAACTCCTTTTACCAAGACAGACTACAAATCCCAAACACCTATCTATGAAGACATGGGGAGTCGCTTGAGTACATAAAGGTTAAGTGACTTTGAAAGTTACCTTCCTTCTACTCTGTATTTCTCTTGTATGGTCTCATATATAAATAGATATATAGACATAGAGATATATAGATACAGATGCTGATCCACTCTGACTACTGATCTCCCTGGCTTCCTTAAAGTCTTAACTAAAATCCCAGCTTCTACAGGGAGCCTTTCCCAAGCCCTCTTAATTCTAGTTCCTTCTGTCTGTTAATTTATTTCCTATTTATCCAGTATGTAGCTTGCTTTGTATATATTTGTTTATGTGTTTTCTCTCTCGTTAGATTCTAAACTCCTTGAGAGCAGGGACTGTCCTTTGACTTTTATTGTATCCCCAGCTCTTAATATAGTGCCTGGCACATAGTAGGCACTTAATATATGTTTCCTGATTGATTGATATAGATTAGACAGATTGTCTCTCTCATTAGAATGTAAACTCCTTATATGGAAGGAACTGTTTTTATCTTTCTTCCTATCCCGAACACTTAACACAATGTACTTACATAGTAAGTGCAGAATAAATGCTTATTGATCCTCTAATGTCATGCACTTAGGAAGTATCAGAGGTAGGATATGAACCTAGGGCTTCCTGGCTCCAAGCCCAGGACTCTATCTTCACACTGCCTTTAAATAACAAACATATAGCTTTCAATTAATTCATTGCATATGGAAAATATACCACATTCACAAGAACTGATTTTACAGAGCTGACTAGAAAGCGTGATGTCTATTCTAACTTTGCCACATAGACAATAGAATCACTAATTAGTTTCGATTGCACATATGTTTAGAGACATTACAGCAGCATGGTGGGATAGAAAGGACCTAGACTGAGGGCTAACGGGGGCTTCGGAAGCTGTCCAGTCCACTCCTCTCATTTCACAGATTAAGGAACTGGGGCCCCGAGAACAGAAATGCTTGAGGTCACATAGGTAGCAAAAATCATAGGTGGGATTTGAACACAGGGCTCTGGACTCTGGAACCAGTGTTCTCCCCTTCCTACCATTTCTGCCTCTCAGAGTGAAAAACAAAAAACAAACAAAAAAAACAAACAAACAAAAAAAAACCATCTGGATTGAAGTCCCAGCTCTCTAATTTATTTGTTGTATGACCTTGAGCAAGTCCCTCCATAGCTTCGGGACGTTGTTTTCTCAATTACAAAATAGGGATAATAAAAGCCAGCCTGCCTACCTCATAGGTTTGTTGTGAAGATCATTGGAGATAATGGAGGTGAAAGTACTTTGTAAACTATAAAATAATTGGTAGGGTATGTTTATTATTATACTTCTGACCACAATTAGAAATACATGGCAGTTGCCACAGCTGTTTCCAATAATGCTAAGTAAGGAAGGCATAAAAGTCTCCTTGTCCCACCCCCAGGATGCTTTTAGGTAGCTGACAAAAGCAGGAAGAGCCTGGGCCTCAAGGCTAGTGCTCAAGATGAGCCACCAGGCTATGCTGGCAGAGCTATATGTATGGGGGATCAATCAGGAAACCAAGAACACATAGAAAGAGAGATGTCTTTACAGCAAAGCATCATGGTACTGGGGACCCATGTGTGTGTCTGGTTCCTGTAAAAAGTCTCATGCATTGGGCTATTTTATATGCTGATTGATCGGTATAGAATATGCTGAAGTGATGACATTGTATGAGAATACAGTAGCAACTGTCTCCTAGACCATACCTTCCAAACCCCCTCTTTTGGGATTGCATGGCTCTGGTAATCAGGGTTAATGGGACCCTGACAACAATGGCCAGCATAACCTCCAGACCGAATCAAAATTCTCTGGGTAGTCTGGTGCAGGATTTTGTGTTTTTTCCCACAGATGAAGAAACTGAGGCTCAGAGAAACCCAAGGTCACAGGGGTAAGAAACGGCAAAATTAGGTTCAAATACAGGTGGTTTTGTTGTTCTTGTTTTACTACAAATCCAGCACTTATTCTGTACCACAAGGCTCACCATGAGTTATACCATGAAATTCAAATGCCCAATGGCCATCTCCTATCACTGAATTTACCAAGACAATAGGGTCCGGCCCCTATGCTTGTACAAAATACTTACCAAACTACCAATGGCCATTTTATCCCTAAACAATGGTATGCAACAAACCAACAGCCAACACCCATCCTTAAAAATACTTAAAATACTTACCAAGCTACCATTGCAATGTCCAGGACTGTGTCAAACAGAAATATTGAGAAACCAGCTGTCATAACCTGCAGAAACAATTTTAACAAAAGATCTAAGTGACATCTGCCTTGTCCTTTCTCATGGATTCAGTTCAGTTCCATGTGGTATCCCAGCATCCTTCCTTCTCTTCTCATTCCCTGCCCCTCTCCCACATCCACCTCCCTCCTGGTCCTTTGGCCCTACCTGTGATTCAGGTCATAAATGTGCATTTAACATTGTGCATTATTCTATGCATAGAATTTTTACATTTACCGATTGCTAACAATACATTAGGTGCTAAAAATACTCCTTGCTAAGTTGTTCAGGGTAAAACAAAGAGCACAAAGGATTTTAATGAGATCAGGTTGGTTTTCTTTTTTTTGTTTGTTTGTTTTTCTGCTTCTTAATTTTACTATTTATTCTTTTGAGGATTCACTTACAATGACTGGATGTACTTTTTTATACCTTCCAAGAAAGACAAACAACACAACAAAGAATTCCTTTTTTCAAAAACAAACAAAAAACACCCCAGTTGGGTCCTTCACCAGTATCTAAATAAATTAAAGCTATACAATATAATAGAACCACAGCCCCACTCTAGAAGTAGAAGAGGGTACCTTGGGTTTAAAAAAACAGTACCCCTTGCCAACACTTTTGAGTCTCTGACTGGCATTTAGATGTAGCCCCCTTCTAGCCCTTCCTTCCTAAAAAGCAGCATGTGGTCACTACTCACCACTGCCCACATCACACATGTCTCCAGGAAATGATTTTTCTTGAAAGTGCCTAACTTGTATAGAATTAATCTCCAGGACACAGTTATCTTAAAAGCCCCAAAAATGGTTCTTAACATCTAGACCAGTAGTTCTGAATTACATTTTACAAAGGTACCTGTCCATCTGCCATTGTCGATAGCACATTCTCTTGTCCTTCACTGTTTCTGTTCTAAGGCTTTACAGGTTATACTGGGCACAGTATATTAACTCACCAAGTGACCAAGTATGCAAGCTTCTAGAAGCCAGGGGAGAAAAAAAAAAGTGTTTCTCTACTCCTTAATTGGGCAGTCAAATGGCGAAGCGGATAGAGCACCAGGCCTGGAGTCAGGAAGACTTGAGTTCAAATCTAGACTCAGGCACTTACTAGCTGTGTGACACTGGACAAGTCACTTAACCCTATTTGTCTCAGTCTGCTCATGTGTAAAATAAGCTGGAGAAGGAAATGGCAACCACTCCAGTATCCTTGCCAAGAAAACCCCAAACAGGCTCATGAAGAGTTGGACATGACTGAAATGACTGAAAAATAGTTAATTAGTGGGAAATTATCTTATGGTTGTTGACAAGGAGGCTCCAACTGGATCGATATGTCTCCAGGTAGCCTCACGATGGAAAGTAAAGGATGAATGTAAGACTTTTCAAAGGGTGAAGGAAAGAATCTGGCTAGGGGGCCCAACTTGGTAATTGACTAATTATTGTTGTATTATTATTGAACATTTTATGTCGATGCCTTGGTTCCCCATTAGGAAGGAAGGGAAGCTCTTAACCAGGCTTTGCTTTTCCTACACCCTTCCCAGTACTAGTCATACCGGGTGTCCCAAAAGACTTAATTCAATTTCAAGCTCTTAAAACCTATTAAAATAACTGTGTACTAGAGATTAATTCTGTACAAATAAGTCAAGATGAAAATGAGCACTTTTAATAAAAGTCCCTTCCTAGAAACATATGTCTCTATTAAAGCTGGGGTGTTATGTATAGTCAACATTTAAATATCTTTAGAATTGAATTAGTGACTGCCTAAGAGAAAGAATCCAATATACTAGAGTTACTACTGTAAAATTAAAACAAACAGTCTGTTTTATATTCAGACCATTAAAATGCTGACTAGCTCTGTTGGAATTTCAGACATAAAGAAGTTGTTTATATTAACTTGGGTTTTCTCCCTTCCTTTGTAGAGCTCTGAATGAGGCAGCTGAATCTGGGCACTGGATTTGGGGTCAAAGAACTCTGGGTTTGAATCCTGGTTCAGCTACTGAGATCCTGTGTAATGCTGGGCAAGATATTTAATCTCTCTGAGCTGAGACTCGGTGTCCTCACCTGTAGAATGAGGGGTGGGGCTACACCAGGGGTCTTAACTTGTTTTTTTTGGAAAGCATTCTGATGACTCTGTTTCACTAAAATTGGTCTCCTTGGTAATTCTAGTTTTATTATATTTAATTATATTTATTTGTATTGTATTTTTTTACTTATTTATTTTTTATTTATAATTATATTTATTACATTTTAAAACACTGTTCTTTTTCTCAATGCCAGGAGGAAGTAGGTGGGAGAAAATGTAGATCTGAAAATAAAATTGAACTTAATAAATAAACAAATAAATAAACATGATTCTGAGAAGTAGCCCACTGGCTTTACCAGATTGCCATGATTAAAAAAAATAAAGTTAAGAACTCCTGGACTACCACATCCTTAGATTTATTCCAGGTCTAAATCCTATTACCCATAACTAGAGGGCCCATGTCAGGTTTTTTACCTTTATTATCACAAAAACAGATATGAAAAAGGAACAGGAAGACAGTTTTTGCTAAAGGTGAAATATCAGCACATAATGTTGAGAGAATAGGGTTAAATCTCAGTGATACAAGAACTGATGAACCAGTATGTGGATGAACCAGGCCGTGGCTACCATTGTATCTTATACTTCCTTCCACCCCTCCTAGTGCCTAATCTCTTCATGTATCACATCCAGTTCACATGACCACTGGAGGATTTGCCACAAATAAGTTACAGTGGCCATATGCTGGCAACTATGATAACAAGTTCAGAAGATTAGTGGAGGATAAAGTAGAAGCTATTAGCTGAGAGTGGATGATTCCCTTTCTTCCCATTATCTATGGATTTCAATTAGTCATGCACACATTAGCACAGAGATTGAGTTGGCTATATTCCCTGTGGATTATGAAATAGTTTCCCTTTCTTGAAGCCACAGGATTTCATGAAAAGAAGCAGGATTTAATTACTCTGATCCAAAGGCAAAGAGGAGAAAGGAGCAGAGAAGATGGCTGGATTGGGGGGAAAGGAGAAATTGGTGCTATCCCTTAACCCCCCCCCAAAAAAACTCCACCCAAATGGATATGAATGTAGTCAAGGCAGATTATGAAGGACAAACCAAGAAACTGCTATAATTAATGGAAAACTGTAATGTACCTAATAAAACCTGCTAACCTAACATAGTACCTCCCTCATCCCAACCTTGGCGAAAAAACAATCCTGTCCAATTCTACCACTGTCTATGGCCTGGTTGATCAGGTGATTACATCATATGAGGGACCCTTGTGGTCAATGGCACAGTAGTTATAATGGGTATTATTCCCATAGGCTATCTTTGGGAGATAATCATAATTAATAAAGGCTTATGATCATTATGCCCCTCGAGACCTAGAAAAAGAGCTCAAGTCTTCTTGGAACACCGAGAATTATGAGATGTAAGAACAGAGCTCAGTTCTCATTCAAAGGTCCAAATCCACTGCGGCAAGCAGAGACAACATGGGGGATACAAGGGTGTCTACGGCAAGGCTGGTTTCTACTTAGCCTTTGTGCTATGGGCAGCACTGTGGAAACATCATAGCCAAGGAAGGACACTTAACCCTGTTCAGAGATTATAATGTAACTGTACCAGCCAACTTGGAATTATTATAATAATACTGGGCACGTTATTACTTTTAATATTTCAACTCATCAATATTGGTATTCCTTTCATTCATCCAGATCACAACCCATCCACATCTACTCATCCTGAGTAATACCAAGGCTGGCCATATCCTTCCATAAGTCTGCCGCAGGGGTCCTCCTTCAGGTCAGGGGCCTTCCTCAGGTTCTCTTGATATTGTGTACATACAAGCTGTTCATTAGTTGTCTCTTGCTATTCTTACATTAATAGCTCCTTTATTTCCCCAACTTACACACAGTGAATAAGTCATGGAACTTGGAGTCAAGAAGACCTGAGTTGGAACCTGCCTCAGGCACTTATTAGCTGTGTGACCCCGGGCAGGTCACTTGGTCTCTGCCTGCCTCAGTTGTCTCATATACAAAATGGGAACAATAATAGCGCTGACGTTACAGGGTTGTGAGGATCAAATGAGTTAACATACATAAAGTGCTTTGAAAACCTTAAAGCACTATATAAAATACTAGTTCATCATTAACATCATCATCATTACTATTATCAATTATTAAGAAATTATGGTATTCCACCAAGTCAATAAGCATTTATTAAGCACCTACTATATTCTAGACACTATACCAAGGAGTAGGGATATCACAGGCATGTCACTGGAAGAATAATAGAGTTAAAAAGATGGGCTTTTACTTCAGGGAGAATGTTAGGGACATTAAAGAACCATGCACATTTTCAAAGTGGTTCAAAGAATATGACTAACCAGATTGAATAGAGTAGGTAAAAAGCTAAGCTCAGATCACCCAAAGGAACCATGTGGATAAACAACCTTATTTCTGGTCATCAGAAGCTGTACCTGGACCACACTTACAGGGCAATCTGATTTGTGCCATTTAGAAGCTGCCTATTCCACCAATCCACAAGAAGGATACCATCACTATCTGTATTTCTTCCTGTGTTTAAATTAACCATCTGACAATTGTTCAAAGTGCTGCCTGAAAATGATAAGAAAACCCCAATTCCAACAATTCTGAAATTAGCCTTCTCTGTGCCTTTGTGACAGCTGTCACCCATGCCTGGTGAGTGCTCCCTCCTCACCTCAAACTCACAGATTCCTTCTCTTCCTTCAAGATGGAGCTCAAGCACAGCCTTCTATGTGATCATGATCTCCCTCCCAAATTACCTTGTATTTAACTACTTCTATTTACCCGTATTTATTTACTTTACATTTATTGTATATATGGTATATATGCCTTTATTATCTCCCCTCCCCCTAGAATGTAAGCTCCTTGTGAATAGATTATTTCATTTATTGTGGTTGTAGCCCCAGAGCCTAGCACATAGTAGGTGCTTCATAGATGTAGATAGATGCTGTAGTGGATAGAATGCCAGGCCTGGAGTCTGGAAGATTCCTCTTTCTGATTTCAAATACAGCATCAGATACTTACTAGCTGTGTGACCCTGGACAAGTCACTTAACCCTGTTTGCCTGTTTTCTCATCTGTAAAATGAGTCAGAGAAGGAAATGACAAACCACTCCACTGTCTTTGCCAAGAAAACCCTAAATGGGGTCACAAAGAGTTGGACATTACTGAAAATGGCTAAACAACAATAATAATAAATGCTTGTGGGTTGATTGATTGATTGATTGAAGACAGGGAAAACTAAAAACAGGTACCTCCTCAAGACTCAAGTCCAAATCATTAGGGACTAGACAATCAATGACAGCTGAGACCTCAAAGCATGATAACCTAAACTAGGCACTGTCAATGCACTAAGAGGAAAAGGCAAGGGAATGTGTGGAAACGTTACCTAATCCCCATTCTGCCTCCCCCCAATGCCTTCTTCTTCGGTTTACCATATGAAGCTTACCAGGCCTCCTACACAAAATGTTCATCACCATGGCATTGATTTTGAGTCCCTGAAAACAGAAAAACTTCCCTGATTCAACCAGCTATTGAGGGCTGATACAGACTGGTTGCTCCCTCAATCAATTCAGCTATATCTCCACTATCAAATATAAAATCCTCTGTTTGGCTTTTAAAGCCCTTCACAAGCTGGCCTCTTCCTACCTTTCCAGTCTTCTTACATTTCCCACCTGTCTCTAAACTCTAAGATCCAGTCACACTGGTCTTCTCTATGTTCTTTGCACATAACACTCCATCATCTGACTCCATGACTTTTTGCTGGCAGTCCCCCATCCCTGGAACACTCAGCTTCTGCCTCCTGGCTTCCCTTAAGACTCAACTTAAATTTGACCTTCTGAGGGAGGCTTTTCCCTATCCAACCCCCATTGCTGATGCCTTTCCTCCGAGACTGCCTTTCATTTACATTGCACTGTATATGTCTTGTAGGTATACAATTGTTTGCATGTTGTCTCCTCCATTAGAATGTGAGCTCCTTGCAGGCAACAACCAAGTTTTTGCTTTTCTTTGTATTTCCAGTATTTAATTAACACAGAACCTGATGCATTGTAGGTACCTAATAAATGATCATTGGCTTACAACTGCCACTCGCTGTTGGCAGGCCATCTAAACACAACGAGGGCCCGTAGTACTGAGGAAAGAGTTGCAATGTATGGCCTGATGGGAGGAAGGGAGAACAGAAGAGAAAACAAGCCAGGATACTTTTCCTGTCAAAAGTTGAAACTAGACTTATGTCTTTAAGTTCTGGTCAATTTAAAGATCTAGGTCCAGATACTGATGAGCTAGAGATCCATTAGTATAAACAAAACTCTGTGGCCTAGATTCAGCGATCTACTGACATACATCCAAGCCAACTCTGGGTATTTGGAGGGGAATTTGGTAAAGCTCAGGAGAGCCCCTGCCTTTTCTCTGCCATCTTTAAAAACAAGAAAGTTTGAGAATATTAACACCAGAAGACACTTCTGGGACCATCCAAGTCAAGTCATTTATTTCACAAACAAGAAATTGAGATCTTCCAGAGGATGAGTGCCTTTCACATGGTCACATCATAGATAAAATACATTACAGGACAATCAAACATAGAAAAATTATATAATAAACTATGAGGTAAGAATACAAGTGGGCAGCTAGGTGGCACAGTGGATAGGGTGCTGGGCCTGGAGTCAAGAAGACTTGAATTCAAATCTGGCCTCAGCTACTTACTAGCTGTATGACCCTGGGCAAGTCACTTAACCTTGATTGCCTCAGTTTCCTCATCTGTAAAATGAGCTGGAGAAGGAAATGGCAAATCACTCCAGTATCTTTGCCAAGAAAACCCCAAATGGGGTCATGAAGCATCAAACATGACTGAAAAATGATTGAACAAGAAAACAAGCACAGCATAAGACGATGATGAGTTGGTAACCACTCATGAAAATGAAACTTAAGCCATGAATAATAATAATGATGATGATGATGATGATGATAGCATTTATATGGTGCTTTAAAGTTTTCAAAGTGCCGTATAAATATTATCGCATTTGATCTTCACTACAACCCAGGGAGGTAGGTGCTATTATTATCCTCATTTTACAGATGAGGAAACTGAGGCCGGCAGAAACTAAGAGATTTTCGAGGGTTACTTAACTAGTAAGTGTCTGAGGTTACATTTTAATTCATATCTTCCTGGTTCTAGGTCTAGTCTATCCACTACATACATTATGGAGGGGATGCTATATATTCTTGAATTTTATTATAAAAATGAAGAAAACTAATTCCTCCATAATTCCTCCATAGAGCATAGAAGTATATCACCAAATCAATTAATCAAGAAGCATTTATTAAGCATTTACTGTGTACCAGGCACTGTGCCTGGCAAAAGAAATACAAAGACAAATGCAATAGTTCTTTACATTCCACTGGGGGAGACAACACATAGATAAATAAAGGTATACACACACACACACAAGGAGGAAGAAAAAATATATTTTTGTTCATTAAAAAAAACTGTATTTGCCCTCAAGGAATCTACTGCCTAATTTGTTGATCGAATATTGCAGCTTGTCCTTATGCTTTTCCGGTCATTGGGCAATAGCTACTGGAAATGAAGTAATAAATGCAACCCTGGTTTAAGCTTAGAACTTCAAGTTGGATTAACACTGGAGAGCCTACAAGAAGCTCTGCCCCCTCAGACATATGCTCAACGGCTGCCCTACAAATTCCATAGTACTCTGACCACTGTTTGAAGTGTCTCACGATGGAAAGAACTCAATTATGCCTGTGTCCCAATGAACCAGCTTTTGTTATGACTTCAGATATTTATTTAAGGAAATATGCTTTTGTTTTCGGGATTCTATTTCCTGCTGGTTAAGATCCCTCCATTCCAATTGGGAAGTTAATAGAGAACTAACAGATGACTGGACATTATAACAGCCTGAACTTCTGAGGGTGAGGAGGGAGCCTGGAGGGAAGCCTGGCATTGTGAGAGCCTGCTCAACCTCCTTCATGGGAGAGTTTCCCAACCCTGACAGCAAATATCCCTCTTCTTGTTTCCTAGAGGAAGAAACACAGCCGTGGCAACGTGGACTGTGGCCTGGGCAGTAAATAAGGCCAGAGCTGGAAGGAAGCCCAACCTCCTGGTACTGGACTGGGAGGGAGATCTGCACTCTCTGTGGCAATGCCACTCACATGACAATGGGGCAAGTTTTCTCGCCTAGAAAATGAGGAAGTTGACCAAGATGACCCAAGAGGATCCTTTCAACAGTACATTTTATGATTCTCTGTCCCCAAGCTTGACGTCCAATCACAAAGCAAGTCTCCTGACTCCCCTTCTAGGGCCTTCATCTCTGATGCTCCCTGCCCAGTGCCCTAGATGGCCATGAACAGAGATGACTCTCCCACAGCATCTGAACAACACAGGCCTCCGCAGCCGCAGGCTGGAAGCCAGCTGCCAAAAATATCAGAACTCAATACAATGTGTCAGCCATGCTGCTTTGAACTTCCTGCCTTTGTCAACAGATGTCACAACCTCGATGTTATTTGAACAGATTTGGGTGTTTAAAGGAGATCAGATTTTGTTTTTCAAATATTCATTTGGTCCCAAGACAAATTCCATTTTTAAGGGGAGGAGGAGGGAATGGACCCTGAGTCAGGTGTTTGGGCGAGTTGGATTTTCTTTCATGCGAAATTTGTTTCTGAGACAGAAGTGATTGGTTAGAACAACTCTGTCACAACCTATGGAGTAGCCTAGGCTTTAAAGCTGGAAGGGACCTTGGAAACCATCCAGTCTGACCCTTTCATTTTACAGTTAAGACAGGCTCAGAGCCTCTTCCCCATGACCACAAAGGGAGTAAAGGAAATTTATTCCCCTCTTCCCCCCAAAAAATACAGGGTAGGTTTTATTTAATCTAATAATAAAGGCAAAGGACTTGTGTCCAAGTCCATCAACAGTCAAGACAAATATTCTTCCCTCTCCTGTAAGCCCCACCTTCCCAGAATCCTGTTACACAGTCCTCGAGACTTCAAGTACTCCCCTGGGTTGAAGGTTCTGAAGGAGAATTGAGCAACCTTCTCCTCCAGTAAGCCTCGCTGCCTCCAGGGACCTAAATAATCCTTCAAATTTAGTCAACTATCCTAAAGTTGAAGACCTCTTGCTAAGAGAATACTCAGGAGAGCTAGAATGAACTCCTTTCTCAGACCTCTACAATCCACACATCTCACAGTACCCCTGAAGGCAAGGTCCAGGTTATACACTCCATGTCATGGCTCTAAGGAAAGGTCCTTAGCGTCTGTTAAAGAGCCAACTCAAAATTAAGTAACGTTGCTGTCATTCAATCTTGCCCAACTCCTTGTGACCCCGAGGCCCTTCTGTCCTCCACCATCTCAAGCTCATGTTTGCTGTTTTCATGACACTATCTATCCATCTCATCCTCTGCCATCCCCTTTTCTTTTTGCCTTCAATCTTTCAATTTTCAATTAAATTAAGTTATACACAATACTTAACACTTAAGGCTAGGACTAGATACATGGTTCACTATTGATTTCCATTTCTGGGACTATGTAAATCACGAGAATTTCTTCAGTTTTTAAAGCCTTTACCTTCAGCCTTGCTCCTCCAGAGACCTGGTCTAAAGCAAGATAATATACTTCTACATCTTCTGGACTGCTGTTAAATATCTGTCAGAGCAGAAGATTTCTTTTCTCTAAGGGGTCAACTGTCAAGCAAGGACTCTTCAGGAGTCAATAAACTAATGTCAATATAAGAAAGTCTGGATAATGAAATATATTTGTCACGAAACTCTTTTGCACTTTTAAAATGCATTTTTAAAATGTTCAGTTTGTATTTTTAAAATTACATTCTGGCAAGTTTGCATTTTGTAACTTCAGTCTCCTTCAAAAATCTGTTCACAAGCAAAAGACAGATGTACATCGAAAGAGCTAAATCAATATTTGTTCATTGATCGACCATAGCTAAGAAACTGGCTGATCCTATGTGTGAATGTTGCTAAGGTACAATTGGATATCTCCATAAGCCCACTATTAGTATTACTCATGATAGCTCATACCTTTTTGCAAATAGTTCTCAAAAGTTAGTGAAGTTGAAAAAGCATTGCACCTCAAAAGAGGTGGGTTCAAATTCTGCCTCCGATTTTTAATACCTATGTGGCTGTGGGTAAGTCACTAAACCTCTCACCCTTTGTGTCCTCAGCTATAAAAATGGAGAATGATTCTTATACCACCTACCTCACCCAGGTGTTATAAGCATGATCAAATGAGATCCTATCTATCACGTGCTTTATGAATGCTATGGGCTATGATGAGTTTCTGCTACCAATGCCGCCATCACCATTATTCAAAGGGAAAAATTAGAGAAGAGGAGGAGGAAAGCTTGAAGCTGGCTGGGCAAACACTGAGAAATGTTTTTTCCAACTAGGGAAAAGAATGATGATGTTTTATGCTGGCAAACAGATTGTATGTGGCCATAATCCTTTCAGCTTCTGCCAAATTACAAGGAAGGGAAGAGAAGAGATCTGGGAAAGGACCTAAAAGCTTGCGAGGAGTTATTTCAGTAGAAACGTAGGAGTGAGAAGAGTCATCGTATTCATTTTCTAAACGTGACTTCCTTTATCCAAAGCTGTCTATTACAGCATTTGATATCAAACTGGCTAGAGCAATGGAGCAATGAACATGCCCCCCTGAAGACTTTAAGTGAATCACTTTCATCATGGAGGTAAGGGCCTATGGGTGGGGAACACTGCATATGTCATCAGGCACCAAAGACAAATTGGTTAGCTTTATTGAACTGCTTTTTTCTGTCTCTTTTTTTAATCTTATAAGGGATGGCTTTATGAGAAGGTATCTATTTTTTTCTTTTTTTAATAGTATTTTATTTTTTCCAATTACATGTAAGGACATTTTAACATTCATATTTTTAAAGGAATGTTAAAAAGTTTTGAATTCCAAATTTTCTCCCTCACTTCCCCCCTCCCTAAGATGGTAAGCAATTTGATATAGGTTATATATGTGCAATTATTTAAAATATTTCCATATTAGTCATGATGTGAAAGAAGAAACAAACCAAAAGAAAAACCCATAAATAAAATAAAGAAAGTGAAAATAGTATGCTTCAATCTGCATTCAGACTCTATCTGTTCTTTCTTGTGGATAGCATTTTTCATCACAAGTCCTTTGAAATTGTCTTAGATAACTATATTGCTGAGAAAAGCTAAGTCCATCAAAGTTAATCACTGCACAATGTTGCTGTTACTGTATATAATGTTCTCCTGGTTCTGCTCACTTTACTTTGCATCAGTTCATGTAAGTCTTTCCAAGTTTTTCTGAAATCCACCTGCTCATCATTTCCTTTAGCTCAATACATTCATACACTACAACTTGTTCTGTCATTCCCAATGGATGAGTATCCCCTCAATTTCCAATTCTTTTTCACCATAAAAAGAGCTGCTGTAAATATTTTTTTACATATAAGTCCTTTTCCCTTTTTCATTGATCTCTTTGGGATACAGACCTAGTAGTCGTATTGTTAGATCAAAGGGTATGCACATTTTTATAGCCCTTTGGGCATAGTTCCAAATTGCTCTCCAGAATGGTTGGATCAGTGCACAACTCCACCAACAGTGCATTAGTGTCCCAATTTTTTAAAGCAATATGATACAAAAGCAAAAAAAGCAATTAAAATAAAACATTTATGAAAGAGAATCAAGAGGATATGGGAAATATATATTCAAGACTGAGCAGAAGTATTGATTAATCAGGAAATGATATTTATAATGCTTCACATTTCTGCAGCATCTCATAGTTTACAAAGTCATTACTTTCCCACAGCACTTTGGGGAAGGTATTGCAAAGTAATATCAAAAGATAACAAATAATAATAAAATTTTACAAAAGAGTAAAGTGAAGCTCAGAGAAGTAAACTTATTTGCCATTTTCATTTTGACAAATCACACAGTGGGAGCAGGTATAGAAGGATAGCGACCAGGATTTCAGATATGATTTACATTATCTTTCCCCAAAAACTCACCCATCTTCCCAGCTTCCCTATTACTGTGGAGGGCAATGCTATCATTCCAGTTACCCAGATTTTCATAACCTCAGTGACATCTTCATCTCCTCACTTTCCCTCACTTCACATCCACAAAATGAATTAGCTGCCAGCCTTCAGTGATTCACCTCTGCTTCTCCCATTTGTCCCCTTCTCATTACAAATTCAGCTGCCACCATAATGCAGGCCCTCATCACCTCTGGACTACTGCAATAGCCTTCTAGTTGCTCTCTCTGCCTCAAGTCTCTCCCCATTTTATATTTATCCTCCACACAATGGCCAAAACAGTTTCCCTGAAGTGCAGGTCTGACAATGTCAACTCCCCTGTTTGATAAACCCTGCTTGATAAATATTATTTCATATATCTCATCAGTGTGTGTGTATGTACATATATATGTATATATATATATAGGCATATTAGAAATGCATGCTTAAAAATTTTTTGCTAATAGGCATGATTAAAGAAATTTGAAGACCACTGATCTAGACACATGAATTGCTTACTTCTAAGGATTTAGCTGCCCCCGATATGGGCTGCAAGAAGCCACTCATTTGAGTCCTCCACATCAATTACATTATTAATTCAAGAGAAAGGGCCAATAGAAAAATGCATAAACACCATGGGACCACTTGATTATATTGATTTCCTAGACTAGGATCTGATAGGACATAACAACACTAACTCATAGGTCAATTATACATACTTATAATAGGTTTTCACTGTAAATGGCTGTCATATTTCAAGGGATGTGATTGGACCTGCTCTATATCCAAATCCATGTAATAATGAAATAGGATATAATGTAGCTCAACTTTATTTAAATGGTGCTCAGAGAAAACCCAATCTAATACATGTGTGAATTTAAGGTTATGAAATCTAATTAGATAAGCTGGGAATTAGAAAACAATACAAGCACATACCTGTATTGAAAGAGATTTGACAACTTTTTCACTTGGAGACTTTCCAAAATATGAAGAGTAATTATGCAGTGGCTTGTGACCATAGAGAGAGAGAGAGAGACAGAGACAGAGAGGGAGAGGTCTAGGCAAGTTGAACCATTTCTCAGGCTTCGAACAACTCTTCTCTTGTTTTCTATTGGAAATCTTCTGTGCTATTAGAGTGTATTAGGAGACAAATAGAGTTCAGACCTAGGGAGAGGTTAATCCCACTGAATTCTATCATAGACAGAACATGTCTGCAGTATCATATTCAGCTATGGATATAAAAATTTAGGAAGGGCACTTACAAGCTAGAAAGCATCCAGAGGAGAGTACCAAGGACAGTGAAGATCTTGAAGTCATAGGCTATAAGACGAACGAGTAAGTTATTTTGGCTATTATAAATACCCAAATTAACTATAAAGAACATATGAAGAAAGATACTATCTGCATCCAGAGAAAGAACTGATAAATAGAAACATGTATAGAATAATTTTATGTATATATATGTGTGTGTGTATATATACATATATATGTATGTATACACACACATACACACACCCTATTTGTGTCTAATGGTAGCCATCTATGTGGTAGGGAAGGGGGAAAGAAGAAAAAAAAGAAATTTACATGATAATTTTGTTGTATATTTGAAAGGAACAGCAAGTTGTGCATAGTAGATTTGTGGTTTTGTGTGCAATCATCTTTTTATTATACTATGTTACGGAAATGCTTCTTTTATCCCATAAATTTTAAAAAAGAATCAGGGATACTTAGTCTAGAGAAGACTTAAGGGAGACATGATATAGCCAGGTTCACCTCCTCCCTGTCATTTATTACCTTTATTAGCTTTGGAAGACATTTAATCTCTCTTGACTTCAGGCTTCCCCTCTATAAAACAAGAGGACTGGATTCAATGATCTCTAAGATTCCTTTCTACTCTAAGTCTAAATCTAATGATCTGAAGTATCTGAAGGGCCATTCCATGGAAGAGACTTGTTCTTGTCCCTAGAAGGCAGAAGTAGGAGAAATGGGTGAAAGATACAGGGAGAGAGGTTTAGACTCTATGTAAAGAAAAACTTCCTAGGAATTATAGCTATCTAAAAGGGGAATGCCCTGCTTAAGGCCATGGTGAGCTGCCCCTCACTTGAGATCTCCAAGTGGATGACTACTTGTTGAGAATGGTTTAGAGGTGATTCTAATTTGAGTCAATTTTGGACCAGATAGTTTTGGAGGTGCCTGAGATGTAGTGATCAATGGAATTACTCATCACAGTATTTCTTATCAGTCTTACATCACTTTTTTCATTGTGTATGGTTGTCCTTCATTCTTGAAGTGGACCATGACATCAGGAAAATGATGACATGACTTGCAATGGATTTTGATTTGAGTGAGGGAGGGCTGTGCAAAGTCACTACCTCACTTTCTCCTCCAGAGCCATCTGGGTCTAGAGGCCAGATATCAATCAGGACTGGAGATGGCCCAGGATGGCCATTGGTCTTAAGTCCTCATCAGCTACATATGGTGTCACTTATTTCTGAGAATATGGAAAGACCGTTGTATGAACAACAGTTCTTTTCATAGGGCTACATACATAAAGACTGTCCTTATGACAATCTGATTTATGATAGCAGCTGTTTTTTACACGTGACTCTTGCTCTTGAGTTTGTGGCCTGCTAAATGCCCCTGGGTGAAAAGGGGCTTCTGCTAGCTTAATTTGTGACTTTGGACAAGTTATTTAACCTCTCTGATAGCTGTGTGTTACTCTTGTTTTCCAACAGGTCCTATCTATGCTGCACCTTTTGAAGTTGTGGGCCAAAGAGTCTTTGAATCACAACCTGATTCTTGTTCTTCTCTTTATTTTTAGTTGTTCTACTTCAACTCACCCCGAAACAGTTGGTTAGATTTAATGTTCTCTGAAAATGGCCTAAGGAGATTTTAATTTCTACCTGCATCAGCTCTTCTCTGGGTAACTGGCTATGTTCCAAGGCCTGCCTTTGCCTGTCTAGTCATTTATACTAAGTTGGGCTTGGAGGTGGTGCTGATGAAACTTATGAGAAGCTAGATGCTATGGACATTCACCACAGATTCAAGTGTCAAGGCCTTAATAGAAAATAGACATGATATTAGTACAAACCTACATGACGAAGACAAGGAAAGGAAAGGATGAGGCAAGATTCCAATTTCTTCTATACTAACATTTATGTAATGTTCTTGCAAAGAGATTTCATTGGAAATACCCAATTCCTTTTTATGGAAAGCTTCAATGGCTTACTTTGCCCAAGAACATGTTTTAGTAATAGAGTCAGAAACAGCCTCCCTCTTCCTTTCTTACTCCAATACTCTTTCACCTTTTCAACTTTCCATGTTTAATTTTATTTAGCAAATTTGTTCTTCTAATGCTAGAGTTATCTCTGGAAAGATGCTTTTATATAAAAAGTCCTTTTTCAAACTTTGCATTTAAATGATTTAAGAATAAAATTAATCAATAAGCACATATCTATGAAACACCTACTATGTACTGGGTGCCAGGATGGCAAATATAAAAACCAAAGAGTCCCTGACCTTAGTGGGTTTACCATCTATCCAAGGGAACAAAACAGACACATACAAGTAAATACAAAATATATACATAGTAAATTCAAAGTCATTTGGGATGACGGAGCACTAGAAGGTGGGAAAGTAAGGGAAGGCCTCATGGAGATGGTCCTTGAGCTGAGATTTTAAGGGTGCTAAGGGTCTTAAGAGACAGATGTGAGGAAGAAGTATATTCCAGGTATGGAAGACAGCAAAGACATGGGGACAGGAGATGGAATGTTGTGTACAAGGAATCGCAAGAAGGAATGTTTAGCTGGAATATACACGGTGAAGGACAGTAATGTGTAATAAACCAGGAAAAGTAGGCCGAAGTCAGATTACAAAGGGCTCCAGGTAACAAACAGAACAGTTGACATTTTATCCTAGAGCCAACAGGGAGCCAACTTGGCTTGAGCAAGAGAATGACATGGTTATGTGCTCTGGGAAAACCACTTTGGCAGTGGTGTGGAGAACAGACTGAAGAGGAGAGAGACTGGAGGCAGAAAGACCAATTAGGAAATTACTACAACAATCTATGCACCATGAGTTTACTTAGCATAGTCCCTGGCACATAGTAAGTGCTTAAGTAATGCTAATTAACTGACTAACTCCATGCTCCCATGATTGTTTCCTTCACTTTCTGAATCTCTTCCCTATAAGCAGTCACTGTATTAATCAAATGATATTGCACAGGTGAAAAAGAACAATTAAAATAAAAATGTAGGATACATCCTGGGCAGATGGGATGAGAGCCTTAACTAGGGTCTTAGTGGCCATGTGAGTCAAGAGAAGAAAAGTGATGTGAGAAGTAGTATGAAGGCAGAATTGACAAAATTTAAAACTTGATCGGATGTAGGAAGTAAGGAAGAGGGAAGAGCTGAGGATGAATCCAAGGTTTTGTACCTAGCTTGACTGGAAAGATGGCAGTACCATCAAAAGAAGTTAGAATAAGAGGTAGCTTTGAAGGGAAACATAACCAGTTCTGTTTTGGACATAGTAAGTATGAACTGCCTAGCTAAATGTAGACACAGGAGATGGTGTCCAATGGGCTGCTGGTGATATAGGAATGGAGCTCAAGAGAGCTATAAAACTCAAATATGCAGATTTAGATGACATCTACATAGACAGGATCATTGAACCCATCAGAGTTGATGAGATCACAAAAAAAGATGGTATAGAGGGAGAAGGGCTGAAGAAGGGAAGGGAGAAAAGAGGAAAAGAGAGAACAGGACAGGAGATGACAGGAGAGGGCAGGAAAGGAGAGGATGAAAAAGGAGAGGAGAGAGCATTTAGATAAATCCAGTTAGAAAGTGAGATGATCTAGCAAATTAATCTGTTGAGGAACACTTGGACAGGTAGAACAGGTGAACCAGGAGAAAAGAATGTCATGAAACCTTTGAGAGGACAGAATTATGTAGGAGAAAAGGGCAGCCAGTAGGGTTAAAGGGTTCAGAGACACAATTTAGAACTGAGAAAAGGCCACTAGACTTGGCAATTAAGAAATCATTGGTGATTTTGGAAAGACCAGTTGATTAATGAGGTCAGAAGCTAAACTGAAAAGGGTTGAGAAATGAGTGGGAGGAGAAGAAGTAGATTGCAACCAGTGTAGATAGCTTTTTCTAGCTATGAAAGGGAGAAGGGATACAGGACAATAGCTTGAGGTCATTCTATGGTCAAGCGAGGATTTTTTTAAGGAAGGGGAGAGCAATCTGCCACATGAAACTATCACCATCACAGAGCGAAGAGGCTGGAGCATTTGTCTATATCCTGATGTTGCTCTGGCTTTTCCTTTTTCTTTCATGTGAAAGCTCAATAAGTAAAGAGGGGAAAAATTAGGAAGGAAGGCTTCTTCCCAGTCTATCACAACTTATTTCAGGTTAAAACTTGGTAAACGCCACAGCTGGCTTTCAATCTCATTTTATAAGGCATGCTTCACAAGCCAGTTTTATTTAAAACCAAATTAAGATCTCATAGTCTGAAGGTGAGGGTTAATGGTGGTGAAAAGATCAGCTATCTTGGGAAGACCATGCTTTCAGCATCTAAAATAGGAGAATCCTGATTCATTTAAAGAGAATATTTAATAGTTGGAAGCTATATTTGGAAATGAGACAAATTTAAGCATCAAAAAGTTTCCAATGAATATGCCATAATTATACTTACTCAAGGCCCCTGAGGACTTTTTTTTAAACTCCCTTTGAAGGAATAATAATTTCAGCACATCCTATTGTTAGAGTCAGCAATCCTGGGATTGAAAGAGCAGTTTTACAGACAGGTTTTGATAGACCCAGATGCTTCCTTCCTCTATTAAAAGGTAGGAAATTGAGCACCCATTTGAAAAAAAAAAAACAACTAATTGCCATCTTTGATCTGCCTACTTCCCCCAACTGTGACTATCCCTGAAGGAACCTAGCCTCATCAAGAGCACTGCTGCATATTGGAGTTATCAGGCCAGTTGATCAGCTTCTATTTGGTTTGGGCAGATGAAGGATGAGAAAAAGGAAGACGCAGAGGAGGAAGATCCCTGTTCCCTTAGAAATATGCCTTTGCAAAAGCTTTCCCCCATCAAGTTTCCACTTGAAAGATTTATACAAGCCACAAAACTCTTGATGCTTCTGCTGTACAAGTTCTAGTGACCAACACAGTACCAACAAGGGTACCCATAAACCCACCCCTTCACATATGTGGGAGATAGACTAACCAGGACCTCAAACCATTCTGGCACTGACATCCTTAGAAAAAGCTTCCACTGAGTTAAGAGAAGTAAAGGAAGAGTGAAGGAAGCTTGGAGCGTTTTATAGGAATTAGGACTACCCACTTCACAATGAGAAAGAAGAAAGCCATGGCAGAGAGCAGTGGCTGTTTCAAATACATTTTTCCCTCCTAAGGCTGAAACCAGTTAACCTAATGAACCCTATTCATACACATACACACACACACACACACACACACACACCAGCACAAGTCATGTTCATAGAAATTTAAAAGCATCCAGAGTCTATGGCAGAAGGGAAATAGAATAGGAAAGTCACCAAGCTAGAAGTCAGAAGAGCTGGGTTCTAGATCAGCTAGTCCCTACTGCTACTGTCTGATAGCTTACTAGCTGTCTGAAAAATAGTTAAGCAAAACTGAGCAATGAAGCAAATCTGCCTGACCGTGTATGTAACCTTCTTTCCCCATAGTGCCCCCACCTCTCTACCTGCTGCCCTGTAAATACAAACAATGAATCTGGCACCCCTTCTTTGGCACCATAAGGAGGGTACTTCTCCTTAGTAAGTCACTTGACTCCTCTAGACCACAGTTTCCTCATCTCTTAAATGAGGAAGTTAAATTATCAAGGTGAGGAACCTGCGGCCTCGAGGCCACACGTGGTCCTTGACTGAATCCAAACTTGAGGACCTAGAGGACCACGTGTGGCCTCGAGGCCGCAGGTTCCCCACCCCTGAATTCGACCATCTGTAATTAGATAATCTGTGAGGACCCTTCCAGCTTGAATGATCTGAGACTCTTTATACACTGGAAAAGAGAGTCAGAATGGAAGAAAGACAACAAACTAGCTCTTCATAGAGAATATAGTCTATTTTTTGAAGGAGCCAGAAAGCTTGGGCTTGGGACCACTCCAGTATTAGGGTATATCATGTTTGAATTTGTTTACACCAGCATGCAAAGCCCACTGGGCTTCCTCCTTTATGCACTCAAAACTAGGAGAAATAGAACTAATTTATTAAAGTAGACTGTATTTGTACATTGTAAAATAGTTTAGAAAACACATTTTAATTCAGCACCCTCCTCCCCTACCCCATCCACAAAGAAATGCCAAATATCATAGGGGTTTAGAAGGCCATCACTGGTCAGCCTTTACACTGATTTCCCCAAAGGCAGGATCAAAGGAAGAATAGTAAAGAACTAGAAAAAGAGCAAAAAGGCTAAACAAACCCTAATTCATCAGTAAAAGCAAAGACACAGTTTTGATCCAATGGTCACCCACATTAGGTCAGCTTAGCCTAGGTCCAGCAGCCAGGCCATCATATAAAATTGAGTAATTCTAGAAATGTCTTTACTGCTGAAGTCAGTATTTCAGGAGTTTATTAGCCTTCTGGGGGACTTACAAAATGAAGACACTCTGCAAAGATGGTATGGATTATTTCTACTGCTCTCTCCCAACCTGAGAGGCAGCCATTGATCATCTGTCTGTAGAGTCTGATCTGCGCATCAGCCCTAGGTTTCCCGGGTCTCTGTGTGCCTGGTTGCCACGCCGATGGAACCTTACCCAGACAACTGATCATCTAATGTCTCGGAATGTGAACACTAGAGCCGTACAGCAGCTGTTGCATGGCACACAGGGTCTTGCCCTGAAATTCAGTATGGAGTATTTCTGAATACACCACAAAGTCAATGACTGCATCTGGCCTGAGAGGCATGGAACTGGGAGAAAGGGCAGAAGCAGCTGCTGAAAACAAACTATTGGGCAGTTGGGGTGGGGAGGAAAAGGACAACATCTGCCAAGATCCAATTACCATTGGGAAACCTGCTGCCCTGTGAATCCACATACTTAATGACTTTGGCATACCTTCTATAAGCATCATGATACCCAAAGAACCACTGGACTGGGCAGCTGTTCAATGTCAAAGTTTTGCAGATCATATCAAAGGAAGGTGCCACCTGGGCACTGAATGCCTCAGGGTAAGAAGCAGCAGCTTAGTGGAGTATAAACAACATCATCA
This sequence comes from Vombatus ursinus, assembly GCF_900497805.2. Lineage (NCBI taxonomy): Eukaryota > Metazoa > Chordata > Mammalia > Diprotodontia > Vombatidae > Vombatus > Vombatus ursinus. The sequence goes on along the minus strand of NW_020955033.1, from coordinate 23,780,867 downwards.
CTTTGCGGCAGCTGAACTCAGATGAATTGCAATAACCTATCTTGATTCTGGAGAGAAAGATCTTTAAACCCCACCCTCATCATGGTAAAGAGTTGGGGGACTATGGGGGAAGAGAGCATTTAATATAGCATCAGATGCAGTCATTTTGCTAGGCAGAATTCCTTTGCTATTTTTCTTTGTTACAAGGGAGAGTTTGGTAGGGAGAGAAATATACTGGAAAATAATATGTAAAAGAAAAACAAAAGATAACCAGAAGGTTTTTTTGTTTTGTTTTGTTTAAAAAAAAAAGAACACTGACCAAAGTGGCTGTAGCACCAATAACTATACATGTTTAATTAAATCATTTAAGTTCTCTGGGCCATAGTATAGTAGAAGGAGCCCAGAAGAGCTGTATGACCGTGGGACATTTATCTAGCCCCTCTAGGCCTCAGTTTCCTGTCTATAAAATAAAGGACCTAGATTGAGTGAACTTCAAGATCCGTTCCAGCTATATATCCAATGATCCTACAAAAATGAAAGGTTTAGACAAGATGGTCTCTAAAGGTCCTAAAACTCTAAGATTATAGGATTCCTAAGAGTGTTATTGGGCAATATTAAAGTCAAGTTAAGTAAGATGTCAACTGAAGATTTTTTTTTCACAACGATGAACACACCCTATAGTTAAACACCAAATGGAAAATTAAAAACCTAACCATGATACTTCCCACTTCTCTACCCCGCCCCTACACCTTGTCTCATATCTTGGCTCAACTAAAAATTCAGCTGTTCTGCTTATTTAGTCTTCAGTGTTCCAGAGGCACATCCGGGCTAAATGTCTCTAGTCTGCCCAGAGAGTAGGACGAATATCTAGCTCCCATACCAACTTATTTCCATTGCTTTCATCTGTTTCCCATTAGTTTCCAATAGTCTCAATTTGCTAGGGCATTTTTTATGTTATGCTGTTTTCTAGTAGATAGAGTACTGGACCTGGAGTCAGGAAGACTATCCTCACATGTTCAAATCTGGCCTCAGACATTTACTAGCTATGTGGCCCTGGGTAAGTCACTTAACCCTCTTTGCCTCAGTTTCCTCATCTGTAAAATGAGCTGGAAAATGAAATGGCAAACCACTCCAGCATCTGTGCCAAGACAACCCCAAATGAGATCATGGAAAGTCAGACACAACTGAAAAAGGATTTAACAATTTGTCAAAAATAATAATAATAATGTGAGAATCCAATAGCCACCCCCAAAAGCATTATCTAGGAGATCACTGAAATTAAATTCCAGCAACATTCTGACTACTATAATGTCATACAAGTTACAAAGTAGAACCACCATAACTGAATATAGCAGTTGCTGCTGTGGTTGGCTGAGGACTTCATTACTCTTCCATAAGGACAGCATTTTCCAGGACATCTTAGAACTACCCAATTCTTGAGTCCTGGAGATTTTTCCTAGGACCTATGCTAGACACCTGGATATTTCTTGGCATGAGACTTTCAAAGTGAAGGGTAGGGGAGAGAACCTCTGTGACCAGGGAAGAAACTTCCCATTCCACTAGAGACAGGCCAGCAAGAGGGCTCAGCAGAGCCAATGAGGACTCAACTGGTCAAGTGAGAAGCTGACTTGGTCCAAGTAAGAGCAGTACAGAAGCAGACACAATCACGTCAAGTAAGAATTTCAGTGCTTCCTGGTGCAGACTGTCTCTGGGACTCAAACCCACCTCCCCTCTGCTTTTATTGGATCAGAGAGCCAAGAGAACAATTAATACTATAACAATGTTAGAACAAACAATTATGAAAGACTTAAGAACTCTGATCAGTACAATGAAGAGGCCATGATTGCACAGGACCAAAGATGAAGGTTCCCCACCTTCTGAAGGAAAAGTGATGGACAAAATATGCAGAACGAGACATATTTTGGACACGGCCAATAGAGAATTTGTTTTGCTTGACAATACATCTTGATTACCAGAGTTTTTCTTTTTTTTTTCTTCCCTTTTTCCACTAGGGGAATGGGAGGGAGAAGTGGGAAGGAGAAAAAACAAACACTTGATAACTGAAAAATAATATAAAATTGAATTTTAAAAAATACATATATGATCAGCACCACAACCCTAGTTTCCACCACACCAATAAACACCAGAAGAGGAGATCAACAATATGGCAAATAAATTTGGATAGATTGCCAACTCTTCTTTTTTAAGAAAGAAAGGCTGGTGAACAACTAGAACAGAAGCAAATCAAGCCTGGGGATGACTGTAAAAATGTAAAGAGGACTCCCATCAGAAACAGAGTCACAGAATATCGCTCGTCTGCACAAAGTCACCTAGCTTCTCAACACATGACAATTTGAGACCCTCAAATGGCACGTTCCTCACCTGTACAGAAAGAATCCAGACTAAGCTACTACAACAGGGTGAGGAAAAACAACTTTCCATTTACTTTCTTTATCTAGGTGTCAAGCCAAATATTTAGAAAATCTCCCAAGCTATGATATTTGGCAGGTCAAACAGCTACTGTCTTTTGGCTATCAAGGAATCATTTCATTCCCTCTTCACTTTCCCAAGCAAAAACATCAGACAGCCTGTAATAATAGAGAAAATGGCAAAAATATGTAGCATGTTGTAGCTGTCACTGAAGATAAATGCCCAAACATATACTTCCTTTCTTTTGCCCAGCCAGAGTTCAGTGCCAGGAGGCCCTACCCCACCATTGTTTCAGCACCCATCTCAGGTTTAATGCTGCTTCTCCCTGAAACTACACCAGCACAAGGTAGAACCAGTGATTTTTTTAAACCAACACAACAAAGAGAAGAACTCTTATTTTAAATATTCTTCCTTGGAGCACAGTATCCTAGATTTAGAAATGAAGGAGTCCTTATAGGTCATCTAGTCGAAACCTTTCATTTCACAGTTAAGGAAACTGAGGCCCAGGGAGGTTAAATGTCCTGTCCAAGGTCACATAGGTAGTATGTGGAAGTTGGGAATTGAACTCAGGTTTTCTGCCTCCAAATCACATTCCTTTCACTGAACTATGCTACCTTGGCGTTACTGTCATTAGAATTGAGAAGATTCTTATACGATCCCACCTACATGAAAATACGACAAAGTAGATCTCAACTGGCTTTCAGAAAAGTGGAGGTCAGATCCCTGGAAGAGGTCAAGTACAGCTGCAGCCAGGCACAACACTGGCTAAAAAGTGTGGAAAGCCAGGGATGAATTTACCCCTTAGGGCTCACCAACTTCCCTTGGTTTTCTAAGCAGATCACTCTTTCCATTGTTAAAGCAACTGCTGGCATGCTGCTTTGGAAGAGCAGCCTGAAAAAATTTTAAAGGCACTGGATAAAGTGATTAAGTAAAGCCCTCTATTTTGCAAAGCTGAAAATAATGTTTTAAACCTCAAGTACCACTTGTGCCTGACAATATTAAGTCCCTGCAGAAACCAGCAGGGTGGGGAAAGTAGGGGGTGGGGAAGAGTAGGGGAGAGGGATTTGGACTAAAGGAAAGGAAGACAGTTGCTTTAAATGGAAATTGTCTTTCTATCTCTTCCTACTGGATTCTGTTGGTAATATACAGAAATGCTGATGATTTGTGGGGCTTTAATTTATCTCCTGCACTTTGCTGATGTTTTTAACTAACTGAAACAAATGGCAACTTCCCCAAAGTTGCAGGATACTGCGTATAAGACCAAAAGCCATTTCCTAATAGTTGAGTGATCAAATAATATAAACAAACAATTCTCAAAAGAACTGAAAACCATTAGCAGTCATATGGAATGTAAATGGAATGGAAGTAAATAGGAAATCTGGAAGTGGCAATGCTCCAAATTACTAATTTAAAAAATTGCAAATCAAAACAACCCCAAATTTTCATCTCATCTGGCAAATGAACAAAGATGAGAAAAAATGGACAGGGTCAATGTCGGAGTGGTTGTAAAAAAAATAGCAATGCATTGTTGATAAAGCTGAATTGGTCCAAACACTTCCAAAAGCAATTTGGAATTATGCAAATATACTGACTATAATGTCTGTACTCTTTGGCCCAGAGATTCCACTGCTGAGCATATACCCCCAGGATATCAATGACAAAAGGAAAGACCCAATATAAATCAAAATATTTATCAAGGAACATTTTGTGGTAGCAAAGCACTGCATACAAAGTAAATGCCCATCAACTAGAGAATGGCTAAGAAAATTGTGAGGCATGAATGTAATGGAATATTACTGTGCCATAAGAAACTACAGATATGATGAGTACAGAAAATGGCTCATATGAACTGATACAAAGTAAAGTAAATAAAATCAAGAAAACAATATGTACAATGTCTACAACAATACAAACGAAAAGCGCAAGAAAGCAATCACAACGCAATGCTGTGAAATGATAAACATCAACCTTGGCCCCATTAAAGAGATAGAAGGCACCTCTGCTTCAAGCCCATTCCCACGCCCTTCTTTGCAGTGATGTGAGAACATAGATACTGAATACTAAATATCCAGTCAGACTTTTTTAGATATATTTAGTTTGTCACTAGTAGTTGGAGGGGAGGGAAGAAAGGCTTCAAGGCTATACGTGAATCTTGTCTGCAAAAAAAAAAAAAAAATCGGGATTCTATAAGGCAGAAATGAGAAGGAAATGCATTTAGGGGATGGAGGGCAACCAGTTCATAGGCATGGATACAGGAGATGGAGTGTTATGTGTGAGTTCTGTTGGACTGCAGATGGCACAAGGAAAAACATCCAACAAGGCTGGAAAGACAGGTCGCGACCAAGTTGTATAGGGCTTTCGATAAATTGAGGAGTTTATATTTTATCCCGGAGGCAAAAAAAGGAAGCATGAGCTTGACTAAGAGGTGGGGTAACATGGATCTGTACTTAAGAAAAATCGCTTTGGCATCTTTGTTTAGTGGGGAGAAACTTGAAGCAGGACGATCAATTAGGCTATTGTAAAAAATCCAATTTAACACGATGAATTCCTCAACTACGGTGGTAGTTACATGAACAGAGAGAAAGAGTCAGGCAAATGAATGAATGGAAAAAACATTTATTGAACACTTACTATATGTACCAAGGGAAGCTTGGTGGCTCAGGGGATAAAGTGCCAGCCCTGGAGTCAGGAGGGCCTACAGTTCAAATCTGGCCTCAGAGACTTATTAGCTGTGTGACCCTGGACAAGTCACTTAACCCTGTTTGCCTCAGTTTCCTCATCTATAAAATGAGCTGGAGAAGGAAATGGCAAATCACTCATCTCTGCCAAGAAAACCCCAAATGGGGTCATGAAGAATAGGACATGACTGAAAGGTGATTCAACAGCAACAACATACGTGCCAAGCTCCATGGTAAACATTAATACTAAATTAGCACTTACATAATGCTTAAGGTTAACAAAACATTTTATATATGTTATCTCATTTGATCCTCAAAACAATCCTGCGAGGTAGGTGTTATTACTATCTCCATTTTACAGATGAGGAAATTGAGGCTGATCCAGGCTAAGTAACTTGCCCAAGGTCACACACAGCTCTGAAATGCCTGAAGCAGGATTTGAACTCAGGTCTTCTTGACTTCAGATCCCATGCACTCACTACTGTGTCACCCAGCTGACTTGCTCAAGAAGCTCACGCTCAACTTGAGGGAAAGAATTCATAAAAGCAGGTTTAATAGCAAGGCATCTGAAAAGGTCCAGAAGTTCTACAGGTATAAGGGAGGGGAGGAGAAGATACATGAGCTAAGTGCTGAACTCGTTGAGAAAGGAGGGACAGTGACCTGGGGGCTGGTAGAAAATTTTAATTGAGCGGACTTCAAAAGAGAAGAGGTTGCCAAGGGATGGGAGGAAATCTGGAAGCGGCAGTGAGGAGCCAGAAGTATTGAGTATCACAGCTCTGCCTTCAGGACCAGTGTTTCAGGAGGTGTGAGAAGATTCAAATCCTTAATAAAAGGATGTGTTCTGTAAAACTTGGACTCAGTCAAAAGGGGCAATCAGCACGGAGCCTCGAGGCTGCAGGTTCCACACCCCTGGCTCAGACGCTGCTGGAGAGGGAGGCTGAAGATTCCTGTTGATGGGGGAATCAGATCTCAGGGAGGCCTAGCTGATGGACAGAGGATGAGAGAAAGAGGTCCCAGGCGAAGGAAAGTTTGCTCCTTATGGAAGTGGAAGGAGTATGTAGGATGGGGTTGAGGAGGATGAGAAAAACAGAAGAGAAAGTGAAGACTGGAGATAGTTTGCACCTACACAGCCCATGATTGATTAATATAGGGAGAAGGAGAGAGAGAAAGGGTGAGAAATTATTAGCCTGAAAGGTAGTAGTGTTGATGTTGTTCAGTTATATCTGACTCTCTGTGACCCCATCTGGGGTTTTCTTGGCAAAGATACTGGAGTGGTTTGCCATTTCCTTCTCCACCTCACTTTACAGATGAGGAAACTGAGGCAAACAGGATGAAGTGACTTGCCCAGGCTCACACAGCTAGTAAGAGTCTGAGGCCAGATTCGAACTTAGGAAGATGAGTCTTCCTGATTCCAGGCCTGGCACTCTGTGCACTTTGGCGCCACCTAGCTGCCATAGGTAGTAGTGAGTGGCAGATAAAGAGTGACTCTCGGACTCCAATCCTCCTTGTAGAGGGTTCAGGACTGGCTGGGTATGTGTGCTGCCCCTGGCCTACTACTACAGCTGTTCCTACTCAGAGGAGGCTGGAGGAGGGTCAGGGCAGTAGTGGTGATGCAAACAGGAAGTGATTCCTCTGACCAGGCAGAAGTCATGCAAAAACAAAAAATAAAAATCATCATGTATTTTTTTATTTTTAGAAAATGTTTTTAAAGAATGTAAGCTCTTTGAAGGCAGAGACTATCTCATTTTTGTATCTGTATCCCTATTACTTAGCACAGTGTTTGTCGCATAATAAATAGGTAATATTCATATTGATTCATTCATTCAATCTCACAAGTTAGGAAAAAGTCCTAGGGAAAAAAATTACTTTTTCTTTCGATTCTCTTAAACATCCTACCAATACTGCTCCAGCGGAAGAAAAATAATAATAAATTCTATTTACATAACACCCTCACAATTGTAAAGTGCTTTTACGTATCAAATCAAGTCAATTAGTATTTATTAAGTATTTACTATGGGCAGCTAGGTGGCACAGTGAATACAACACTCATCCAGAGCCAGGAATATTCGTCTTTGTGAATTCAAATCTAGCCTCAGACACTTACAAGCTGTGTGACCCTGGCCAAGCCACTTCACCCTGTTTGCCTCAGTTTCCTTATCTGTAAAATGAGCTAGAGAAAGAAATGGCAAACCACTCCAGTATATTTGCCAAGAAAACCCAAATGGGGTCACAAAGTATCAGACATGACTGAAAAATGACTGAACAACAAAGTGTCTACTATGTGCTAAAGTGTGCTAAACCTTGGGGTACAAAAAAATAAAAATACTCCTTGCTCTCTAAGAACTCAGTCAACATGCAAACAACTATGTACAAATAAAATGTATACAGGATAAATTGAGAGTAATCTCATTGGAAAGTCACTAAGATTCAGATGGGCTGGGAAGGGCTTCTTGAAGAAAGTAGTACTTGAACTGAGATGTACAGGAAGCCAAGGAAGTTAGGAGATAGAGAGGAGGAGGAAAAGGGCCCTATGCAGGGGGGAAAGCCAGTGAAAACACTCAGAACCAGACAGAAGACTGTTGAGATCCTCCAGGATAGCCAGGAGGCCAGTGTCTCCAGCCACAGAGGATGTAGGGGGGAGTGTAAGGAGACTGGAAAGGTAGGAAGAGCTCTAAGAGACAAACAGAGGATTTTATCTTTGATCCTGGAGGTGATAGGGAGCCACTCAAGTTCATTGGGTGAGGGTGGGGAAGGATGATGTATCGTCAGACACGCGCTTTAGAAAAACCACTTTGGCCACTGAGCACAGAGGTTGGACAGCGGTGGGGAGAAATTTGAGGCAGGAAGGCCAGGCAGAAAACCATGATGACAGTCTGTGAGGAGATGAGGGACCAAACCATTCTCATTTGACCAGGAGAAAAAAAATAAATACTCTGACTGCATATGTATAATCTGTATCAAACTGCTTCAAAGATGGGGGAGGGGAGGGAGAGTGAGAGAGAATCTGGAACCCAAAATTGTAAGAATTACAATTGTAATTCTTGTAATTACAATTGTAATTACGTGTAATTGGGGAAAAATAACATATTAAAATTGAAAAAAAAATTATGTTTCTACATTTTGAAGGGGAAAGGATAGCCACAGCCACTCCAGCGAATACTTCTTTGGATCTGTGATCTCACAGACCTGGACGTTCCCTCCAGGGTCAGGGATCACAACTCTTCCAGGCCTTCCAATCATAGATCCACCGGGAGGGGATCTACCCGAATGTTAGGTGCTTTCCTCAAACAACTTCCTTGGCAAATGAAGCGCATGGGCTCTACACTCGTCATCTCTTCTCTTACTATATGGCTGATGCATTTTTTTTCTAGTCCTTTATTTCTTTAACTCCATTTTAATGCTGCTTCCCTTGTACAATTCCTCATGTCTCGGAGTGGGGCACACCCACAGTGTGCCTCTCTACTGAAATGATCGTCAACTTCAATCCTCCATAGACGGAGTGTATATTCCATGGACTCTCTAACATGTGACGTCACAGGAAAAAAAGCCGATTTTTTTTTTAAGATAGGCCTTTGTTTCAGGAAGAAGCTAAGGTTATTTTAAGAAGTGTGCAATCTCCCAAAGGCAATCCAATCATTTTCCTTAAATTTTGGGTCTAGTTCACTGTTCCTCTGCAGTGTCTATCCCAAGTAGAACTACTAAAGGAATAAATCTATGGTTTATACATACAACTGCATATCATAGCCTGGACAACAGCCACACCCATTACAGATAGGAATAAGTAAGACTGGTGGGGTAAATTACTATTTAAAAGCAGAGAAATTGAATTCTAATTCCATCTTTTCTCCAGAACTTCAGCTTTATATTGGAAAATTACTTCCTCTACAGCCCATTTCATGCATCTAAAAAACAAACAAACAACCCTGATCTATCTGGGTTTCTGAGAGAATTAATTAAGCTGATTTTTATCTCTTTTTCTCCTGTAATGGGGATAAGGGAGAAGCGGTGGGCAAATATGAGTGCTTGCTGGAAGAGAAATGTGCAAGGCATATACACAGCCCCCAGAACGGTATGGCCTGGGCAGGAGAAGACCACACAAAAGCAGACAAAAGTGGAAAATGCATTTAGTAAAATCTGCTGTCAAACTCCTCATAAAAAAATCATTCCTTTCATTTTCTCTCTTATCACTCAGGTGTTTCTGGCTTCTGACCTCATTGGTCAAAGGAAATCAATCTCTGCAAAGATACTATTGATCTCTTAATTGTCAAATCCGATGTCCTTTTCTCAGTATCTGACATGGTTGACTTCAGGGAATGGTGAGTATGACATCTGTGCCTTCAGATGTGAGAGAAGGTGGCTGGGGACGACAGTTGAAGGGGGAGTCAGGTCTCAGGGAGGCCTTATCAATGGATGGAGGATGAGAGAAAGAGGTCCCAGATGAAGAAACGTATGTCCATTACAGAAGTGGAAGGAGTGTGTAGGGCGGGGACTGAGGAGGATGGGGATAAGAGAATGGGAAGTAAGGATTGAAGTTTTGCTCCCACATAGCCCATAAATGATTAATATAGGGACAGGGAGACAGTCCAGATAGTCTCTCCTCTCTAAGTTTTCATGGCATTCCTCTCTCAGGTCTCTTCCTACCTCTCTGACCACTCATTCTTAGTCACAATTGCCAGACTGTCCCATGTCCCAGATCATAAATGTAAAATTCCCTCAAATCTGTGTCCTGGGCCCTCCTCTCTTGTCTTTAAATATCCTCTTTGAGAAAGATCTCCTAAGTTCCTATGGGTTCAATTTCCATTTCAAATGCACCTGATTCTCAGATGTAACTAACCAACCTGCCTATCTCTGCTAGGCTCCAGCCTCACATCACCAATTGCCCATTGGATAGTTCCAGCTGAATGCCCCACAGGTATCTCAGACTTAACACGTCCAAAATAGAGCTCAATTTTCTTTCCACCAAAAACCTCTCCTCTTTCTAATTTTCTCATCTCCGTGGAAGATACATGCTTCCAGTCATTTAGATTCACAATCTCAGAATCATCCTCCACTCTTCACCTTCCCTCACACCTATACCTAATCAGTTGGGGAGTCTTATCAATTCCACCTCCGCAACATGAATTACATCCAGCTTCTCTCTGTTCCCACACAGACTGCCCTAACTCAGGCCCTGGTCACCTCTCCCCCACGCTACTGCAAAGGCCTCACTAGTGGTCTCCTTGATTCCAGTCTCTTCTTTTTCTAACCACCTTACACACAGCTGGCCAAGTGATTTTCCTAAAGCCCAATGTAAGGATGATATAACCCTGGCTTACAAAATCTCCAATGTCTCCCTTTTGCCTGTAGGATAAAATACAAAATTCTCTAATTGGTACGTTAAGCTTTTCACAACCTGGTTCCAACCTACCTCTCCAGCCTTATTATACTTTATTCCCTTTTCTACGTCTTACAGTCAAGCCAAATTGGCCCTCTTGCCATTCCTCACACAAATGCATGCTGGTAATATCCTAGATCACTAAGAACATTAGATCAATTTAGAAAACATCTGCAAAGAATGATATTACTCATCCCTGTGCCTTCTCAGAGACTGTCTCCCATGCTTGGAAGACCCCTTTGCCTCTACTTTTAAGATTCTTAGCTCCCATCAGGGCTCAGATCAAGTACCACCTCCTCCTTGAAGCCTTTTCTGATTCCCCCAGCTGCTAGTACCCTTCCCTAAAATTAGTTTACATACCCACACATATATTTGTGTGTATATACATACACATACATATATATACACACACATATACACATATATAAATTATGCTTGTATGTGTACATGTTGTTTTTCTCAATAGATTATAAGCTCCTTGAGGGCAGAGACTACTTAGTTTGCACTGGGATACCTGGTGCATAGTAGATGCTCAATAAATGCTTATTGATCAACTGATAAAATGGTTGTTGATATTACAAAAAAAAAAACCAATCTTACCAATTTTTTTCATCTAGTTGAGTAAATTGCCCCAGGTGAGTTATCTGCTGTTCTAGGGAGAAGGCCTAATAGTACTTTACTAGTCCCCAAAGGGGAAATAAAAAAGAGAAAGGCCTACTGGAAGAATCGAAAGAATGTTGGCTTTGGAGCTTGAGAACTTGGGTTCAAATCCAGGCCCTGCTACTTGTGAGCTATGTGACCTTTGGCAAGATACTTCATGTCTCTGGGCTTTAGTTCCCTCATCTATACAATAAGGGGATTGGACGAGATGACCTCTGAGGTCCCTTCTACCTCTAAATCTATGATCTTATGAAAGAATTTTTACATATGAGGAATATTTATATCAATATAAATTAAACATTACTATAACTAAAGAACAACCATGTCAGCAGGGAGAATGGAAGACCCAAACATTTATATGGTGCCTACTCTGCGTCAGAAACTGTGCTAAGCACTTTTTACAAATATTATCTTATTTGGTCCTCACAACTCTTCAAGGTAGGTGCTATTATTATCCCCATTTCAGAGTTGAGGAAACTGAGGCAGATAGAGGTTAAGCAACTTGCCTAGGGTCACACAGCTGATAAGTGTCTGAAAGTGGATTCACCCTTAGGTCTTCTTGACTCCAGACCCAGAGTTCTATCCACAAAGCCACCAACTGCCCAGAATCACAGAATTGGAAGGGACCAGCAACTGGTGCTGAAGTATTCTTTAGTCCAACCCGTACCCTAAGGCATCCCTGGGAAAACACACGAGAAGTGGTAAGTCAGGCTGTCCTTGAAGATCTGCAATGGAGAGGAACCCATCATCTTTCCAGGCTGCCCATTACACTTGGGGACAGTTCTAATTGGTAGACAGGTATTCTATTGACATAAAGCTAAAGTGTTCTCTTTCTAACTTGTACCCTCTAAGGGCAAATTATATATATATATATATATATAATTATTATATTATTACAACTTATTAATTATTACAAATTATATATATTATAATCGATAATTGAAGACAGCTGGGATAGCCTTCCCTTTCCCCAACCCTCCATTATTCTCCAAGTTAAAACATTACCAGTTTCCTCAATGGACACTCATATGGGAGGGAGTGTGGTACACTGAAAAGAAAAATGGATTAGAAATCAAAGGATTTAAGTTTGAATCCCAGTTCTGCCTTTTACTGCCTGTGTGACCTAGGGATACAACATAAATTACACGCACATATTCACATTCCTTTGAGGATGAAGGGGATTTTCATGAGGCAGTAGAGTACTGTAAGAAAAGCACTATGCTTGGGGTTATGAGAATCAAGTTTGAATCCTAAGTCAAACTGCGAATCTACCATAGTGATCACAAATTACAACCTCTCTGAGCCTCTATTTCCTCATCTATAAAAAATGAGGATAGTAACACTTACACTCATTAACTATCTGTAGAGGAAGAAACCATAAAAGACTATATAATAATGTTATTATCCTGAAATGTTCTAGAAAGTAAGTTCTATGGCCTAAAGCAAACATTCATTCACTCCATAGTGGAGATCTCCTGGGTAATAGAATTCTTTGCAAATTTTTTTCTAAATTAATCTCACGATTCAAACTGGTCTAGAACATTGACAGCACCTACTGACCTTGTGATCAGAAACTCTTGGGAAAAAAAATCCAAATCAACAAAATGAATAAGAATTATGAACTTTAAAAAAACTGGGTCATTTCTTCAGTAAATAAGCTGAAACAAATTTACTTGAGTTCCAAAGTTGTAAAGCATAGAATAATTATCATGCTTTACGGGACAGTCAATGGCACTAAAAATAATACCAAAAATGAGTGCATAATCCAATACAAAAAAAAGGAATAATAAGCTATTCCAAAAATAGCAAAATTTCCATCAATATCACGCCCTCCTCTAATACTTTGACTTTAATTCAACTCAACAAACATTTATTAGGAAATGGATGTTTGACATATTCTAAAACAATCCAAAAATTTATTTCTCTTTTTACACATCCTCTGGGAAAACCTTGTTCATAAACAAACAATTCCCAGTTAACTAACTTCTCTACTGACCTGTTTCCATACTGATTCAACTATAAAAGAGAAATCTCTCCAGCTCCCCCCACGCCAATTCTTCTGCTGTTTCACCAGTGATGTAATGGGAAAAAAAATTGACATGCCCTTATTATTGTTATGCTAAAGGAAAACTTACATAAGGAAAATAATGCTTCTTTGAGGTTTTAATTTTCCATGAAAAAATCATTCTCATTACTATGAAACCATGCAGAGAACAGGAAAGAAAAAAAAAAGATTTCACCAGGAAACATCCCTAATTAGATTTTTTTGAAAAAGTACACTCTTTTAATATGTTATATCATATAACAGGTTCAATGGCTTAACTTAAAAAACAAAACACTTCAGTCATCTGAACAGGATGAGAAAGGGATGTAATAGGATAAGCAAAACATAAGATACACATTCAAGGGAGCTTTGGAACATGAAGGAGACTGGGTGAGACAAAGAGACCCCCAAAGGCAGGCTTCAAGAAAAACAGTTGGCAGGAAATGCAACTACCATTCTTCTGAGGAAGGAAGAGCTACCTTTCTGGAATAAGTTTTGCAATTTGGCTTCCACTAAGCAGGTGAGTGCCAGCTAGGGAATGGAAGCAGGAGATGTTTCCACTGCCACATACACTGCCATTAGCCACCATTTTGTCCCAGTTCTTAAATTTCACATTCCCCTCCCCCCCATGCTCCCCACCAAAATTTCAGATGGTACTCAAAGACTAATAGGGGATTAGTCAGGGTGGGTACTTTGTGTGTTGACACAGATGACACCCACATTCCTGGACAACTTGATTGAGTATTTGGCTGTTGGGAAAAAATTCATCTGCTCTCAGGTCAATCTCTCCCTATGGAGTCATGTCAGAATTCAGGATACAGACACATAATTCTTTATCAGGCCCACACTCAGCATCTTTCCAAAATGGCAGGACTCACTGGAGGCTTGTGACCTGCTGGCCTATTCTTTAGGAGCCCAGGGCCACCAATGCACCCCAATGAGACACTGAGCTCTGGCTCAGTCACAGGCCAAAATCCTAGGTCGGGATTTCTATTATCACTGCCTGCCAAGAAATCTCAGAGGAACCTCTAGTGAACCACCTTATTTACATAACTACTCTTCACGAACTCAACAATTCAGCTAAATTGACTTTCTTGGTGTTCCCCACACATTAAACTCCACGTCTGTCTCCATGACTTTGTGCTAGGCTGGTCTTCCGCCTGGAATGCACGTCCTCTTCACCTCCACCAGCTCCAGTGCCCTTTCTACATGAGGCCTTTCCTAATTCACTACCACCACCACCACCACCACCAAGCGATTGTGCTTTTCCTTTGAAATTACCTTATATTTATTGTCCATGTATTTTTTATTTTATTTTTAATTTATGGAATAAAACAACATTTTCATAACATAGTACAATAAAAAAGACAATTGCATATGAAACTGCAAATCTGCTAAGCACAACTTGCTATTCCTTTCAAATATACAACAAAATTATCATGTTAATTTTTTTCTTTTTTTTCCTTCCCTTACTCCCCCACCAGAGATGGCTATCATTACACACAAATAGGTATATACATGTAAAATTATTCTATACATATTTAGAGTTTTTTCTCTGGATGGCAAATAATGTTTTCTTCATATGTTCTTTATAGTTAATTTGGGTATTTATAACAGACAAAATAACTTATTCGCTCAGAGTTGTTCTTAAAACAATACTGCTGTTACTTGGTGTCTTGGTTCTGCTCATTTCGCTCTTGATTATTTCGTGCAAGTCTTTCCATGTTTTTTCTAAAATTAATAAGCTCATTATTTCTTACAGCACAGTAGTATTCCATTACAATCACATACCACACTTTGTTCAGCCATTCCCCAATTGATAGGCATCCCTGCAATTTTCAGTTCTTTGCCACCACAAAGAGAGCTGCTATAAACATTTTAGAACATATAGGTTCTTTTCCTTTTTCCCTAATCATCTTTAAAATATATATTTATATTTATGATTAGCAATATGTATCTATATTTATATATTATATATAATTTTAAAAAATAATATGTATATGTGGTTTGCTCCAAAAGGGTATAAACTCCTCAAAGACATCAACTGTTTCACTTTTGTCTTCATATATACAGAATCTAACCCCACACCTAGGACATATAGGCATTTAATAAATGCTCACTGTTGAACTGATAGATTGATACCTGACCACATCTCCTTAGTAGGCACCCATGGTAATGAACTGCTGATCCAGAGGTCTAACTTAGAATTTCTGGGTTAGGGTAGCTAGGTGGTACAGTGGGATAGGGTACTGGGCCTGAAATCAGGAAGACTCATTTTCCTGAGTTCAAATCTGGCCTCAGACACTTACTAGCTATGTGACCCTGGGCAAGCCACTTAACTCTGTTTGCCTCAGTTTCCCCATTTATAAAATGAGCTGGAAAAGGAAATGACAGACCACTACAGTATCTCTGACAAGAAGACCCCAAATGGGTCATGGAGAATCAGGCACAATTGAAATGACTGAGCAACAATGACAGGCAGCCTTGGAGGCCATCTAAACTTAGCATTCCAGGCTGGCCTTATTTTACAGCAAATAGTAGCTGTAGTACATGAAGAGACACGCAGAAGACTTTCACCGCCATCTCTGTGTTTTCTGCCAGTGGGAAACTTAGCACTTCCTACCAGACCCATGCAGAGATGGTTAATTACACAATAAACAAGGTGGACTGGCATATATGTAACTGTACAGATAAACTGTATGAGACCCGCTGGCCACACTGTGTCTGCATGCAGGGAAAAGGAGGACAACGGGCCTCCTGTGCCCCATATCTCTACTCTTCCTCTCCTCTCCTCCTCATCCCACCACACATAAAGCAAACACAGACCTCCACTCGCTGGTGTCCCCTCCAGATTTCTTTTCTTTTTTTTCTCATATGGAATTCCAAATTCTTTTCCTTCCTCCAGCCCCTATCTGCCCCATTCATAATCTGTCCTTGGCAAAGGGAATGTCTCTGGCAAATTAGAAAACAAAAGAAGAAAAAAAAAGAAAACTAAGGAAGAAGGTCAGACATAGGAAAGAGGGGAGAAGTTAGGGTATAAAACAATAAACAAATAAATAGGGTATAAAACAAATAAACAAATTGGAGACTGAAGGGGGTGTGTGTGTGATAACGACCTCCAAAAAAGACAATGGAAGGAAAAAGAGCATATAGAACCTGTCCAAGCCTGCCTCCGGAAGGTTTTAAAGACACAAGATGATGATTTAATTGCATTCTGGGTTAATTAAATAATGACAGAATCATAGAAGGGATTTTTGTATGGGTTGGAAAGACTTCAGGCCCAATCCATACAGGAAAAAAAAAGAATCTCTAGGACAACACACCAGACGATGGTCATCTGGTCTCTGTCTGAAGACCTCCAGAGAGTAAGAACTCATTAACCTACTAAGGCAGCCCATTCCATTTTGAAGTAGCTTCTAATGGTTAGAAATTTTGTTTCTTATGTTAAGCTGAAATCTGCCTCTTCAAAAATTTCTACCCATTGTTCCTGGTTCTGCCCCCTGGCGTCAAAAAGACAAATCTAATCCCTTTTCCTTCCTTCCCTCCCACCTCCCTTGGAGGCAATTGGGGTTAAGTGACTTGCCGAGGGTCACACAACTGAAGGTCTGAGGCTGAATTTGAGCTCAGATCCTCCTGCTTCCAGGGCCCATGCTCTATATACTGTGCCACCTACTTGTCCCACTAATCCCTTTTCCACACGACAGCCCTTCAAACACTTTAAGACAGTTATTTAAAGCTCTCCTTGAGCATTCTCTTCTCCATATCCAACATTCTCCATTCCTTCAACCAATCTTGAGATGGCATGGATTCATGGCCCTTTACTATTCTTAGTGTGTTGTTCTAGCAATGGGGGGGGGGTGTGTGGCCTCAAGGCCACATGTGGCCCTCTAGGTCCTCAAGTGCAGCCCTTTGACTGAATCCAAACAAACCCATAGGATTTGTTCCGTGAAGGACTTGAGGACTTAGAGGGCCACATAATATGGCCTTAACGCCACAGGTTCCCCACCTCCGTCGAGCTATTCTCCAGCTCATTGATGTCCTTCCTAAACTGTTTTTCCCAGAACTGAACACACCACTTCAGAAGTGACCTGACCAGGGAAGAGTACAGTGGATCCCTGACTCCTAATTGATAGATTTATGCCTCTCTTAATGCAGCTCCAGAATGTTATACATATTCTTTGGCTGCCACTAACACAGAGTTGACTCACACTGAGCTTGTAGGCTACTAAAACCTCCAAATCCTTTTGAGATAAGTGCCATCTAGCCATACCTCCCCCAATCTTGTACTTGCAAAGTCATTTTTTGAACCCAAGCACAGGACTTTATATCTATCCACATCCTAATAGATTCAGTTCAATTTCTTAGCCTGCCAAGATCTCTTTGGAGCCTTATTCTGTCATCCAATGTGTTAGCTAGGCCTCCTAGGTCTGTGTCATCTACAAACTGGATTCCATGAATGTCTTTATTCAAGTTATTGATAAAATATTAAAGATATGGGGAACGGCTGAACAGGTTGTGGTATGTGAATGTAATGGAACGCTACTGTTCCATAAGAAATGATGAGCAGGCAGACTTCAGAAAAACCTGGAAAGACTTACATGAACTGATGCTGAATGAAGTGAGCAGAACCAGGAGAACCCGTACACAGAAACAACCACAATGTTTGATGACCAACTTTGATGGACTTAATTCTTTGCAGCAACACAAGGATCAAAGACAATTCCAAAAGCCTCATGATGGAAAATGCTATCCACATCCAGAGAAAGAATTATAGAGCCTGAATGCAGATGGAAGCATACTATTTTCTCTCTCTCTCTTTTTTTCCTTCTTTCTCATGGTTTTTCCCTTTGGTTCTAATTCTTCTTTACAACATGACTAATGTGGAAATATATTTAATATGGTTGTACATGTATAGCCTATATCAGATTACATGCCTGCATGCCATCTTGAGGAGGGGGAAAATTTAGAACTTAAAAATCTTATAAAAATGAATGCTGAAAACTAAAAATAAATTTTAAAGAACTTGAAAAAAATATTAATAAGAAGGCTCCCTGGTGAGGACCTTGGCCAATGAGATAATGATTAATTCAACCAGTTTTGAGTACATCTTTCTGTACTACCATCTAGATTCTAACCCACATCTTTTCTATAAGAATAATAAGAAATGTATTATAAAACACTACTGAAAAGTAGATTATCTATAGAGAACTATGTTGTAACAACAACACCAACATAATTCAGTCGTTTTAGTTCAACTCTTCATGACCCCATTTGGGGTTTTCTTGGCAAAGATACTAGAGTGATTTGTCATTTCCTTCTCCAGCTCATTTTAAAGATGAGGAAACTAAGGCAAACAGAGTGAAGTGACTTGCCCAGAGTCACACAGCTAGTAAGTGTCTGAGGCCAGATTTGAACTCAGGGAGATGAATCTTCCTGAGTCTAGGCCTGGTACTATTCACTGCGCCACCTAGTTACTCACAGAGAATTACAGCAGCTATAGGAACTAGACCTGTGATTTCATTTATAATGGAAAATCCCTTTACCACCATACGTTGGCCCCTTCTCTGCAATTCATAATCTTAGAGATTTGCCTGAAGTATTTAAAAGTTAAATGACTTTCTCAGGATCACAGTCTTCCTGGTTTCAAGGCCAGATGTCTAGCTACTTTGCCATGATGTCTATCAGATTTATAACCCTGTCAGAAAAGAAAATGATTAGTTTGACGTGATCAAAGACTTACGTTGGGTCTTTGTTAGTGCTGATGTTTTTATTAAATGTTCCCTAACCATCTCTATGTTCTAGGCAAACCACGGCCTTCAAGACCAAATCCTAAGAGGCATGTCTTTGTACCTGGAGCTAAGAATGGCTCTGATATTTTTAAATACAATAAAACTCTTAACTGTATTTTAAAATGTCAAAACCATTTTTCAACTCTGGACTTACAAAAAACAGGCTGCAAGCAATATTTAGACTATGGCAGTAGTTTGCCAACCTCTCTTCTAGAATTTTACCAAGAAGTAAAGTGTACCAAGGGAATTCAGACAACAAAATACTTGACTGCCTATGGGTTATGGAAATGCAGTTGGCAGACTACTATCAGACACTGAACGCAGACTTACGTACTTCAAGGGATCCATAATCTCATTGAGGAAGGTCCTCTTAACAGTGCTGGCTAAAGCCTGGACATACCTCTCATCCTATGTGATTTTTGTTCTTGTCTCCTTATGAATCCTCCAGAGAGACTTTGTTTTTCTAAGCATCTATTAAGTGCCTACTACGTATCAAGCACTGTGCTTAGCGCAAATATTATCTCATTTGATCCTCACAACCTCCCTGGGAGTTAGGTGCTATTACTATCCTTCATTTTATAGATGAGGAAACTGAGGCAGATAGAGGTTGTGACTTGCCCAAGGTCACACAACTCGTAAGTGTCTGAAGCCAGATTTGAACTTGGGTGTTTGGAACACCATGTCTAGGGCTCTACACACTGCATCATCGAGATATCTCACCCAACATGCTAGTAGAGGCCTTTCTCTGGGTCTTTCAACATTCCATGTGTACTGGTATAGCATTTGGACTGTTTGTCTATAATCTCTGTCACCAAATGACCTGCCCACCTCCTTTTCTAATTATACATCTCCTGGAATGTATCTACTTGTGCCTGTTTTCAGAACTCATCTTATAAATTGTCCTTTTCAGGGGTCATTATCACACACACCCCCTATCAGTCTCCAATTACCTGTTTATTGTTTTATACCCTAACTTCTCCCCTCCTGCCTATGTCTGACCCTCTTCCTTAGTTTTCTTTTTCATCAGCTTCATTCAGTTATCATTGGCGACGTGTTACATACCGTGAACACTCTTTGAATCACCTGCAATTTTGAGCTTTCCATGACACAGAGACATATTGTATGATTGGACATTGGTGCTAAAGACATGCATTTTAGTGTCAACGAACAGTTTGGGATTATTGAAAATTCTGTGCAGTTTTCTAAATGGTATCTAACTTGCTCTCTTTCTCCTATTCAATCCTGGATTCAGATCACTGTCTATCTGCAATGTCCACCAAGACACAAGTACTGTGGATCATCCAAATGCATGGATAATAGGTATTCTTCAGCCATTTGGTACTTCTCATCTGAATTATTAGACCAATCTCATTGAGGAAGTCCTATTGTATTCTTAAGTTTGATGCAGGTGTCACCGCATATAAGAACATCTAGAGGGCCTCCTTCTTCTATCTTCCATAAGGAATTCTTCCACCTGGCCTCTTCAAGGACATCCTCCTTGACAATGGAGGACACTGTCTTAGTCTTATTCTGTTGTTCATAAGAATCATTAAATCTAGTTGCTTCTATCATAAAAAGCCACAGAGCAATATTTTTTAACTCCTACAAAAATAGCAAAACTTCCACCAATGAACTTTGTGACATTTTGACATTCCAAATGGTAAGTCCCAAGAGCATCTGTTAGCAATTCTTTTCAGAACTCATCTTACAAATAAGAGTGGACATGAGACAGTCTATCCTAGAAAATTAAGTTAAAAAAAAAAGCATTGGCTTTGGAGGCAAAGGACCTAAAATGAATCTTGACTCTGCTATTTAACTACCTCTGTGACAGTGGGTAAGAAAGGTCACCTCTCTGGGCCAATGAGTAAATGAGGGGATCTCACCAGATGACCTTTAGTGTCTCTGCTGGCTCTAAATTCCATGGTCCTACATTTTTTCCCAGCTTAATATCTATGTCAAGAAAAAAAATATATAGATATAGATATACACACACCATTGTAATGAGAGTATTTATTAAGGGGATTTGTTCTGTGAAGTTTGGATTCGGTCAAAGGGCCACACTTGAGGACCTAGAGGGCCACATGTGGCCTCAAGACCACAGGCTCCCCACCCCTGTAGCTAGATGCTTAGCACATGTTACACTTAATTCAAGACAGAAAGTCTTAAGTCACTAATTCTTAAGTTGATACCTTACTCAGGCCAAGTTGCTGGGTCTGTATAAAGTGGAAAGTGATACTGAAGGGGAGCTAAGTGGTGCAGGCCTGCCAGGGTCAGGAAGACTTATCTTCTGGCTTCAGACATTTACTAGCTATGTGACCCTGGGCAAGTCACTTAGCCCTGTTTGCCTCAGTTTCCTCATCTGTAAAATGAGCTAGAGAAGGAACTGGCAAACCACTCCAGTATCTTTGCCAAGAAAACCCCAAATGGGGCCATGAAGAGTTAGACATGACAGAAAACGACTAAACAATAAGAAGAATCTGAAGGACACGTCTCAAAACTACTCCCGCCAAAGTCATACCATGCACTAAAAGCAGGAACAAACGAGGGTAGGAGCTTTCCAATTTGTCCAAATATTCCCTAAATTTTTCATTGCTTTGAAAAGTACTCTTACGTAAGAGCAGTCTTTGCTCGCTTTCTTTTGTTTGAGGTAGGATTTTTTTCCCCGTGTGTTTCTTTTTAAAGAAATTCCTATACAAGAATGCAGGGTAGTGTGGTGGTCATAACATACAGGGAGATGTTGTTATGGAAACTTCTTTAAGGTCTCCCAGCAATGCCAGTGTATAATTAGTGCTAAAAACCACATAACAACCATCCAGGGATCTCCATGGAAACCATTAAACCTATAGTTTCCCATTTGCAGCAGCTGTTCTGAATCAAAGACTCTTTACACAGGTTTTTTAAATATTGTGAATAGTACATCAATTGCTTTCTTTATTAACTCAAGTGTGACTAAATAAACTGTGTGCTGGGGCGCTCCCTCTTGAGCACATGGCGCTTCATAAGTGTTTGAGGAGTGGGATGGAATGGAACTTTGAATGACATCTTCATGCAAAGTCAGTAAACACTCAATTTGGGCTCTCTCATACAGCTGTCAAAGGACCCAGTCAATTTGGTCAATTGAGTCAAATAACCAATCAACTCAGAAAAGGAATCAAACAGCTTGTTGGGCGGCACCGATCGCTGGGTGGACTAAATATACCAGGCAATTCGGTCAAAACTGTTCAATCCCAAGCTTTCTACAGATAGTTGGAGCGCCTGGGCCATGGAATTTGATTTCAGCAAGCAAGCAATTCCTTGGCTGTCACTAGTCTGTCTGCTTTCATTTTGAAAAATAAAAACAGAAAATTAGAAGTCTAAGTTCCTGATCATATTTTCCTGCTCAGTTCAGGCTCCTTTCTTCACTTCTATAACTCACAAATTACTTAGATTTGACTCCTGAGATCCATGGGACCCAGTCTAAGAAGGGCCCTGCTGTCTTCCAAATGAAATGTTAGTTGCATTGTCAGGGGAATGACAAGCCAGTAAATGCAATTCTGTTCTTGTGCACTCTTCATAGAAAAGAGACGATGCACAAGGCAAATCTGCCCAACTTCTTGTATTTCCTTTTAAGGAAAATGATCTTCAGACAGGCAAGGGTGGCCCAAATATAATTAAGAGGGAACTGAAGAAGATATGAATAAGGAAATATAAACTGCAAATAATCATTTTTTAAAATGCTCGTCATCTCAAACACACACACACACACAGAAATGCACATTAAGACAACTTTGAGGTTTTATCTCACACCCATCAAATCAGTCAAATTTAATGCAAAATATTCAGTGCTGGTAAGCCTGCAGGAAGTAGACAGTCACACGATGCTGGTGGTATTATAAATTGGCACAATCTTTTTGGCTAGTAATCTGGTTGTGCACAAAAATCACAAAACTTATCATACAACTTGACCCACTAATCCTACTACTAGAAATATACCCTGATGATATAATGAAAAAGACAAAAAGAACTATTTGTGCAAAAAAGGTTTAGAGCTATGTTATCTGTAACAAAAAAGCAGGAGGTAAACCTATGAGAGGTTATGTCTCATGGGCAGGGACTAGCTAAATAAATCATAATATATCAATATAATGAAATATTTTTGTTGTTCTTCAGTCATTTTAGTCATGTCCAACTCTTTGTGACCAAATTTGGAGTTTTCTTGGCAAAGATACTGAAGTGATTTGCCATTTCCTTCTCCAGCTCACTTTACAGGTGAGGAAACTGAGGCAAACCGGGTTAATTGACTTGCCCAAGGTCATAAAGCTAGTAAGTGTCTGAGGCCAGATTTGAAGTCAGGAGGATGAGTCTTCCTGACTTAGGCGTGGTACTGTATCCAATGCTACCTAGCTGACCCGATAAAATACTACTGTGCCATTAAAAGTATCAAATGTGAGAAATAAAAAAAAATTCAGAAAGATATATGGGATAAAGTAATAGTAGAATTGGAATATTACATGTATTAATTACAATTACATATAATTGAAAAGGAAAAGTATACATATATGTATAGTTTTCTTTTTCTATATATAGATATACATATATGCATAAATTATATATCACTATGATGAAATATTTTTGTTATTTCATCATTTCAGTCATATCTGACTCTTCAGGACCCCATTTGGGGTTTTCTTGGCAAAGATACCAGAGTGGTTTGCCATTTCTTTCTCCAGCTCATTTTACAGATGAGGAAACTCAGGGTGAAGTGACTTGCCCAGGGTTATATAGCATTTGTATATATGTATGTATGAGTATGTTACACACATATATCTATATATAGATATATGTGTGTATATATATTTATATGTATATGAGCTAGGCAATACAGTGGATAAAGCCCTGAACCTAGAATCAGTAAGACCTGAGCTCAGATCTGGCCTCAGACACTTAT
The DNA here is from genome assembly GCF_900497805.2 of Vombatus ursinus. Lineage (NCBI taxonomy): Eukaryota > Metazoa > Chordata > Mammalia > Diprotodontia > Vombatidae > Vombatus > Vombatus ursinus. The sequence goes on along the minus strand of NW_020955033.1, from coordinate 23,756,986 downwards.
TGACTAGCTATGTGACTCTGGACAAGTCACTTAACTTCTGTTTACCTCAGTTTCCCCATGTTTCAAATGAGAAAACAAATAGAATTTATCTTTTAGGGTTACTGTGAGTATCAAATTAAATAATACTTGTAAAGCACTTAGGACAGGGCCTGGCACATAGTAATCACTATATAAATGCTAGCTAGTCTTATGATTATTACATATTATTATCCAGATCAGGAGAAGAGGAATAAATTCAAAGATATTATTAAAGTATATTTTTGTGGTAAACATTTTTGAATTTAGACCAGTTTGGCTAGAGCAGGATACAGGATGCATGACTGAGTTGATTCAAAGTTAGATTGCAGGGCAAGCTGACAGTTTATTCTGACCCATCTTACTGAAGTACCAATAGTACTGTTAAACAGACCCCTGAAAATGTCTAACACTGCCCCTAACAGATCACTAATGTGTGATGCTATTCTTTGTCTCCCGGAACCAGCAGCAGCAAATCTGTAAATAGCAGCTCCTGTCTAATAAAGAGCATCAGAGTGCATCAGAATCTGAATCCTTGAGCTGGAAGAAAGCTTACTAACCGTCTAATCCAACTGAGACCCCTAGGAAAGTATATGATGGAAACACAGCTAGCTAGTTCACTGGAAGTGTTATGCTTTATTCCCTGAAGTTCTCTATATATTTGAGATATGAGACCTTTATCCAAGAAAATTTACACAAAAATTTCCCCCAATTTTCTGCTTACCTTCTAATCATGGCTATATTTTATTTGTACAAAACCTTTTTAATTTAATCAAAATAATTCTACAAATATTTTCAAATAATAACATTTGTTCTATATACCATATAGGGTTACCGTGGGGAAGATAATTTGTAAATCTTAAAAAGCACTAGGTAAATGAATGAAAATTGTTATTGTTATTATTGTTATTGGGTCATCTAGTTCATCTCCCCAACCAAATAAATCCATTCCCTTTATAAAATCCCTGAGAAGCCTCTATTTGAACATTCCTAGTGATGGAGAACTCATTACTACATAAGGCAGTCCATTCTATTTTCATATATTTCTAACTATTAGTAAGTTCTACTTACACTGAGCTGAAATTTGCCTCTCTGAAATTTTTACCCACTGCTCCTAGTTCTTCCCTCCACATCAATGCCAAACAAATCTAATTCCTCTAGAAGCAGCAGGATATGATAGAAAGAGCCCTGCATTTGAAAGCTCTGGGTTCAAATCCTAACTTTTCTACTTACTAAATGGAAAAAAAAACAGGGTATAAGAGAAAAAGATTTTATAGAGCTAGACAAACTAATAGCAAAATTCATTTGGAGGAAAAAAAGATCTGGAATGTTAAGGGTTTATCATAGTACCTGGTACACAGTATAATGTTAATAAATGTTTATTGATTTATTGAAATAATGAAAAATGTAGTTATAAAGGGAAAACAGTACTTCCAGACCTCAATCTATAGTATGTTATGAAGCAATAATTAAAGCCATTAAGCCACAATTTTTTAAAAAGTAAAGCAGATTAATGTAACAAACAAGATAAAGAAGAATCAGAAAAAAATGAAACCTACAGCCTAATGTTAAAAAACCTTAAAATATAAATTTCCTAAGAAAGAATTCCCTGTTTGATAAAAACTGCTGAGAAACAACAACACGACTAATATAGAAATACATTTCGCATGACTTCACATACATAATCGATATCATAGTGCTTGCCTTCTCAAGAGGTGGGAAGGAGGGTCCCTTTTAGTGCTAAATCCCATGATCTTCTCATATCTGAAGAACCTCCCCTCAAATATTTGTAGATTCACTCTTTGCAATTAGGCTAAACCCTCACAATATTTTCTAGCCACTAAGGTACATCTTCCAGGCACCAGAATGAATTCACAAAGGGCTAATTTCTTTAAGCTATGAACTAACTAGTAGTTTAATCTGTAGTCTACGTAGGTGGCCAAATCCTGAGCTCTTCTATATCCCTGGACACCTTTTTTTCTTCTGAATAGACATGTTAGTGTCTTGGAAGGAAAGGCCATGGAAGCAGGCCAAACTCAGGGGGAAGAGTCAGGCTGCCTATTAAGGATAAAGAGCTTCAAAGCCAGCATTATACCCATTGTTTCCATTCCCACCACCCACTCCAGCTCTGTGAAGATGCAGAATCATGGAGATTTGTCCCAGGACAGTCATATTCTTCAACAACCTATTCAACTCTCAATCTCTTTATTGATAAATTCCCTATAGTAGTCATTCCACTTGCTCCCAAAGACAAGAAACAAACACCCCAGCACTACAGGCTTACATACAAATCTGACCAGACTAGTCTGGAGCCATTTCAGAGGCAGCCAGATGGCAAAGTAGACAGAGCACTGGGCCCAGGGTCAGGAAGACCTGAGTTCAGATCTGTCCTCAGATACTTGCTAGTTTTGTGACCATGAGCAATCAATCAATAAATCTTTATTAAGCACCTACTATGTGTGAGGCACTGGAAACACAAAAAAAAGGCAAAAGACAGTTCCTGCCCTCAAGGAGCTCATGTTCTAATGAGGCCAACAACATGAAAACAAGTATGTACCAACAAGATATATACAGGATAAATAGGAGATAATTAACAAAGGGAAGGCACTAGAATTAAGAGGGGTTGGGAAAGGTTTCCTCTATAGAGGTTCCCAAAGTAGGTGATACTGCCCCCTGGGGGTGCTGGAATGATCTGGGGGCGAGGGGTGGTGGTGGTAATAGCCTCAGATGCAATTGGGGGGCTTTGAATAAAAATTAGGGGGTGGTGGAAGCATAAGGAAAGAGAAGAAAATTTTGAAAACCGTTCATACATGTTTCATCGGTTGTGTAACAGAGTTAAAGTTGTAGTGATTACATTATTTTCCAAATAAATACACAAAATGCAAGTGATAAACAATCAGTGGTAAAGTCTGCTGATAAGATTTAACAAGCAAGTGTTGGCAGGCAAGCATGTCACGCATTGTCAGGAAGTCCAGCATGCACTGGTAGGAACATGTGCATGTAATGACTTGTTTAAAATATGCTACTACACAATTACATGATGCAATATTACATCATCAAAATTTCAATGCAGGGAAAACCCCACAAATTTATAATAAATTATTAAATTTAAGATGCATCATTTTTTTAAAAAATTATATTTTTGAAATGATTCAATTTTTTAAAAAAACTATTAAAGAATTAAATGAAGTAGATTTCCAAGGGGGTGCTGAGTAATTTTGTTTTTGAAAAGGAGGGCGGCAGGCCAAATGAATTTGTGAACCTCTGTTATAGAAGATGGGATTTTAGTTGGGCCTTAAACGAAGCCAGGGAAGTCAGTAGGTGGAGTTGAGGAGGAAGGTCATTCCAGGGATTCCAGGGATGGGGGACAGCCAGAGAGAACGCTTGTGGCCAAGAGATAGAGTCTTGTTTGTGGAACAGCAAGGAGAGTCACTGAGTTGTACATGGGTACGCGGAGGAGAGTGAGGGATAAGATGACTAGAAAGGTAAGGAGGGGGCTAGGTAAAGAAGGTCCTTGAATGCCAAGAAAAGCATTTTGTATTTGATCCTGGAGGCAACAGGGAGCCACTTGGGTTTACTGAGTAGGGGGATGACATGGGCAGACCTGTGCTTTAGGAAAATCACTTCAGTAGCTGAACAAAGAATGGATCGGAGTGGGGAAAGACTTGAGGCAGGCAGACCCACCAGCAGGCTACTGCAATAGTCCGGGTATGAGCTGATAAAAGCCTGCACTAGAGTAGTGGCAAGTCACTGAACTTCTATCTGCCTCAGTCTCCTCAACTGTAAAATGGGGATAATAATAATAATGGGGAAAATAATAAATAAAGAGGGTTGTTGTGAAGATTAAATGAGATAATTGTAAAGCACCTGGCACTATATCTGGCACACAGCAGACACTTCATAAATGTTTATTCCTTTCCCCTTCCTCATTTCTATCAATGGTCATCACACTTGGTCACCTTGCCAGATAAACAAGCCAACCCTCTGACCCATTCCAACCACCCACAGACAGAAACATACCAGCAAGTCCCCATTGGAGGGTTGCAGTTCACCCAGAAACACCAAAGACAAGACCAGTTTTGCTAGGCCCAAGGTCTTAGACAATCCCAAGAGCTGGTTTGCATGCCATCAGTTTATGGGGTAGAATAGTGGCTAATCCACAGTACATTTGTGAAGATTTTTTTAAGATCCCCATTCTGTTATCTACTGCTTTTCTTACATATCCCTCTCAATTTTGTGGCATCTGAAAACCTGATCTATGTTTTTATCCAAGTTGCTGATAAAAATACTGACTACAGCACTGAGGTCTCTTTCCCTCCAAAAACTTATACCTCTTCCCCATACCCATTTCTGTTAGCATTACCACCACAATTCCAGAATCCTTGGCTTCAGACTTCGGCATCACTTTTGATTCTTCACTCTTGTCTCATTCCCTACATGCAACCTATCATAAAATCCCATTATATCTTTCTTCAAAATGTCTCTCACATTCCTATTTCCTTTGCCACCAATTCGCTTATGTTATGGCAACAGGCTCCTGACTGACTTCACTAATTCCAATTCATCTTAAAAACAAGGTTTTCCTAAAACATCCCTTTCATCATATGATTCTCTGCTTCAAGATCTACAGCGGTTTCCCTGTTACCTAAACTTTTTGTCTGATCTTCAAGGCCATCCATAATTTGTTCCCTCTCTATCTATTCAATTTTGTTCCCATTGCTCCCTTTCAATCAAGTCAATTTCTTCATTGTCCCTGATATACTAATTCCCCTCTCTGTAATCTGCTCATGCTGTCTCCCCTACATGGAATTCACTTATTCATCCAACAAGATCTATAAAATGTCTAATATATGCCCAAGCACTTACTCAGTGCTGGGGACACAATGACCAAAAAAAAAATTCCCAGCCAAAATGGTCACTTGCCAGCCAGCTGCCTTGCTCCCACATACCTACCCCAACAAAAGAAGTCTCATACCATAACAAACAATGATCAAGAAATTCAATGAAAAACTATAAAAACTGACCTCTTCCATCTCCAGAACAGCACAAAGACCAAGGCAGCAACCCATGGACAAGAGGAAAGGGTCTTCCCCCAACCCTGCAAAGTCAACATTAGTCCATCCTAGTTCGATCAGAAAGATTCTGTGTCAGGGGCAGAAAGAAAGGAGGGATTCTGTGAGAAATCCCCAGGGTAGTCAGAAAGCCTCAGGGTGGGGACCTCAGAAACGGTGGAAGGTGAAAGGGAAAGGGGGGAAGGTGAAAGGGAAAGGGGGAAGGTGAAAGGGAAAGAGAGAAGCTGCAACCACATTTGCTGAGCAAGGTAGTGCCATAATGTTCAGTCCCAAACAGCCCAGGTCTACAAATTTGAGGTCCCTAACATTATGTCCTGAGACACCAAAGAGGACCCCAAAGATTCAGCACTCTGAACCACAAGGATCCAAAAGGGTCAACCCTGGAAGATGGAAGGTTCCAGGAGACTCAAGGTGAGACCAAGAAGGGCTGACCCCATACCCTAAGGCACATCAGGGGACAGAGCCTGGCCATGGCACAAAGCGTAGATTCAGAAACTAAAGGTGTAAAGATGAATAAATCAAGCTCCCACAAGAAAAAAATTACTACAAATCTAGTTTTGTAACAACTGAAAGCAGAGACTCAAAGAAAAAAAACAGATTTTCCACAAGGATTGCTTGAATACTTAGAAGAAAGGAAGATGTTAAAAAAAATTAAATAAAAGCTATTGGGGAAAAATGAAGAAGAGGAGAAATAGTTTAGAGGAAAAAGTAGTAAACCTCAACCAAGAAACAGAATCCTTGAAAATTAGAATAGACCAAATGGAAACCAATATTTCCATGAACAAGAAAGAAATATTAGAACAAAAACAAAAGATTGAAAAAAATAAAAGAAAATTTAAGATATCTGTTATCAAAAGCAAACTTAGTAGAAAACAGATCATGGAGAGATGAATTAAGAATCACTGGACTTTCTAAAAACCAAGATTTTTTTTTAAGACCATGGATACATTATTTCAAGAAATCAATTCAAATGAGGTCTATTGGAACCAAAAAGAAAAATTAGGACAGAAATAATCTACTGATCACCTACTGAAAGAAACCCCAAAAGGATAAGTTCTAGGAATATCATCATTCCCACATCAAAGAAAAATTCGTGCAAAGAAAAAATTGTGCAATCCAGAAAGAAGAAGTTCAAGCATCAAGGATCTATAGTCAGGCTTACATAAGACCTAGCAGATCATACAAAAGACCAACAGAGATCTTGAAATACAATATTCTTTTTTTTAATTTTTAAAAATATATTATTTTTAACATTATTTTAAAAAAATTTGAATTCTAAATTCTCTCCTTCCCTCTGGCCCCTCCCCACCCACTGGTTAGCAATATAAATAATACATGTAAAATCATGCAAAACATATTTCCACATTATCCATATCATAAAAAAAAGCAAGAACAATAAAGAAAGTGAGAAAATTACACTTCAATTTGCACTCAGAGTTCATCAGTTCACTCTCTGGAGGTGAATACTATTTTTCATTATGAGTCCTACATAATTGTCTTGGATCATTGTACTAGTCAGATTAGCTAACACTTTCACAGTTGATTATCATCACAATAGTTACTGTGTACAATGATCTCCTTGTTCTGCTCAGTTCGTTTTGCATCAGTTCATATAGGTGTTCCCAGATTTTTCTGAAACTATCTCCCTCATCATTTCTTATGACACCGTAGTAGAATTAACTGTTGTTGTTCAGTTATGTACATCTTCATGACCCTATCTGGGATTTTCTTGGCAACGATACTGGAATGATTTGCCATTTCCTTCTCCTGCTCATTTTACAGATGAGGAAATGGAGGCAAACAGGGTTAAGCAACTTGCAAATAGTAGAATACAGTATTCCCAAACACAAACTATATAGTCCCACAATCAAAGGGGAAGGGAAAGAGAATAACATTTATATAATGCCTACTATATATATGTACTATGCTAAGTGTATTTTACCTAATGCCTACTACTATATAGGTACTATGCTAAGGACATTTTACTTTTTACAAATATTATCTTATTTAATCCTCACAACAACCCTGGGAGTTAAGTGCTATTATTATCCCCATTTAATAGTTGTGGATACTAAAGCAGACAGAAGTGAAGTGACTTGCCTAAGGTTACACAGCTAATAAGTGTCTGTGGCTGGATTTGAACTCAGGTCTTCTTGACTCCAAGCCCAGTGGAGTCATCCACTATATCCACTATACCACCTAACTCCCCTGCCATATAACCCTACACTTAACCTCTGGCTGCCTCAGTTTCCTCATCTGTAAAGGGGTGATAATAATAGCACCTATTTCCCAGGGTTATTGTGGGGATCAAATGAAATAATATTTGTAAAATGCCTAGCACAGTGCCTGGGCATGCAAAAATGTTTTTTTCCCTTCCTTTTTTCCTTTCTTCCAAGAACGCAGCACCACATCTTATAAAATGAAAGAATATCTGTAAAGTACTTTGAATGTCATATAAATGCTAGATGTCATTATTACTAATAAACTTCCTCTGAAATACCCTCAGTACCTGGTGGCAAATACTCATCAATCTGAATAAAGAGAGATTCTCAGGGAAGGAGTTTGTCCATAAAAATAAAATATTTCAAACACCACCACCATCAACAATATCAAGAATTCACTGAACCTTAAAATCTCAGGCAAATTGGGAGTTGAATGAAATATTACAGGTGAGGTTCTAACAACCCCTTCTCCCCTCTAAAAACAAAACAAAACCAAAAAACCTAAACAAAGGAGTCAAGAAACACATCCTGCAAACTGCCAAAGGAAGAACACGTCTTCAAAGGCCCCAGACGGCTCGCAAACTTCAGATGCTGGTTTCAGGGCCTGCGGCTGCCTCACAAGGCACAAGATGGTGGCAGCCTGCACAACATTTGCTCATTAGTTACACACATACAAAGCAACCAAATGGAAAACATATTCTAGATTCTCTGAAGCTCCCCAAGGGCCCAGGTTGCTGCCTGAAGACTGCTCATTCTCCTCCCCTGGCTCCCTCTCAACACAAACACACTCTGGCCTCAGCTGCTGCTTCTTTCCGCTTGCCGCTGAGAACGCCAGTCAGTCTGACGTTCAGGACGATGACACGGGGCACTACTCAATCCAGGAAGAATGCTCATGTGAGAATTTAAATCAGCTGGAGAGCCCCACCGGCGCATAATAACATCTATAACTTGGACCACATTTCCCTTATCTGTCGTGTTTCTGCTATACATTCTGTTACTCTGATCTTAAGCCTCCCTCACTTCTTTCTGTCTCTAGGATTAACCTTACAAATCCGAGGGAAATCAAACTCTTTCTAAGGTTATCCTAAGATTGTGGAGACCTACAGTTGTATTTCCTGTGCTGGCATTTGTCTGTACCTAAAATCAACTCGTAGGGTTGGATATCAAGAAAATATCAAGGTGCGTAGTAAACATTCTAATTGATTCTCTTGGAGAATTTCTCAAGAAAAAAGAATAATTATACACAGTGGCATATCAGCCCCTTTTTGACCCAAAACAGCTTGGGACTGATTGACAGGTCACAGGATGACAGAACCTCAATCTGAAAGAGACCACAGAAATCACCTAATCCAATCTCTTTATTTTATAGATGAGGAAACTGAGCTCAGAGCGATGGACTGTTATGTAGCACAGTGAATAGAACGTTGGGCTTAGAGTCAGTTCAAATCTTTCCTCTGACGTTTATTAGCTCTGTGACCTTGGGTAAGTCACCTCTATGAGCCTCTGTTTCCTCATCTGTAAAGCAGGGATAATTGTAACATCTGTCTCCAAGGGTTGTTGTGATGATCAAATGAAATAACATAGGCTTAAGCACTTTGAAAACTTTAAAGGACTAATCCTTAATAAAAGGATTTGTTCTGTGAAGTTTGGATTCAGTCAAAGGACTAAACTTGAAGACGCAGAGGGCCACATGTGGCCTCAAGGCTGCAGGTCCCCCACCCCTGGACTAAATAAATGCTAACCATTATTTTTCCTTGGATGTTGGAACAGCTGTATGAGTGACATTTGTTTGCAAGCTTCAGATGGGGGAAAAGCCTATTCTCTAAAACAGTAGAAAGCTGTTTTGATTACACACTCTATCAGTAAAAATTGTTTGCACAAGTTCCCCTACGTATATGTATTTACTTAATTATAAATTATATAGAAAACTAAGAAACGTGCTGAACTTGTATTGGTAGAGAGTTTTCTCACTAAGGAGTTCCATGTATTAATGACATCCCAGGATCAGCTCCATCCTTATCCATGTATTATTCTGATAATAATTAATCAATCAGTAAAAATTTATTAAGCACCTATTATATGTCAGACACTGTATTAAATGCTAGGGATACAAAAAGGGGCAAAAGACAGTCCCTGCCCTCAAGAAGTTTATAATCTAATGGGAGAGATAAGCGATATATAGAATAAATGGGAAATAACTAATAGAAGGAACAAGGCAGCTAGATGGTGCAGTGGATAGAGCCTGAAGTCAAGAAGACATCTTCCTGAGATACTTACTAGCTGTGTGACTTGGGCAAGTCACTTAACTTTCTTTGCCTCAGTTTTCTCACCTATAAAATGAGTTGGAGAAGGAAATGGCAAAACACTCCAGTATCTTTGCCAAGAAAACCCCAAATGGCATCACAGCAAGTTGGACATGACTAAACAACAAAAACAGAAGGAAGGCATCAGAATTAAGAGGGATTAGAAAAGACTGCTTATAGAAAATGAGCTTTTCACTGGAGCTTGAAGGAAGCCAGGAGGCAGAGATGAGGAGGGAAAGCATTCCAGACATGGGAGAGAGCCAGAGAAAATTTCCAGAGCTGGGAGATGGAGTATCTTGTATATGGAACAAGTGGGAGGGCAGTGTCACTGGACCGAAGAATGCAGGGGGAGGGACATAAGAGGTACTGGAAACAGTAGGGTGGGGCTTGGTTATGAAAGGCTTTGAACTCCAGAGGATTCTGTATTTGATTCTCAAAGTAATAGGGAGCACTTGGGTTTATTTAGTAGGAGGTCACATAGTCATATCAGTGCTTTAGGAAAATGACTTTAGGGGCTAAATAGAGAATGGACTGGACCAGGGAGAACAGTGGCACATGAACAACCAGCAGGTTATTTCAATAGTTCAAGTGTGAAATGATTTGTGCTTGGTGGTAGTATCAGAAGAAAGAAGGGGATATATTCATGAGCTGTTTCAAAAGTGAAATCAACAGGTGTTGGCAATGGATTGGTTATGCAGGAGAGAAGGGGAGAGATATGGAGGAGTCAGGATAACACCTAGGTTTTGAGTCTGGATGTACTGAAAAGATAGTAGAGTACCCTCAAGAGTAATAATGGAAGTTTGGAAAGGGTGAAAATTAGGAAGAGAAACATAATGAGCTCAGTTTTGGATATACTGAGTTTAAGACATCTGTCTATAGGACATCCAGTCTGAGATATCTGAAAGGCAGTTGGATATGCAAGACTAGAGGTCAGAGGAGATGTGAGGGCTAGATAAAAAGACTTGAGAATCATCAGCACAAAGATGATAATTAAGTCCATGAGAGCTAATGAGATCACCAAGTGCAGTAGCATAGAAAAGGGCCTAGGACAGAACCCTGTGGGACAAAAGAAACTGCAAAGGACTGATGAGACAGCTGGAACCAAAATAGAGGGGTACCCCAAAAACCTAGAGAGAAGGGAGTATCAGCAGCAAAGGCTGAAGAGAGGTCAAGGAGAATGAGGATCGAGAAAAGGCCATTGGATTTGGCAACTAAGAGATTCCTGGCAACTTTGGATAGAGCAGTTTGGGTTGAATGATGAGGTGGGAAGCCATATTGTAGGGAGTTAAGAAGAAAGTGAGAGGAGAGGAAGTGGAGGCACTGTATTGTAGATCTGTTATGTAGAGATGACTTACTCAAGAAGCTTATTCACAAAGGGCAGAAGAGATAGAGAATGACAGAAGGGATGGAAGGATAAAACGAAGCTTTCCAAGGATGAGGGAGACATGGGCATGGTTGTGAGCAATAAGGAGACAGTCAGTAGACAGGGTGAGTTTAAAGAAAAGTGGGTATGAGTGAAGAATTGAGGGTGACACCTAGGTTGTAAATCTGAGTGCTTGGAAGGACAATGGTGCCCTTGACAGTAATTGGAAAGTCTACAAGAGGGCAAGTTTTCTTATGGGGCATGGGGAAGGTAATGAGGTCTATTTTTGATATTTTGAGTTAAGATGCCTAAAGGACAACCAAATGTCTAAAATATAGTTCATGATCTGGGACTGGAGCTCAGAAGACAGACTAGAGCTGGCTATCTCCATCAGGTAGGCATCCATGTAGACACGATCATTAAGTAATCAAGTAAGTTTACAAAGAGAATAGAGGAAGGCCAACGACAGAGTCTTGGGGCATAGCAGACATGAAGTAGATGAAGACACATCAAAGGAAAATTTAGAAGAAACAGTCATACAGATAGGAGAAGATCCAAGAGAGAGTAGTGTCACAACAACCCAGAGAGTTGTATCTAGAAAGATTATACTTAGTGTACCTAGAAAGAGTATCTAGGAGGAAAAAGTGGCCAACAGTGTCACCCAGCCATATCACAAGCAAAGTTGGCACTCATCAAATGAGAAATGGGTAAACAAATTATGATATATGAAAGTAATTGAATATTACCGTGCCATAAATGATAAAGGCCATGGATTCAGAAAACTCAGAAAGACTTACATGAACTGATCTTGAGTAAAGTAAACAGAATCAGGAAAATAATTTATGCAATAACTACAACATTATAAAAAAAAAATTTGGAAAATTTAAAAACTCTAATCAATGCAATGACCAATAATGCATCCAGAGAACCAATTATGAAGCACACTCCACAGTAACAAAGATGCAGAAGACTTAAGGTGTAAATTAACATACATATTTAGACAATGCCAATGCGTAGATCACAGGATTCATTGGAAAAGACCTTGATGTTGGGAAAGATTGAAGGCAAAAGGAAAGAAGGACAGCAGAGGATGAGATGAACAGATAGTGTCATGGAAGCAATGAACATGAGCTTGGACAAACTTAAGGAGATAGTGGAGGCTAGAAGGGCCGGGTATGTGATAGTCCAGGGGGTCACCAAAAGTCAGACACGAATGAATGAATAAACAACATATAGATTTATTTTGTTTTGCTTAACTATGCTTTGTTTAAAAAAAATTGTGGGTTTTTTAGGTGTTTTTTTTACTGGGGAGCTAGGGTTGGAGATGGAGACGGGAAATGATAATGACACTGATGCCCCACAAAAAGGAAAAGAGGGTTTTTGTAATGTTTTTAAGTAAAAAGAAGAGAACAGAAGGTTAAGAAGGAGATACAAATATTTAGAACAGCTTTGAAACTAACATGTGCAATTTATTATGTAACTTAGAAGAGAATTACAAGTAGTAGGCAGTAATGGAGATGTAGTGTTTTATACTGCAGTCCTCTTTTTCTGTTCTTCTTTGACTATGGAAATGCTTGTGTTTGGCAATATTTACCAAGATAAGAATAACAGAAGGTCACCCCAGAAGAAAAATGCATATTCTGCCAAAAAGGGTCCAACATAGCCTCAACTAAGTGGAGCTTTGATGCAGCATCGGTGTTGTTGTTCAACCGTTCAGTTATGTCCGACTCTACATGGCCATAGCCCACGAGGCCCTTCTATCTTCCACTATCTCTCGGAGTTCGTCCAAGTTCACGTTCACTGTTTCCATGATACTATCTAACCATCTCATCCTCTGCTGTCCCCTATTCCTTTTGCCTTCAACTTTTCCCAACATCAGGGTCTTTTCCAATGAGTCCTGTCTTCTCCTTGTGTGGTCAAAGTATTTAAGCTTCCTCTTCAGTGTCTGACCTTCTAAGGAATAGTCTGAATTAATTCTTTAACTAGTGACTAATTCGATCTCCTTGTTGTCCAAGCACAACTCAAAAGGGTCAACTCTGCGACACTCAGCTTTCCTTATAGTCCAACTCTCATAGCCATACATTACTACTGGAAAAACCATAGCTTTGACTATACAGACCTTTGTCAGCAAAGTGATGTCTCTGCTTTTTAGTATGCTGTCTAGATTTGCCAGAGCTTTTCTTCCAAGGAACGAGAGTCTTTTAATTTCATGGCTGCAGATGCCATCTGCAGTGATCTTTGAACCCAAGACTATAACTGACATTGCTTCCATTTCTTCTCCCTGTATTTGCCAGGAAGTGATGGGACTAGTAGCTATGATCATGGTTTTTTTGATGTCAAGCTTCAAGCCAGCTTTTACACTTTCCTTTTTCACCCTCATCAAGAGGCTTCTTAATTCTTCTTCACTTTGGTATAGCATAAAAGCCAAATTCATACAATGCTAAAGCTGGGAAGTGGCTTAATTGTTTGCCTAGCCCTAGACCAACCCCTCTTTCCAGGAAGAATCCCAATCCAAACCATCCAGCCAATTAAAAATCCACACTATGTGTAATTAGTTATAGAAGAAGAAACTCTCAGACTTCCTTCAGTAACTCCATTCCAGAATTTAACAAGGGAGAACAGAGACTCTTAGAGTACTTGGCTTGCTAAATAAAGCTTCATGTACAAGAAAAGCTGCCCTGAAACATAAGATTTAATTACTATGACTTTGGCCTGTGTTATCATTGGAGTAATATCATTAAAACGGGAAGAACTTGAACCAAAAATATCCCTGCGGAGTTTCCATTCAAAGGGCACAAAGAAAAGAGGAATGACATATTCTTCAGAGGAAAAAATGTAACAATCTTGGGTTGAGGAAGTAAATTCCAAAGATGTTCTCTCCACTTTGTCTGACATGGTATTTCCTTTTTGTATATGATTTAGGACAGCGAGATGGTGGAGTGGATAAGAGTGCCAGGCCTGGAGTCAGGAGGATTCATCTTTCTGAATTCAAATCTGGCCTCAGACACTTAACTATCTATGTAACTCTGCCACTTAACCCTGTTTGCCTCAATTTCCTCATCTGTAAAAAAAAAAATGAGCTGGAGAAGGAAATGGCAAATTGCTCCAGTGTTTATGCCAAGAAAACCCCAAATGGGGTCATGAAGAGTCAGACATGACTAAAAAAACAACTGAACAACACATGATTTAGAGCTGGAAGTCACCTTAAAGATTATCTGGTCCAATTCTTTCATTATAAAAATCAGAAGCCTGAAGCCCAGAGGTTAAGTAACAAACCCAAGATCTTAAAACTTGGATCCTCTGACTCCATACGCAGTGCTCTTTTTCCTAAATGATACTTTTCTTTCTTCTTAAACTACTCGCCTCTCTTTCTCTTGATTCTTTAACTATGGACTTTAGAAATAGTTTTTGTCATCCCTTCCTACCATTAATCTAGGGCCTGTGGTGGAACATCCCATCCAGGCTATTTTTTAATGGCCTATAACCTTGTCGTTCTCCAATTACCTGAGACTTTTCAAGTCCACTTAATGAGATCACATAAGGTTAGTGCCTCCTTTATAATCCTACCACGGAAGGTAAGAATAATATTGTGATTCTTTGTAGAATGATCATAAAAGATGGGTTAAACACCTGTGAGTTCTGTATGAATCAGATCTGCAGGGCTGGGTTCATGGACATTGAACTGACGTTACCCCTCTATGTTTACACACACCTAGGAGGATCAGACCAGTATAGACAATGGGACAGCATGAAGACCCAGAAGTTCCCAAGACAGCTAATGGTAACAGGCACTAATAAGACTTGCTAGGGGCCAGGCACTGTGTAATCAGTGAGATGTTTCCACCCTACCCCTCTCTTACCTTGGCAAAGAAAATCCAGGCTGTGTGCTGTGCTGGAGCCATGTTGTTTTTTAGCTTCACTGAATTTAACATCAAAAAGAATCCCAAGAATCCACTGGATGGGGAAAACAGAAAAAATGTTTTATTAATGAACCAGCATTCTTCAAAGCATTCAAAACGATTTTTTGGGTTTCTCTTATATTCACTATGATTTCACGGAAACAACTTTTATCTACACTTTGTTTTCCAATCTCATAATTATTCAATTCAAGCACTGTTCAGCAACTACTGTATGCAAGGCACCATATTAGGCATTGGAAGAAATAGAAAATTTAGATAAGACAGAGTCCCACCACGATTTGGATCTTACAGGGTAAAGAGACACACAGAGAACTATAGGAACTGGCTTTGGACCTTCAGGTTCATTAATATAGAAACTCCTATTAAGAACATGCAGGAACAAAAATTTAGAGCTGGAACAGAAGTCACTTTCCAGATGTGAACCTGAGCTTCAGAAAAGTTACATGATTTATTCAAGGTCACATTGGCATTAAGTGGCAAAGCTAAGATTTAAACTCAGGTACTCTCCAAATATAGGGCTTTTCCCCCTGTACTATGAAAGTACTTCTGCACTATAAATTGGTACCTGGTTTTAGAAAGTTACCTGAGGCAAGAGATGTTAAGCAATTTGCCCAGGTTCACCTAGACACTATGTATCACAGGTAGGACTTGAACCCAGGCCTTCTTCCTGATTCTGAAGAGGCTGGCTCTCTATCCATGTTGTACACCATGTTGCCTCTGACATAAATAACTAATACACAATCACCTCATTAGAGAAGGGAAAAGGTCATGACCAACTGGTAGATGGGAAAAGGCTTCATGAAGGAGGGAACAACAATTGAGTTGGAGTTTAAAAGATTGGTAAGAATACAAAAAGTGGGAAGAGGGAAGTAAAGGGTCTTGAGTGGGAAAGGATATTCCAGGCATAAGAAGAATGAAGTACAAAGAAAGGAAAATAAAGAAAGGGTCTACATGGCAGATGTCAAATGGCTTAGTTTGTCTGGATAGTAATATGGAGGCCAAATGTATGGTATCAGGCTTAAATGAGAATGTAAGCTACTTGAGGGCAAAGACTGTTTTGTTTTTGTCTCCACATCCAAGGGCCTACAATCTATCATTTGCTATTGATGTTGTTCAGTCCTGTCCAACTCTTCATGACCCCATTTGGGGTTTTCTTGGCAGAGATATTGGAGTGGTTTGCCATTTTCTTCTCCAGCTCATTTTACAGATAAGGAAACTGAGGCAAACAGAGGTTAAGTGACTCGCCTAGGGTCACATAGCTAGTAAATGTCCGAGGCCAGATTTGAACTCAGGAAGATGAATCTTCCTGACTCCAGGCCCAGTGCTCTATCCACTGCGCCATCTAGCTGCCCATATAAATGTTAGCTATTATCATCATCATCATCATTAGATACTAGACTATGCTGAGAATATGCTACTTGACAAGGGGAGCAAATTTTCCTTTTTGAGGTACTAGCAACTGTACTTACAATGCATTAAGATCTTTCTCCAGGAAATCCCTAAATGAAAGAAGCTGTATACAAAGGTCTTCCTTCAGAACCAGCTGCTTGGCTCCTTTTGTTTATAACCAAGTGTGCCTAGGACATGGTGATGGGAATCAGCTTCACAACTAGGGGAGTTTAGCCATGGAAGCTTAAATCATTCAGTCACTTACAACAGAAAGGCAGAGTAGTTCCACAAGAAGTCAGTGTTCTGGAAGTCAGGTGGCCTAGAATTCTATTCCCTGGCAATGCTGCTAACCTTCTTCAATTTCCCCTTCTATAAAATGGGAAGGAGAGTACTTGCTTTTAATATGGAAATATTTTGCATGACTCCACAAATATAATTGATATCACACGGCTTGCCTTCTCAATGGGTGGGGGTGGGGCTAGTGGGAATAGAAGAATTTGGAACTCAAATTTTTTAAAAATGAGTGTTAAAATAAAGTCTATTATTAAAAAAATTTTTTTAAGAGAGTACTTCTTTTTTTTTCATTCGCAGGAATGAGTAACAGACTTTTAGAAAAGCTGAGGAGGGGCTTAGAGATCATTTAAGGCCAACCACTTAATGTTACAGATCAGGGATAGTGTGACACAGAAGATCGCTGGTACTTGGTACTGAGAGGCATATAAGTCTTGGCTCTGACACTAGCTATGTGACCTCTCTGAGCCTCAGTTTCCTCCTCTGTAAGAGGCAGATAATGATGCCTGCACTACCTACCTCATGAGAGGCTTCAAAGAACCCAACATAAATTTTAAATCTTAAAATACTGGATAAATGTTAATAATGATAATTATTATTATTATTATTGTAAATGAAGAAATAAGGAAACTGAGTCCAAAAGACCTGAAGTCACTTCCCCACAGTGACAGAGGTAATAAGTAAGACAGCTAGCACTGGAAATCCTGGCTTTTGATTCCCAATTCAATACTTTTTCTACTCCATCATGAAAATTCAGTGAGGTTAGATCTGAGATAAGCCAGATTCCCTCATGAGAGAGCTTGAAAGGAAGACTGGGAGAGAAAAGTAAGGAATAACCCCGCTTCAGTTGTTTCAGTGGTTTTTAATTTAACTTTCCCCATCATAGAGTTAGATTCTAGATTGCCTAGGGTCACAGAAATCAAGACAACTAGGATTTTTAAACCCCCAATATGTTCCAGAAACAATGTTAAATGCTGAGGATACAAAGACTAGGCAAAAATTGATCGAGTTGCTTTTGTTCAGTTGTTTTCAGTTGTTTCTGACTCTTTGTGACCCCATTTAGGGTTTTCTTGGCAAGGTTACTAGAGCGGTTTGCCCTTTCCCTCTCCAGCTCATTTTACAGATGAGGAAACTGAGGTAAACAGGGTTAAGTGACTTGCCCAGGGTCACATAGCTAGTAAGTGTCTGAGGCTAGATTTGAACTTAGGAAGCTAAGCCTTCCTGGCTTCAGGCCCTCTACTCTAGCCACTGCACCACCCAGCTGCTTAAGCTACTACTACTGACCTTTAAATAAACATTCATAGAAAGTGCATTCACTACTTCAGGTTAATTTAATACTTCTGTAAAGTACTTCTGAATTCTTTATGGATCAACACCAAACTCATCCTTTACAAACATACCTCCCCTCCCTCTTGTAGTAGCAGTAGATTTTAAAGGATGGGAGGAGGACAGAGCAGGGGGAATTTCCAGGACCCTCTTGGAACAACTCTGGGATTCACCTGCGATGGGATTATGAATGGTATATGACGCACCCTCTCTAAGGATTTAGCTTACAATCAGGAAGATCTGTAACATGGCTTGGAGAAAAGAACCCTATTCTTACACCAGGAAAACCTTTGTACTCTCACGAGGGGGTAAATGAAGAAGACAGACTTCTCTTCCTGTTAAAATTTAAAAAGTCAGTTTGTATGTCAGGTTGCAGGGAGTAGCAGATTAAACAGAACTAAACCAAAGCAAAGACGTCGTCCCACAGAGCAAGGTACCACTAATGGGCCACAAATTGGGTCTCTGCTCAAAATAATGAAATATCAGCTTGACATTCCCTTCTTTGTCTTGCCAGTAATTCTGCCAAATAATAATCCCTCCAGGAAAACAAAATCACACGCACAAGTGTGGCACTAAAGAATTCTGTTTTATAATCATAACTAAGAGTAAGCTGAATAAGAAATAATCCAAGTTCATAGTTGCTGGAAGACGTACTCTAGCCAGGCTTTCCAAAAATCTGTAAGTAGGGATTTCAGAGTGGGCTAAAGGCTCAAGCACACAAAAGAACCTCAACAAGGTACATTCAAGCCTTTGCTTGAATGACAGTTCTACCTAGGAGCTATTCATGACTTGCTGGGTTAAAAAAATGGGATGAACTTTGAGGCTTATGACGTCATCAAGTTAGATCTGGAAAGGATCTTGCTTGATGTTCAGTCAGTCACGTCTGACTCTT
This sequence comes from Vombatus ursinus, assembly GCF_900497805.2. Classification (NCBI taxonomy): domain Eukaryota; kingdom Metazoa; phylum Chordata; class Mammalia; order Diprotodontia; family Vombatidae; genus Vombatus; species Vombatus ursinus. The sequence goes on along the minus strand of NW_020955033.1, from coordinate 23,738,193 downwards.
TGTGACCCCGTTTGGGGTCTTCTTGGCAGATACTGGAGTGGTATGCCATTTCCTTCTCCAGCTCATTTTACAGATGAGGAAACTGAGGCATAGAGGATGAAATGACTTGCCCAGGGTCACACAGCTAGTAAATTGCCTTAGAGGACAACCTCTTTATTTTACAAATGATATAACTAAGGCTTGGAAAGGGAAAATTACTTTGTCCAAAGTCACACAGCCAGCAATTGGTTGAGGCTAGTCCTGGGACTCAGGTCCTCAGTCTCCAAATCCAGTATCTTCCCATTACGTTGTTAATTGGGACTTTTTTTTTTTTGCAGGATTTCCCCCCAAAGTGGTGAAGAGTACCTACAGCGATGGGAACCTCTTTCCATATTAAAGGGTGTACCAACAATAAGACACACCACCCCCACCTCTTTAAAGCAAGTATGGTGCAGAGGAAAGAGGCAGTATAGAAATGAGGAAGACATAGATTTAGAGTCAGAGGTGCACTGGAGAGAGTACTAGATTGAAACTCAGCGGACCTGGATTTAAATCCACCTAACTTCTCTGGGTCTCAGTTTCCTCACCTGTAAAATGAAGGAATTTGGGGCTGATGATTTCTAAAGTCCCCAACTCTAAGTCTATAACCTAAGTTTAAATCTCAGTTGTGCTACTTACTACCTATGTGACCTTGGGCTAACCACTTAAACTCTCTAGGCATCAATTTCCTCTTCTGTACAATGAGGGGGTTAGATACTTACAAGCTGTGTGACCCTGGGCAAGTCACTTAACCTTCTTTGCCTCACTTTCCTCATCTGTAAAATGAGCTGGAGAAGGAAATGGCAAACCACTCCAGTATCTTTGCCAAAAAAAGACCCAAATGGGGTCAAGGAGTCAGACACAACTGAACAACAACAAAGCAGAAGCTAGCAAATTTGAATTCTAGTTCTAACTCCTACTACCAACCAGTTGGATGACCTTAAATATGCCCCTTCACTCCTCTGGAGCTCAGTGTCCTCACCTATAAAACAAAGCAGTTGGATTAAGTGAACTTCCAGCTCTGTAATTCTAGTACGCCATGAGTCAAGGTCAGGTGTTAAGTGGTGAGCACAAAGAGTCTATAAACTGTGACACTCTAATTTAAGTCTCTGATTTAATTCTAAAGTTAAATAATAAATGGTCTCTGAATTTGTCTCCTGTTCTGCATCACCCACTAGATTGTAAAATCCTTGAGAATAGAGATTGCATCTGATGCAACTTCTGTCTCCCCTTACCCTGATCCCAAAGCACCTAGCACAGTGCTGATCACAGAGGAGAAATTTCATAAAGGCCAGTTGTATGACTGGGTGATCTTTGCTTCTCCCTCATACCTAACACAGCCTCTGCAATTCATGGAATTAACGGACTGTATAGGTTTTTTTTCAACAGAGACTCAAGAGTTACCCAGTGAAATCCAGGTAACATAGGCGGTAGAGTGCTGGATCAGAGTCTGGAAGGCCAGGGGTTCAAAGACTACCTCAAACACTTGCAAGCTATGGGACCATGGGCAAGTCACTTAACTTCTCTAATATTCCATTTATTCCTCTACAAAATGGAGCTCAAATGAGATAATGGATATAGAGTGTTTCCCCAAATTTAAAATGCAATCTAAATGCCAGTTCTTGCAGAAGTAGTAGTAGAATTTGGGGGCGAGAAGTGAGAGGGGCATTCTTAAAGATTACCTGGCACAGCAGCTGGTGTGGAATCTGTAAAAATACAGGAATGGAAACTCCAGGGCACTGAAGAGATCACCTGAGGGACAAAGCAACGCAATTCATAAAACATTGGCAACAAATAAACAAGAAGAAAGAAAGAAAGAAAGAAAGAAAGAAAGAAAGAAAGAAAGAAAGAAAGAAAGAAAGAAAGAAAGAAAGAAAGAAAGAAAGAAAGAAAGAAAGAAAG
>NW_020955033.1:23700579-23736263 GCF_900497805.2 Vombatus ursinus | reverse complement strand
AAGAAAGAAAGAAAGAAAGAAAGAAAGAAAGAAAGAAAGAAAGAAAGGAGAGAGGAAGAGAAGAAGGAAGAAGATGAATGAGAATCAATAAATAAATGGATAAGAATACATAAATTAATAAATATGTAATTAAATAAATGAATAGACAGAAAAATAGATGATTGAATGCATAAGTAAATGGATAAGAGTAGATAAATAGATAAATTAATGGATAAATAAGTAATTAGATAAATGAATAAATCAATGAATAGATAGAAAAATAAATAGACGATGGACAAACTTGCTCTGAGGCTGTTATCGGTGAAACACAACTGGTCATTCACTGCTCGAGTATTCCTTTGATTATGTAGAGCTATCTAATGGTTTTATTAGTGCTTATGTGGTGCAGAATGGAAAGGGGGAGAGTGGAGAGCATTTTTCAAAATAGCGTTTTAGGAGGGGGACAAGGTTGCCTTACACAACTCACATTCAGTAATGAATAAATTCCACAGGCATCCTTCAAAGTCTTCACATTTAACCAACAGTGCAAAGAAGGAACAAGTTACATACAAACAATATGTGTTCATTTTACTTCAGGGTCCAAAGGCTACATTTATTTCAACTGAAGTAAGTTCATTCTTTTAGTTCCACTTAGTGGAATAGGAAATACTCACACATATTGGCTGTGTCCCTCTATGGAATTTGAACTCGGTCACAGACAATAAGTCAAGAGGTTTTAAAAAAATGTTTTAAGCCTTTCCAAATATGTCCAGAGAAAAAGAACTTAGTGTTTCCTTCCAAATCTGGAATTTTTCCGTCTCTGAGGGGTCTTGCCTTCAGATCTATGGTCCTCAGGAAATCTGAGTCTTTGATTGATGGACAGATTTATTGAATAAAGTTTCGCTTTGTGAGCAAAATTCACAAGAACGAGTTTGTGAGTGTTCCATCGACGAGCTTGGATTAGATATTTATTGTAATACATATACACAGTAATCCTTTGACAATCTGATCAAACCTGTAAATGCATCTGTCTTGTTTTAGTTTTTTTAAATAGCATAAATCACAGGCAAGTTGACTGACATTCTTAGTGATGTGTAGGGCTCAGGAAGCAGAACAAAAAAAATTAAGACAATTTTCTTACTTAAGATTAAAGAATCACTGAATTTCTGAGTTGGAAGAGGCATCAGCTGTCATCTAGCAAAATTCACATTGGAGAAAAGAATCCCTACTACAACACATAGAATACATGTAGCATATCCAGCCTTGGCTTGAAAACTTGTAGTGAAGACAAGCCCTTTACATTCCAAAGCAGTCCATTCCACTCTGGAAGACTCTTAAGTGTTAATATTTTCCTTATACAAAACCCAAGTTTGTCTCTTTGCAGCTCCCACTCACTGGTGCCAGTTCCACCCTCTAAGACCAAACAAAAGAAGTCAAACGTTCTTCCAAATGACATCCTTTCAAGCACTCGAAGACAACTATAATGTTTCTTTTGAGCTTTCTGTTCTCTAGGCTAACAGTGTTAGGCTTTAGATACATCTGACACTGGTGCCTTTCTCAAGCACTTACAACTATTCTTGAACAATTTTAAGGTAGTTAAAATAAAACTAGTAATTATCCCTATCCTGGAAAGTAACATTTTTTTTCACAAATAAAAATATATTGATATCTTTTGTTTTTCCATTGCCTGAATTTCCTCCTGTATCTCTCCCCTTCCCTCCTCCTAAACAGCTATCCCTTATGACCAAAAATAATGTTTAATAGAAAAATAGAGGGTAAAAAAGAAGAGAAAAAAACAATTAGCAAAAACAATCCATATGTCAACAAAAAAAAATCTGAAAATAAATGCAAAGTCTCACACTTGTGGACCTCCCATCTTTGCAAAGGAGTAAGAAGTATTTTCTCTACTCTTCTTTGAAGCCATTCTTGTACTTTGTAATTCTGTAACTTTCATTTGGGGCAGGTAGGTGGCACAGTAAATAGAGTGCCAGGTCTGGAGTCAGGAAGCCTCATCTTCCTGAGTTCAAATCTAGCCTTAGATATTAACTAGCCATATGACCCCCGGGCAAGTTACTTAACGCTGTTTGCCTCAGTTTTCTCATCTATAAAATGAGCTGGAGATGGAAATGGCCAACCACTTCAGTATCTCTGCCAAGAAAACCCCAAATGGGGTCATGAAAAGTCAGACACAACTGAATAACAACAACATTCACTTTTGGTTACACTGTGGTGTTTGTTCTTTCTCTTCATGTTGTGGTAATTGTTACATATTCTTTTCTTTGCTTTCCTTACTTCACTCTGTATCGGTTCATGTAAGTCTTTCCATGTGAATCTGTATTGATCATATTCATTGCTTCTCACAGCACGGTAATATTCCATTACATTCATGGACCACATTTTGTTTAACCATTCATTCCTCAATCAATGGACAATATTTGGTTTCTGGAAAGTGATTTGTAATTGATAGAATTCATGATTTCACCAGTGTGGATATTCATCACCACATCATAATGCCTCTATACCTTAACAGCTAGTCCTCTTGAGTTGATAAGACTGGACAAATACAGCATCCAGTGGCCAACTTTCTAATTGTGACCTTCTCTGAGCTTACCTCAGATGGTTTGTGGATGACAGGAGCATACATGGTCCATTGCTAGGCATGTACCAGGCTTTCCCATATTCCTCTGGCCCTTGAAAACTGAAGTCATCTTCATTTCATAATGAGGTATCAGAGTGTAGCTCTTAATTGATATAATTCTTCAAACAGGTAGCTAATAATATCCTTATCTAGATTTTAAGGAATTCTGTTACTACTCTTTGCAACTACTTGGAGGCGCATGAAAAATCAATCAATTGACAATAATCAAGAGGTACTATAATTGTTCTAGGAATTTTAAATGTTACATTAAATAAAAAATAAAGTAACAAAATTAATTTAAGAAACAGAGTACTATATATTGCCTACCACAAAAAGGAAAGATACACACCATAATAGAATGAAATAGTACTTTTAGACATTACATAAAATGGTGTGAAAATATGATCAAAAAATAGTTTTTAAAAATAAGAAAACAAGAAAAACTTTAAAATTACAAACATAAGAATTCCTTTATTAAGCATTTAACATAATGGAAATTATAAACCTCACTTTAAGTGGCATGATTAGACATGAGCATGAAATCTACATACATGAAACGACTTTAAAACTCTACCTTTCAAAAATGGTACATGTAAAAGTAGAAGACTAGGGATTCAGGAGATACGGATGCTAGTCCTGGTACTTAGCCTGTGTATACCAATTTGTTCATTTTTAAGATAGGAATAATACCACTTGATTTAGTTACTTCACATAACTTCTGGGAGGATCTCTGACATCTATCTCATCCTTTCCATTCCCACTATTGCTGCTAACCCCATTCCTAGACAAATAGAAAAACCTCCTTACTCCCGGACTTCTCTATCCTTCCAAGAGATCCTACACACCCCTGTTAAATTAAGCTTTCTTTGATTGTGTCCCACTCTGCTTCCAAATCATTCAACAGACTACCATTGCCTATCAAACAAAATCCAGACACACTTTTTCCTAGAATTCAAGACCTTCCACAGTATACAAGATCTTTCTTCCCAGTCTTCTCTACTTATTATTTCCCAATATGAACACTATACTGCAACCTATCCGGACTAATCTTTGTTTGAACACAAAGATACAATATGATTTCCTGGCTCTGCAGCTTTCCCCAATCCTATCCCTCTATCTGGAATGACTTCCTCTCCTCTGATTTTTGTCTTTTTTTAAATTTATTTTATTTTGAATTTATGGAATAAAATAAGAATTTCCCTAACATAGTATAATAAAAAAGATTGCACGTGAAAATTAAAATCTATTATGTACAACTTGCTATTCCATTTACATATAATATATATATATAATTTTTATATACTAAATTTTTTTCCTCTTTTTTTCTTCCCTCCCCCTTCCCATCCTAAAGATGGTTACCAATAGACACCAATACGTGTGTGTGTGTGTGTGTGTGTGTGTGTGTGTGTGTGTAAAACTATTCTATACTTCTATTTATCAGTTCTTTCTCTGGATGCAGATAGCGTCTTTCTTCATATGTCCTTTTTAGTTAATTTGGGTACTTATAATAGTCAAAACGACTGGGTCGCTCAAAGTTCTTCTTAAAACATTATTGCTGTTACTATATACAATGCTCTCTTGGTTCTGTTCATTTCTCTCTTCATTATTTCGTGTAAGTCTTCCCATTTTTTTTCTTTGTGAGGCAATTGGGGTTAAGTTCGATGTTTTTTTAAGATCATTAAGCTCATCCTTTCTTACACCACAGTACACCAGGGAATGGCTGAACAAGTTGTGGTATATGATGGTGACAGATTGCTACTACCTTTGTCCTTCAAAATTCCATCGATTCTTTCAGACCTTGATTAAACACACCTTCTACACAATGGCTTCTCTGATTACCTTGTAACTGTCCTATTTCCTCACCAAGCTCTTCACATCTAGATGTGGAGCAGGTAGAGTTGGAAGTCCATTGGGAAAGAGAGTTGCATCTTTTGCACTCATGGTTTTTACTCCCTTTCCTGACTTTAGGTGCAGTCACAAGCCCAGATAAACAGAACCAGGTCCCACTGAGTATGTGGGAGACTGAGTAAACGCCTCCCTAGCCCTGTATTTGCAGCTTCTACTCCCCTCTCCTTCCATAAGTTTTCAGAGGACTCCTGAACCATGACTTCCCCTTCAAGTGAGTTGGACTAAATGATCTGTGAAGTGGTTTCAGCTCCATGAATCTATGATTGAACCCGATGATCCATAGAGCTGCCCTCCTGTGAAAGGTCTTTAAGGAAGATAAATGGCCTAAATTGGCAGTTAGCCTCTGTATAAGTTTATTCATCTGTAAAATGGGAGTAATACCACCCGCCTTACCTACTTCACATGTTTTCTGGGAGGATCTCCTTTCATTTCAGATTATACATGGTAAAGGGGAACAAGAACAGTGTAAATAAATGAAATCTAAAGATAGTAAAAAACAATTACAAAAAACTCCTCCCTGCCCTAATGCTTTCACCAGAAATGCCAAAAATTTACAAAATGAACTAGTTTAGGTTTCAGCTCTTTTTATTCGCCAGCCCAGTCCTGGAAGGAAATGCTCAAGAACAGCAAATTGTCTAGAAGGTGGGCCAAGAGGGGGAGAAGAAGAACCTCACTGAGAGCTGGTTTCATAAGCAAGTAAGAATGGAGAAAAATCTAACCACTTCCTGTTTTCCTGGGTCAGGAAGTTCCACATTGTTTTGAATTGGCTGGGTTTGTCCTCAGTTTCACACTAAAAAAAACCTTTTCACCTAGGATCCCTTTGGCTTGCTGGATTTTCTTCTTCCAGTTAAATATTCAAAAGTAGCAAACAAATCAACCTCAAAGGCAGGAGCTAAAATATCTTTGTACTGTAAATACCTCTGAGGATAGCTGAGGATAGTGCTGACTTATCTCCAATCACGTTAGAGTCCCAGAGAAAAGGGCCTAGTGAAGACCTACCCCTCCTTCAAAAAATACAAAACAAACAAACAAAAACAAAAAAACAAAAAAAACATCGCTCAGAAAAGCACAGGCTGGCAATCATAATGTAGAGATGAGCACCATTTCAGCAAGGATCATTTGGTTTAACAATTAATGTGAACATTTTTTGGCAGTCAACACACTGCACTATGTTGAAGATCATGGATGTACTGACTGAGCACCAGCAGGACTGTGTCCAAGGTTGACTGGCAACGTGAGATCACTTTTATTCTTTGAGATCCACAGAGTGTGCAGGTTGGCAGAATGGAGCATGCTGTGGCCACACTGGAGTTGGTATCCAAGCTATGAGGTACTTCTCTCCACCCCAGGCCCAGTCGTAGCTTCAACATCAGGAATAGAAAATGCATGGTAGTCACCCCAAGTAAACAATGTGGATTGTCTTAATGAGCTCTAAAGCACTGGTCACACTAAATAACAGTGTAATTTTTTGCTCTGATGCTACTCCAATTCTCAACCACTGTGGGCATTCTGGGAAATCCAGGAAAGGAATCATATCACCATAAGCTGTTTCCCAATGCCATCATCAGCCCAATACTCTGCTACAAGCAAGAAACAAACAACATGGTGGCCATTATGGCTAAACTGTAGATCTGGAAGAAGGCATATAGCCCAATCCTCTGATTTTACAGAGAAAGAAATGGAGATCCAACATGGCTGTGATGTGCATCAAGTCCCATGGGCAGACAATAGTAGAGCCGCCCACTAGAACCAAACCTCCAGTCAAGGACTCAGGACCACAAGTCTGCCCCAGTGCAGTACATCTGTCCATAAAGAACATCAAGGAATACATAAAGTTACATCAAGAAATTTATAGTTTTAATCTCACCTGTGGGATGAGATGCAAAGGCCAACAGGACCATGCTAAAAAAGACAACAAGGTGTTACATATGAATTCAGTAAGTGAAAGAAATTTTTTAACTTATTCTATCAGGTAGCAAAGTTTTTTCCAAAGCAAATTCTCCAAGATAACAAATTTTTATTAACTATATATTACATTCTATGGCTTACACAGTATGAGCTTATTAAATGCTTGTTAACTTGCCTTGACACACCATCATTTTGCCTAAACATACTTTACCTTCTTCCCATTTACTGAAAGAGATGAAAAACTTAAGCAATCTTATTTTGATGTGCAAATCCACTTACCACTTGCCCTAGATCTCGAGTTCTACTCCCTATTCCTAAGTTTCCTGGCTGGACTCAGTGCTGTTATTTTTCTCAGTCCCTCTTAAGAGAATACCCAACTAACCCATTGCAGTACAACATGATGCTGTAACCAAGAAGCCAACCTCATAGCGGCCATTATTGCTGAACTACGGAACTGGAAGAAACCATATTGTCCAATCCCAGTGTTAGAAAGCTAAACAGGGGGTCCCCAATTTACTAGTGAGTTATGTTTCAATTTTCTTTTTTTTATTATGAATTTGATCAATATCAATAAGCACGAACATTTCCATGTACAAAGAAGATCAGAAAAAAATGTACGTGAATCTCTTCATTCTGGACAGTTTGTTTTTATTTTATTTTTCTGAAAGTTTCTGTTAAAGATCCTTATTTAGAACTTGGAATGCACTATTTCAGAGAAGCAATTTTACATGAAGTAGTTAAGTAACCAAGCCTTCCCACAAAAATATACTTCACTACATTTCTAATCATGCTAGCCTGAGTTCTAGGTTCTGAGATCAGGAGACCAATAGGTGGAGGAAATACTCATCATTATAATTGGTTCTTTGGCTTATGGCATTGTGTTCCCTTCATACATAAAGATGTTCATTTGGAGAGGTAAAACATGAGCATGGATTACTTTATAAAATGAGGTAGCTGCTATCAATCATGACTCAAAGGAACTGAAACATCAGACAAGTAAACTTGGATGGCATGTTCCCAGCACCTACCACAGTGCCTTAAACATAGTACTATCTTTAAAAAACAATGTGGATTGAACTGAACTGAAGGTGTGGAAAGTCCTAAACATATACTTCTCTACTTGGGGGCTAGGGGCAGAGAAAAGAGGGGGTGAGGTCTGGCTAGGGTATCCAGTAGGGGCAGAGGCCACATGAAGATACTATTTCTGCCAAATTGGATGGAAAGAGGGCAAAATCCAAGCTAAAGAATGACGTGCTGCATCAGACCAGCTCAACTTTGCCTTAGAGTTACTGAGACAGAGGAACTATGGTGGTATTTGCAGTGCTATTACTCCCACTGTAGGATAGTTGGAGAAAAAAGGTACCAAAGGAGAAGGAAATAAACTTTAAGAAGTAGCCCCTAGAAACTAGGGGTTACTGAGCCAGGAGCCCAAAGTCAGATGAAAGAGCTTGGTGAAAGAGTCGGTCCACTAGCTACCACTGGAATTTTACCAGAACTAAATTTCTGGTTATTCTAGTCATTGCAAGCATGTACATTCTTGGCAGAAATCTCTTTGAAGTCTATAATTTGAAATTATATACAATAGCTACAGCCATGGAATGATAGGATTAAATAATGTGCTAATTTGGAAAAAATAACACACCAGAATATGGCACCCATTTCTTCTCCACACACCAAACAATAAACTCTCCCCATGCTACACCCAATAAATCTTCCTTCAGCTCTATCCAAATCTATTTGTCATACCCAGGAGAGAATTCCTACGTTTCCTTTGGGGCTTTAAAACACCACCATTTCAAAGAAACCTCATCTGTAAAATAAAGGGTTTGGGCTGAATGATCATTAAGCTCTAAAATTCTCTGATTCAGAGCCCCTGGAAAATTGTCCTCCCATTTAAACAGCTATAGACTAAATGAGGCCAGAAGCATCCTAGAAAAACCCAGATTAAGTGTGAGTCTGGAAGTAACAGGACACCAGAATTTCCCAGAGTCATTATTAAATGCCAATTAATTAAAGGTTCCTAAAAACCAAGGTTAAGCTTTTAAAATTTTGTTTTAGGGAGGGAGACAGACTTGTGATTTCGTTGATTTGAGGAGCTCCTAATGCTGAAACTCCCTCCACCAATGCAGATGGAGAGCCACAGTCATATAGATATGATCCACAGTCATATAGATAATATGTAACAAAGCCAGGATTTGAATACAGTTCTTCCTGTCTCCAAGGCCAGCCCTTTAGCCACTTCCCTATGTTGCTTCCCCACATTACTTTTACCACATAACACAGCTGTGAACCCAGAAGAAAGAAAAGGCCAAAACTACTCCCTTTAAGTGGTTACATTCACCTCTTGCTACATGTATACTCTTCTCTTCCTTCTTCCCCTCCATCCTTTCTTCTCTACATCTTTTTCATGCCCTTATCCAATTAAGCAACACCCATTTCCCTCTAGTATCTTACTGCTGTGCTCAGAATCACTAAACAGAAAAATCCAGGAAATAAATATTCCCTCAAAAAATGGGGGAGGTTGCTGGACTAAAGTTTCAGAAACTTCTCACCACTTGTCTCTCACTAAAAAATTGAGAGCTCAAACCAACTTCTCTGCCTTGGCAGGCAATGCTTTGAGTTGGCAACACAAAAGCACAGATGACCCATAAATCCAAGCATAATGGAAAGCTCTGGATGCTCATTCCTCTGTGTTTCCAATGCCAGCAAGAAGCCAACCAGTGCCCCCAGTATTGATTCACACATTTTCATCACTGGTGCTGAAAGAAAAGACTTGGCAATGGGATTTTGGCTTGAGTTGGCTGACCCCTAGTCTCAGCCAGGAAGCCGCAAGCATCAGGCTCACAGGCAATAAATATACACATAATAAAATAAAGGAATGGGTAGGACCAGGGAAGAGAGCACAGGAAAATTAGCTATAGGTCAAAAAAGCTCTAAATCTTCGCTTTTCCATATCCTTCATTCCTTTGATGTTTGATCTGGTTAGAAGTTTTGCCTGAAATGGTACAATGCCATGGAAGCATTTTAAAAGCAAAACAAAAAAAAAATTCTGAGTTTTTAGACAAGTTCCATGAAAAGACTTTCACTACAACATTCAGGCAAGGTGGACCAGATGCAAGTCTCCTATTTGGCACAATAGAAGCTCTCATCCATGCCTGCAGCAAAGCCTGCTGTTTAAAAGGCATTTTTCAATATAAATATTTAGCTGAGCATTAGGGACCTCAAAATGAGAAAAACAGTTCTCTTTGAATGCTGGAAGCAAGGTTGTTCACTCCAGAAATAATGGATGATCCAATGGACAAAAGGCTCATCTCCAAGTTGACTCTGTTATTACCTCAGTGTGGCTGTATTTAAACCTTCCTAGATTTCCCTAAACCTAGCTAACTTGGCTTCTTATGCTGAAGCCTACAGTGGACAATGGGAGACGTGACTTTCCAGCTAGAAAAAAGCCATACACATTAACCTGCTCTCCTACTAAATAATTTTAATTTCTGTCCTGCTCACAGTTAATTAATTTCTTTGAACCAATCTGGTAAGGAGGGACAGTGACTCAAAGTGTATTCTGTTCAAAATGTGACTAGAAAATGTTTTTGAAATGAGTTAAAGAAACAATACCAAAAAGATGATGAGGTTAGTAATTTTACCTAAATATGTAGTTTAGGTACTGCTGGTCGATGTCACTAGGGAATTAGAGAGGTAGAAAAGGGGGAAAAAACGGTCAGTTGTTTTGCAAATAAAAAATATTCACAGTTCTCTACTAAGGCATTACTTAACGGCATATTGTTACAAAAGAACAAGAAGCAGCAGTAAGGGTACTTTAAATGCAAACCAGCACCTGGATTTCTTTTTAACATCAGTGTAGTAAATTTCCAGCAAGGAAACTCCCTCCCCACCAATGCAGTTGGCCATATGTTCTGTAATTTAGAGAGAGTTGCTTGGGCACTGAGAGATTGAATAACTTGATCAGTATCACCCAACAAGTATGTTTCAGAGGCAGGTGACAAGACAAAAGTCATCCTGACTCCAGGACTGGTTCTCCATCCATTATGTCACACTGCCTTTCACCTGAATTTTCAAGAATTTTGTTTGTTTGTTTCATTCAAAACAGATACATTTTCACATGAAGAAGGGGAAACTTGGGCAGGGGGAGCCACAGAGATCATATAAAACAGCAATCAATTTTTTAAAAAAAATTTTGGGGGGGATTTCCTGGGAATATGGTCCAAAGAACGTGTGACCTAAGTAGTGACATCAAACTCCTTGAGATACAGAAGCTACCTCATGCTCATCTGGGAGAGTTTAATTTAAAAGAAAATCTGTAAGAAGTATGTTTCTTTAGGTTGTTCCAGGAATAACCATTCAAGGTGGCTCTCAACAAAACTCTGAATTAGGTATCCTCTCATTCCCTCATTTAACCAAACTGACAAAAAAGTGACTAATTAGATCAACCTCACCCGGTATACCAAAGGTTTCACTGTATCCAGAGAACAGAGCTGATATAGGCTTCTTTCTGTGTCTGTCCAGATTCAAACTGAAAAACCACGGGAACAACTTGCTGCCTCTATAGGCTAGAGGTAAGTTCAGGACCTAAAGCTGACAGTTGAGTGGCTTAGAAAAATTGTACACGTGGGTATGAATGAAGACAACTAGGACTACAAAATTTCAGATGGCAATGAGAGAGAGGAGAATAGCCTTTGGAATCTAAATCTGTCACTCTCCTATGCAGCAGAGCTCCAAGTTCCCAAGTTGATAGGTCTCTAGCTATGTGAGTAGCTCATTCCTTTTCTTTAACCAAAAAAACAAAAACAAAACAAAAACATTACAAAAAACTTTTAAAATTTACCTTAACATGTTGGATTTCTGGGCCTTGTGAAGTATTTTGTAAGACCCTGTAAATGAAATAAAACATGCTACTGATATATGCTCATTCTGGTAAATAAACTAAACTCACTGTCATTGAATCAGATAAGCAAAGGGCTGGAAGGAGCTCTCAAGGGACTTCAGAGCAATGTCCAACTGAGACCGTACTATGGCCAGACAGAAGGGCACCTATCCTGTTTCTGAAGGTCTTCAAGAAAGATGTCACAATCTATGCTACTGCATTCCAACACATAAACCAACTCACAGAGAATACTAAACAGGGAAGGGTTAGTCATTCACTAGTACAATGGCCAACAAAAGCTGAACTTCCCCTCGTATACATTAGCTATGGTAAACAGAAACACACAGCACCATTCAGATTCTGAACAGAGGGTAACTAAGTCAGAGTAGCATGTTCTCTCACAACACAATGTCTCACAACATGACATAAGCAAAAAAAAAAAAAAAATTAAATAAGCCCTTTATTTAACCCACTCTGGAATTTTCTGGTATGTAATTGAAAGAAAATGACCTTGACATAAACCTTTGTGTGTATTCCCAGGATTTTGAGGAAAGACTTGCCAACATTCCATAAATTGGTCTGGGGAAGTAAATCTTAAGTCACAATATCTTAATTAAAGTTTTCCATGAATGACAGGAAGAGGTAGTCGGGACTGATATAATTGAGGGAAAATTCCAAAGAAGCCAAAGCAATTCAGAAAACCACCAGTGAATTCTGACTCAATCCAACTCCACTTTGGTGTCTGGAGTCTGCTCGTCCTCTTGTCCACACCTCCGCCAACAATTAGGTGTGTTCCAGTCTTTGATATGAAGAATGAGCAGGATCTGACTCCATCCTCAAAGCTGTTCCTTCCTTCTTTCCTCCTCTCTTCCAAATCTTAAATGTTTCCCTATTATCAAAGTCTTCATTATTTTTTCCTGGCATGCTTTTTAACTTACCTACACAGAACAAGTGAACGGCAGCCCAGAAATACCCAGCTTGATCAAACTGTAACAAATGACAAATAAATGAATTATTTTAGGCAGAAATAGACATACACCATGTACTGGAGCCACAAGGCAGCAAGCACAGTGGTGACTACAGAATGCTTGGCATGCTCCAGTAATAAGGGTGGCCAAGGCTGATGAACCCTTAGAGACCCGTTTAACCTTCTAGTGGGTTGTCAGTAAGGGAAGTCTTTCAGGACAGCATACTTCAAAACATAACTTCAAAGCTGGATGTTTCAGCCACTAGGTCTCTCATCCTAGTTGAAGGAAAGGGGGAATATAATAAACACCTACTATGTGCTAAGTAAATACTGTGCTAAATGCAGTTGGACATCTCCCCTGGGTCACTTTGGGCCATATACCCAGGAGAACACCAAAAAAAAAAATCTCAATGGCTCTCCCTGCCCATTTCCCCTTCTTTACTTGAAAATGTATCTTATTTGAATGAAATATGATCTCCTTTGATCCTTACAACAATTGTTGAAGTATGTGCTGCTACTATCTCTGCTTTACATTTAAGGAAGCTGAGGCAAACAGAGGCTAAGTGACTTGCCCAGGGTCACAAAGCTATTAAATAAATGTCTGAGGCTGGATTTGAACTCAGGTTTTCTTGACTCGAGGTCCCATCACTTGAACCATTATGTCACATAGCTGCCTTTCAAAGTAGTTGGTTGAAAGGATTATCATAACGTCTCTATGAATCACAGAATCACAGAATTTGTGTTGCAAAAAGGCTTGTTGCAGGGGTGTCAAATTCAAATAGAAATGGAGGAACTGCTAAACAATACATAAGGAACCCAGCAGCTGCATAGTGACTTAGAAAGCCACATATTACCATTATCAATGTTCTATTGTACTTTTATTTATTTTGTTAAATGTTTCCCAATTACATTTTAATCTGGTTCCACTGGCTTACATATTTGATACTTCTGATCTAGTCCATCCTATACTTATAGTCCATCTTTGGTGTCCCAAAATTTCTAATGTACTTTCAACCTGAGGGAATCATTAAGATTTTGGGGACGGGGCAGCTTGGCGATACAGTGGATAGAGCACCGACCCTGGATTCAGGAGGACCTGAGTTCAAATCTGGCCTCAGACACATAACACTTACTAGCTGTGTGACCCTGGGCAAGTCACTTAACCCCATTACCTAGACAAAAAAAAAAGATTTTGGGGACACTCTGTATATGAAAGAAATACCCCTGATAACATACCCAACAAGGGGCCATACAGTCGCTGCATGAAAATCTCATTGTAGCCTATTTTACTTTTGGATAGTTCTAATTATTAGGAAACTTTTTCTGACCTCAAGCCTAAACTGCTCCCTTTGCAACTTCGATGAATTGTTTCTGGTTCTGCCCTCAGAATCCAAACAGAAATCTTTCCACGTGACAGCCCTTCAAATACCTGAATATAACTATCATGTTACCCTTGCCCCTTCTCCCCCCACCACCTATGTCTTCTCTTCTTCAAGTTAAATATCCTTCAACTAATCTTTTTTTTAAGTTTTTTTTTTAATTTTTAATTTTTAGGCAATTGGGGTTAAGTGACTGGCCTAGGGTCACACTGCTAGTAAGTGTCAAGTGTCACGTGTTTGGTCTGAGGCCACATTTGAACTCAGGTCCTCCTGACTTCAGGGCCAGTGCTCTATCCACTATGCCACCTAGCTGCCCCAATTAATCTTTATATAATACAGACTCAAAGCCTTTCACCATCTTCTTTGCCCTCCTCTGGATGCTTTCCTGTTTATCAACGTCTTTGAAAACAGCAACCCAGAAGGGGTCCGATCAGGGCAGAGAACAGAGGGATTAGCACTTCTTATTTCTGGATGATTTACCTCTGAACACCAAGATCATATTAGCTTCTTATGAATGCCACATCCCAATGCTGACTCATACTGGTCAGACAGTTCAGTAAAACTCTTATCTCTTCTTCAAAACAGCTGCTTACCCACCAGGCCACCCCTCTCTTGCTCCTGTGAAGTTTTTTTTTTTTAACCCAAGTATAATATTTTACATTTATTTCTATTGAATTTAATAATAGCTAACATGTATATAGTGCCTGTGTGCAGCACTCTACAATTATAATCTCAGTGATCTTCACGACAACTCTAGAAGGTAGGTGCTATTATGACCCCCATTTTATAGATGAGGAAACTGAGGCAAACAAATACAATGACTCATCCAGGGTCACACAGCTAGCCACATTTGAACTCAGGTCTTCCTGACCCTTGATCCGGTACTCTATCCCATGTACCATCTTAGATTCAGTCCAATCTTCTGGCCCATCAAAAGCTTTCTGGATCCTTCCTGTCATCCATTAGCCCTCCCTCCCAGCTTTGCGCCGTCTGCTAATCCACTAAACCCAGGGAAGCTCCTTTAGACCAGACTTGCACAATGGTAGCAGCTGAAGGTGGGTTGCCTAGGAATCAGAGCACCTGCAGAAATCCCCACCCCAGGAAGGGAAAAAGAGAAAGAGAGAAAGCAGAAACAGTCCCGGTTTCAAAAGAGATTAAAGTATTATATATTGCTACAGTCAAATTACTGGGTAGCATCTCCCTGAGAGAGTTCAATTTGGAGCTTTTACCTTACATGGGATTAGGGGGAAGGAAGAAATATGCTGCCTCCTTCTCTCAGGAGATCAGCTTTCAGAGCCCCTCACCCTAGGAGGGAAAAACCTAAGATTGTCACCCAAGGCTTTACAATGCTGCTAAAAAGGGGGACTGGGCATAACCAGTAAGTTAAGCAATATCTCGTGTATAAGAAGAAACCATTTGAGTATATGTTTTACTCAAAAAACTCAACAGTGAGATATAATAATAGTAATAATAACAGCATAATAACATATATAGTGCCTACTATATGCCACACATTTTACAAACATTATCTCATTTAATCCTGACAACTCCTAGGAGGTGGGTGTTATTATCCCTATTTTACAGTTGAAAAAACTGAGGCAGACAGTGATTAAGTGACATGCCCAAGATCACATAACTATTAAGTGTCTGAGGCAAGATTTGAACTCAAGTTTTCCTGACTCCAGATTTAGCACTATATCCATTACACCATATGATAATAACAACAATAATTATAATAATAATGGCTAACATTCGTATAGCACTTACTATATGCCAGGAATTATGCTAAGTGCTTTATGATTATAATCTCATTTGATACTCACAACGACCCTGGGAGGTAGATCTTCCTAAGTGGAGGCAGTTAGATGGCTCAGTAAAGTGCTGGGCCTAGAGTCAGGAAGACCTGAGTTCAAATCCAACCTCAGATTCTTACTAGCTGTGTGACCTTGGACAAATCATTTCATCTCTGTCTGCTTTAGTTTCCTCATCGGTAGAATGAACTGGAGAAGGAAATGACCAAGAAAACCCCAGGGACAATGCTGTTGTGCTATGCTCCATGGGATCACAAAGAGTTGGACACAACTGAACAACTTCCTACTTCCAGGCCAGTGCTCCATCCACTGACCCATGTAGATGCCTGTGAGTAAGGTGAATTTTAGTGTGTGTAAGCTGGGTTTTTGTTATTCTTTCTTAGAGTTTTCTTTCCAGGATCCATAGCCGTAACAATCTCCAGTTTCCAGGTGTTAAATACGAGTTCTCACGATCATGGTTGAAAATAGTTTCTATTATGCAGTCACAGTAGATGTAGGGATGAAGTAATGTAAAATTGTGAGGCTATTCCTGGCAATATGCCTTCTTTGTCTGTTGACCTATAAAGCAAGTGGGCACTGGTCAGCGACTGTGGACCACGTAGGGGCCGATGTGCAGGCTGAATGCTGCGCATGCCTACATCGGCCCCCATCAAGGCTTGGGGGATTTAGGGGAGAGCACAAGTTGTGCTGTCTCAATTGACCCCATCAAGATGGAGGGGTAGTTGCCCCCTTCACGCCAGCCCCTTTGAGAAGGGTTGTTAGGGAATACTGTAGGAGCTGGTGCTCCCATTGTCAGCAAACTCCCTTTAAGAAGACTAGACTAGAATAAAATAAGCTTATTTAACCCCTTATTATGACTCCATTCCTGTCTTGCTGTCTGACCGGATCAAAAGTAAACCTGCTAGTGAGAGAGGTGCTAGAAGTCCTCCTGTGTCTCCTACACAAGAAATGGCATAGTTGGTGTGTTTGCCTGTAAAACAGTACCTCTACTGGGCTTCTGCACTGGAGCTCTGTTTTTTGCTCTTAGGGTAGCAGATAAAGTGAAAATCCTTCCAAAAGTCAACCAGGGGTTACCAGAGCTGAGCAAAGTTAGGCCAGGTGCACATAGCTGGGAGGGAGATGGGGGGAGGACACAACTTGATCCAGTCTCAGACGGCTTCAATTAAAAACTCAGTGTTCTACGGTGGAAGCAACACCTGTTTTAGAAGCAGAAAACCTATGGTCAAATCACAGCTCGGTAATTGGCTACCTGTGCGAATTTTAGCCTTCACTTCAGCATGCTGGGGCTCTGTCTTTTCATGTGTAAAAAGAGAGAAAAAATTACTTTTAAAGGTGTCTCCAAGCTCTCCCTGTATGACCCTCTGATTTACTCACTCCTGGGCACCTACTAGTACAGCAGGTAACAATCAAGCTCCTTGTAATCAGATTGCTATAACACTGGTAGACAGGAAAAGGACAGGAAAAAACGTGGGAAGT
Source organism: Vombatus ursinus (assembly GCF_900497805.2). NCBI lineage: Eukaryota > Metazoa > Chordata > Mammalia > Diprotodontia > Vombatidae > Vombatus > Vombatus ursinus. Next base: position 23,719,315 of record NW_020955033.1, on the reverse strand, counting down.
CTGGAACTGTTTTGTTTGGGTTTTTTTTTTAATGCAAACCTGATGTTTTTTAAAACAACAATAGTAACCAACATGTACATAGATGTATATAGTATATAAAGTTTACAAAGTACTTTCTGCACTACAAGCCTACAGGGATTGTAATACGATATTATCATTCTTGTTTTACAAATAAGCAACCTCAAACATGGAGAGATGAAAGGATTTGTCCACAAGCCTGCATCTAGTAAGTAAAACCTCTGGGACTCAAAAACATGCCCTCTGACTCTAGGTCTAATGATGTTTTTTAAAACAACAATAGTAACCAACATGTACATAGATGTATATGGTATATAAAGTTTACAAAGTACTTTCTGCACTACAAGCCTACAGGGATTGTAATATGATATTATCATTCCTGTTTTACAAATAAGCAAACTCAAACATGGAGAGAAGAAAGGATTTGTCCACAAGCCTGCATCTAGTAAGTAAAACCTCTGGGATTCAAAAACGTGCCCTCTGACTCTAGGTCTAATGCTCTTTCCACTTTATTTGTCAGAACTCTACAAGCTTGAGCTATTCCAATTAATTAACTTCCATTAAATACCTACTATACTATATGTGCCAGGCACTGGGGATACATATTTTTGTTGTTCTGTTGTTTCAGTCTTCGTGACCCTATTTGGGGTTTTCTTAGGAAAGATATTGAAGTGGTTTGCCATTTCCTTCTCCAGGGGATATGAATACAAAGGATGAAATAATCCCAATACACATGGAGTGTGGGGTAAAAAGTGAAATCCTGGTTATACCTTCAGGTAACTTGCAGGCAGCTAGGTGATACTAGAAGACCTGAGTTCAAATCCAACCTCAGACCCTTATTAGCTGTGTGACCCTGGGTAAGTCACTTCACTGCTGTTTGCCTCAGTTTCCTCATCTGTAAAATGGGAATAATAATAGAATCTGCCTCACAGAGTGCGAAAATCAAGTTATTTAATATGAGCAAAGTACTTTGCAGACCTACAACCACCACATAAATACTATCTATTGTTATTATTCATAATTCAGAGCATGGATGACATGAAGAAAAAAAACTAGTTTATTGGTCAGCACTTACTTCTGAGTCATAAAAGGGGAGACATCCTGCGGCAACCAGGAGGAAGGCAGCACTGTGGAGAGAAAGACAATGAGTGGAGACATTATGTCTTCACGGTTAAGTGTTTCACAGACCCTCCCTAGTCGTGGTGAGGGAGGAGAGACCAAAGACGTAGGACCAAGCCCACCTTTCATCACTCTTTCCAAGCCCAGGTGGTCATCCCACGTTACCTGGGCAGCTCTCCTCTCTGGGGCTGGGAAGTGGCAGTGATGTTTTTGACAACAGGTTGTCACCTGAAGATCTATTTGCCTACTAGTAGGCCCTCAGGAAAACAAGTGACTGGAGACCAAAGAATGACAAAAAACCAAGAGGATAGGACTGGCTGCCTCTTCATTTTTCAGCTGTTTGCTTTACTTACCAACCAGATGCTCTATCTTGCAGCCCTCTACTGATTTAGCACAATTGTTCTATTAGATCAGGGGTTCTTAACCTGGGGCATCCAGGGACAGATTTTAGGAGGTCTATGAACTGGGATATGGAAAACACACACACAAAAAAAAAATCAACACTAGCCTCTAATTGAAAATGAGCATTTTGACTAGCAGGATGGCTTCAGAAAAACCTGAGAAGACTTATATGAACTGATTCGAGGTGAAGTGACCAGAACCAGGAGTGTTGTACACAGTAACAGCTAACTGTGAAAGACTTAGTTACTCTGATCAAGACAGTGATCTGGGACAATACCAAAGGATTCATGATGAAAAATGCTATCCACCTCCAGAGAGACAACTGATGATCTCTGGGTGCAAATTGAAGCATACTTTGTTACTTTCTTTTTTTTGCCTGGTGTTTTTTTTTTTGGTTTTTTTTTTTGCAACATGGCTAACATGTTTTGCATACTTTCACATGCGTAATCAGTATCATATGCTTGCTTTCTTAAGGTACCTGGGGGAGCGATGGGAGAGGAGAGAAATGAGAACTAGAAATTTTAAAAAATGAATGTCAAAAGTTCTTATATGTAATTGGGAAATATTTATTGAAACAATATGTTTTTAAAAAGAAAATAATCATTTCCTTCAATTGTGAAATTAAAAAAAATTTATTCTGAAGAGAGGTCTATAACTTTCACTAGACTGTCAAAAAGGGTACATGGCTCAGGAAAATGGTTAAGAACCCTTGTTCTATGATTGTACACGTATAATCTAGTTCATAATTGCTTACTGCCTCAGGGACGGGATGGGAAAGGGAAGGAGAGAATTTAGAACTCAATTTTTTTTTTTTTTTTGCAAAAGGTAGAACTTTTTTAAAAAAATTTTTTGTAGTCATGCAAAACACTTCCACAGTAGTCATGTTGTGAAAAACTAAGTATATTTCCCTTCATCTATCCCACCGCCCATTTATTCTAGTCTCTCTTTAGACCCTCTCCCTCCTCAGAAGTGTTTGCTTCTGATGACCCCCTCCCCCAATCTGCCCTCCCCTCTATCATCCCCCTGCTCTCTTGTCCTGTTCCCCCCCATTTTGCTGTAGGGTAAGAAAGATTTCCCATACCCAACTGAGTGTGTATGTTATTCACTCCTTAAGCCAAATCCTATGAGAATAAGATTCATTCATTCCCTCTCACTTTCCCCCGTTTCCCCTCCACTGTAAAAGCCTTTTCTTGTCTGTTTTATGTGAGATAATTTACCACATTCTACCTTTCCCTTTCTCCTTCTCCTAGTATAATCCTCTCACCCCTTAATTTTATTCTCCAGATATCACCTCTTCATCTTCAACTCGCCTTATGCCCTGTATCTATCTATCTATATATATACATACATACATACATACATATAATTTTTTCCCTCCAACTACCCTAATACTAACAAAGGTCTCATGAGTTACAAATATCATCTTTCCATGCAGGAATGTAAACAGTAGAACTCAAAATTTTTTTTAAAATGAATGTTAAAAATTATTTTTACATTAAATTAGAGGGAAAAAATATTAAAGTAGAAAAAATACTTTTGTTCTAGACTGCAAGCTCTACAATCACAGGTATTTCAACTTATCTACACGTTATAAGTCCACCTCCAAAGGCCTAACGCCATATTCTACACAGAGTCCGTGCCTTGTAAATTTTTAAGTGTAATAATTTTTGAATTAGTCACTTGCCAGGAAAAAGCCTTCTGCAATACATCTACAAATCCTGACTGACTCAATCAAGAAAATTAAATACCGCTTAGCATATAATAAAAGGGAATGTTGACCAGCTGTGTTTAACAAAGCTGGAAGGTGTAGGAATTAAAAACCAGTACAGACCAAGTTAATTGTTAGTTACAGTTACTGAAGGAAAACACCGTGCAAAGTATATTAAGAATCACTCCCACAAAATGACAATATTTTGAATTCCTTTATATTTTGGAAAGAAAATGTTCTTTGTTTTATAGGAACTTGATATTCTACAAGTGATTTAGACTGTCTAAATTTTTACTTCCCTTTGGTTCTTATTTCATTTCCTCCAGGCTTTCATCATCCAAACTTCTTTAACTTCCACAAATCTCTCTTGGCACACAATTTTGGTTTAGAGAAGGGAGAGGGAAGAATAGCCAAAATTATCATATAACAATAATAGCCCCTACTACATGCCAAGCACTATGCTAAATGCTTTCCAAATATTATCTTATTTGTTCTTCATAATAGCCCTGAGAGGTAGGTATTATTTTACAGCTGAGGAAACTGAAGCAATCAGAGGTTAAGGGACTTGCCCAGGGTCACACAGTCAACATCTGAGGCTGGATTTGAACTCAGGTCTTCTGACTTCAGATGAAGTAATTCTAGCCAATGCACTACCTAGAATTATAAATGACCTTAAAGTCTGTCTGGTCTCATCCATACATGAAAAGGAAGGTGCTCTGATACCATTCCCAACAAATGGCCTCTGTTTGAGGCCCTCCTGAGATGGGGGAAATCACCCCCGAGGTGTCTGTCTCTTTGAAAGCAGGGACTGTCTTGTTTTAGTCTCTATATCTCCAGCCCTTGTGTCCACAGGGGTTATCCACACTTAATAAGTACCTGCTGAATTGAATTAGATAGCTCTAATAGTTAGGAAGTTTTCCCCTACATCAAGCTGAAATCTGCCTCTCTGTAAGTCCCAATCATTACTCCTAATTCTTCATTTCTTGGAGTAAGCAGAACAGTCTAAGGACCCAAATTCAAGTCCTGTCTCTGACACTTATTACCTGGGTGACCTTCAGAAAGTCACTTAACTGCTGTTAGCCTCAGTTTCCTCATCTGTAAAATGGCCTCCATATCCTCTAAGGTCTCTTCCAGCTCGAAATCTGAGCCCTTCCAAAGAACATCCTTTCAAACACATGGAGACTGCTACTACGTCCCACCCCCACAGGCTGCTCTTCTCTCTAGGTTCCAGTTCCTTCAAGTAATGTTTTATATGGCACAGTTTCTAGACTCCTCTCTATCCTGACTGCCTTCTCTGGACACATTTCAGCTAGGTGGTGCACTGGGCCTGGAGTGTCAGGAAGATCTGAGTTCAAATCCAGCCTCAGACTTTTACTAGCTGTCTGACCCTGGGCAAGTCACTTCACTCTGTTTGTTTCAGTTTCCTCATCTGTAAAATGAGCTGGAGAAGGAAACGGAAAACCACTCCAGTATCTTTGTCATCTTTGTCAAGAAAACCCCAAATGAGGTCATAAAGAGCCAGACAAGACTACGTAACAACAAATAATACTACATAACATAATAATGTTATATATGTGTATTATGTTATAGAATTATGGTTTATCACAAACTATAATAAAGATCATTATACATAAGCACACTGGAAGAGCTGCACAATAAATTGGGATGAGGTCTAAGGGATTAGCAGGGGGAAGGCTATTATTGACATGGGTTTTAATGTATGAGTTGGAATTTAGCTGGTACAGCGAGGGATGACATTTCAAGCAGAAGTAATCACATGCTTAAGACATGGCACTGGGAAGATGTGGGTAGGTTTAGGAGACAGAGAGTAGTCCAGTTTGACTCCAGCAGAGCATTCTTGGACGTGAGTAATGTGAAATGAGGTTGTAATGGCAAGGTGGTAACAGGCTGCAGAGAATCTTGAGTGCTGGAAGAAAAAAAAAGTCTAAACTCTACTTAATAAGGGAGTCAATAAGAAATTTTGAGTACAGTACGGCAATTTCAACCTCTAATCCAAGCTGAGGAGAATAAGTCTAAATAGGTGGGAATTTTCCTCCTCCATATACCCAATAAGAGATTACCAGGAATTTTGCTTAGGCATATAGACGTGGGGTCACAAAAAGTTGGACACAACTGAAAACAACTAAACAATAGGTAGGAAAGACATGTGATAACTGTTTAAGATTCTTTTAGTGTTATTTTTTAAAATCCAATTATACAGAACAGTCTGGTCCTACTCAGTACTATAAATACTCCATCTCAAAGAACCATTGCCATCCTAATAAAGTAGAGTGTTTGTACTCAGCTGAATTCAAGGGTGGGAAGGAAGCTGGGAAACCTAGGAAGGCTGCATCATACAGTGGGAAGAATGATAAGATTTGGAGTCAGGGGAACATGGTTTGAATTCTGACTTTTTTTTTTAAGGCAATGGGGGTTAAGTGACTTGCCCAGGTCCCACAGCTAGTAAGTGTGAGGTGTTTGGTCTGAGGCCAGATTTGAACTCAGGTCCTCCTAACTTCAGAGCCAGTGCTCTAACCACTGTGCAACCTAGCTGCCCCAAATTCTGACTTTCTAACTATCTGCGTGACCTTGGACTAGTCACTTAACCTTTGTGGGCCTCAGTTTTCTCATCTGCAAAAGGAGGGGGTTGGACCAAATGACTCCAATGCTTGCATGTCATGGCATCACCCCCCCCACAATGTCATGATCCTCTTTGAGAACGAAGGACAAACAAGATTCCTTCAAGCTATCATCTTTGAAAGAGGGAGAACACCCCCTTGTGGATGTCAAAGAAATGCCCAAATAGGGTCTTTCACTTAACTATATCATCTCATTTGATTCTCGTTGGAAACACCAACCTTTCTATACCTACAGATGAAGAAGGTCTGGCTCAGAGGGCTTAAGTGACTCACCAGTGGTCACATGATTAGTAAGTGATGGCATCTAAATTTGAACCCAGGGCTCACTTGACTCCAAGTCCAGTTCTCTTAGAAAACATTGGAAATTGAGGGGATGCCCATCAATTGGGGAATGGCTGAACCAATTGTGCATGCAATTGTAATAGAATACTATTGTGCTATAAGAAATGACAAGCAGGACACTCTCAGAAAAATCTGGAGAGACTTACATGAGCTGATGCAAAATGAAATGTACTGTGGACAAAGTAATAGCAATATTGTAAGATGATCGGGTGTGAACGACTTAGCTATTCTCAGCAATATGGTGATCCAAGACAGCTCTGAAGGACTTATGATGAAAAATGCTATCCATCCCTCGGCAAAGAAATGATGATGTCTGAATACAGATTGAAGCATATTTTTTTACGTTATTTTTCTTGAGGTTTTTTTTTTTGGTCTATGTTTTCTTTCACAATATGACTAATATGGAAATATGTTTTGCATGACTACACATGTATAACCTATATCGAATTGTTTGCCTTCTCAATGATGGGGGCTGGGGAGAAAGGAATGAAGAGAATCTGTAACTCAAAGTTTTAAAAATGAATGTTAAAAATTGTTTTTAGCATATCTTAAGGATTTTGGCACTTATCAAATCTAAATGACATTTTGATACCACCAGAGCATGAGTCCATGAAGTATAAGAACTGTTTAATGTTATTTTGGTGGAGCCATATAATGACACCATCCATCCATGTATGTAAAGTGATTAATAAGATTTTTTTTGGTTCAACATCCTCTTTAATTTGGAAGCCATATTCTCTTCTATTCAGGACTTATGATAATGAGTTTAAGACAAGGCAGAACCATTATAGGCTTAAACACTCTCCCTGAAAAATTTCATATTTCATATAAAGTCTTTTTGCAATTATTGTGTTGGTGGCATGTTTTAAATAGTGAAGTTTTCCATATGGAAATATGGAAATTCTCTAGCTTTCTCATTGTACTTGAGTCTCTTGTATATATTTACCCTACTTATGCCTTTCATGAATAAGTAACTGAGTCAAAGGCTTTACAATAGTCAATAAAGACAGAATAAATTTATGGCAAAAAAATTGTTTTTACATGTAACTGAGAAAAAATAAAATCCTAGATAAAAACTATGTTATGATATGGGGGAAAAAAAGAAAGAAAACAGGCTTTAAAGAATGGCCTTTATTTCTTAAATGGTACATGCACACACACATGAAAGAGCAAGAGAAGATTTCCAAGGAAACCTGTCAATAAGCGTATGATAATGCAGTCAGGCAGTCAATGTAGTCAGTAACTCAGGGAGCAAGGCCAAACTGTGCTGGAGTTGTCATGGAAGGCTTCATGAATACTAAACACTAGCCTAAACTAAGCATTGTACTTGAAATCTAGACAACAGATTTTGAATACAACCCCAGGCACAACCTCCCAGGAGACTCAGTTACCTCATCTGTAAAATGGAAATAATACTTGGAAACCTGCCATTGTTGGAAGGTGTTTTACAAAACCTTAAAGAACTGTATAAATGTCAGTTGTTAAAGGAAAAAAAAATGTGACTTAGCAGAGGCTAGACAGAAAGGTGGCTGATTTAATAGCAGACGTATTAGTAGTAGTAGCATTGATAAAATAATAATAATAATGCTAGCTAGTTGATTTGGTGTTAATGTAAAAAAGATACAATTTTTGTAAAATACAATATATATCCTCCCTATTCCTAGGTGATAAATTCCAGATATCCCTAGATGGAGTCAACACATAAAATGTTTCTTCTACCAAAGTCCTCCATGGATATTTTTGGACTTGGGTTTTGGGTTTGAGTGGTAGATTGAAGGGGGAAAGGTAACCAGAAAAGGAAGCAGGTAGATCAACTTGGATTGATTGCTTGATATTTTCAACAAAGTAAAAGAATGGGAGAAATGCCTCTAGTTCATGGATTGGATTCTCGAGGAAAGACTGATGGAAGGACAGAGAAAAGGATCTAAGATCAGAAGGCAAGGATCAGTAACAGAAAAGGAAGTACACATTCTAATGGTCATGGGGCCATCCAAGTGAGGCACAAAATGCTTCAGTCAGCTGCCCATTTTTCCTCCCAAAGTTCTTTGGCAGTCCTCAGTTAAATCTTTTGATTACATCTGCAAGAACATAGCAATTAAGTGTTACAGGTCTTTAACGCCCCTCTGTAATTCCTATTAATCTCTCTTTTAATAAGAAGGGTGTGCCCAGAATTCTGGGCATTCTATACCCTCCTAGCAGTAGTAAAAATGGAGAGGGCGGGAGGAGGGGAGGAGCGTGGCTGGACCTAGACCAGCAAACAGGAGACAATGGAATGTTTAAAACCATCAATCCTAAATCCCTGAATCAGAAAGGCTTCATCACTTCAGAGTTTCCTATCTATATTATAGAGCAAGAGGACGGGAGCTGGTTAAATGAAGACCTGCTCAGGTTGGAACAATAAAACTGCAAAACCAAAAGGGACTTTGGGGATCGGTTGGTCCGACTTCTTATTTTAGAGACAAGGAAAGTCAAAGGCTTTTCTTTGACAAGAAAGTCAAAATCAGAGGCAAAAGGTTTAATGCCCGGCTCGGCATCACCCAGCTGAGCTAGGTTTAGACTCCTGGCTTGTGTTCTTAGTCTTGGTTTCATGTCCCCTGTCTACATTTCCAGTGTTTTTTCCATATCACCACACTAGTCATTTATAAATTGGTGAATACCCAAATTTTTTACCAAATTTTACCAAATGCTAAAAATTTCCCCCTTATTTGTATTTTGTCTTTACCTCACTATTCCACAATCATTGTTGTTCAATCAGGTCTGACTCTTTGTGACCCCATTTGGGGTTTTTTGGTAAAGATACTGGAGTCATTTGCCATTTCCTTTTCCACCTCATTTGACAGATGAGGAAACTAAGAAAAACAGGGATAAGTGACTTGCCCAGGGTCACACAGTAAATGTCTGAGGCTGGATTTGTACTGACTCCCTCTATCTACTACACCACCGAGCTGCCCCCCATTCCACAACAGTTTATTATTAAATGCTTGAGTAACAACAGCTAAAATCTGGCACAGGGGATCCCACCCACCCCCACCTCCACCCGCTCCTAGGAAGAATTATCTAATGAATCTTTGGGGAAAAAACAATAAAATAATAAAACTACATGAACAATGCAAAAGAAAATATGGTTTCTATATGTAAAATGCCAGTGTCCATAATTCATTAACATCTCTGTTTTAGTGAGACAAACACAAATATTTGTTCTGGATCAAAGTGAACATGAGTGTCCAGTTTTAGGCTTAGGGACTTCTTGACTTACCTCCAGATTTTTGCAGGAGATGTAAGCTGGATGAAAATAAAGAGACCAGGATCAAAACTCAAGTCTTCAAAAATAATCATGAAAGGAGGCAGATTTAAAATACATTAATAGGGGATGCTTGAAACCTTATAATACAATGAGATTTAATGACACTCCTGAATGAGCAGAAGAATGAGTCAGATCTTGGTGAGGTAAGCTAGTTCAACCAAACCTTTCTGAGTTTACAAATCAAGATTTGTTTTATTTTGTTTTCACTATTAATTATGGAATCCACATAGCATCTGTATGGCTGTTTCTACCCACGTGAAGCAGTTAGCCTTTCGGTCAACAAACACCTATTAAGCCTTCATTGTGTGCCAGGCACTGCGCTAAGTGCTGGGGATACAAAGAAAAGAAGAAGGAAAAAAACCTCCATTCCCTGCTCTGAAAGAGGTCACAGCCTGATGGAAAACAACATGCAAACCAGTGTGTATAAAACACCAATGTATAGGATAAATGGAAGATAATCAATAGAGGGAAGGGACTAGAATTTAGGATGGTCAGAAAAAGCTTCTTTAGAAGGTGGAATTTTAGCTGGGACGAGCCGGAGAAAATTCGAGAGCCAAGAGATGGAGAATCTTGTGCAAGGAATAGCCAGGAGGCCAGGGACACAGGAACACAGAGTATGTGGGAGAAAATAAGGTGGAAGAAGACTGGAAAGGTAGGAGGGGGTCAAGTTAGGAAAGATTTTGAAATCCAAACAAAGGATTTTGTACTTATTCCTGAAGGAAACAGGAAACCAACTGCAGTTTATTAAATAGGAGGGTGATGTAGTCAGACTGACTTTTAGGGAGCTCTCTTTGATAGCTAAAGGGAGAATGGATACAATGAAAAACAGAACCAATATTTCGGAGTCCTACACATACAGACACGAGTGCAGACACACAGACACACAGACACACAGACACACACACACACACACACACACACACCACTTCAACCTAAGGAAGGAAATAAAATATGTTCAATTTCCTATTCAAATAATTATATTCTCATTGAAAAAATCCTCTAGAAGATTCATTGATTAGAGTAGTGTAGCATGAATCTTTCTTGGGCTGTAATGATTACCTTAAGATTTCACATGAAACTAAAAAAAACAAAAAAAAAAACAAAAAAAACAAGTTTTAGTGGTTTGTTGTGGATTAGGGGTAGGAGGAGAAACTTATAAATTTCACTGCCCCTTTAAAAAAAAAACACCTTTGATTTTATCATTGTAAGGAATCCCACTTTCTACAAGAAGCCTTTTCTGATCAGCCTTAATTCCCTCTATTGATCCTATGCCCTTGTTGATCTGACCAAGCACACCCATTACTTGTCACTGCCATCTGGTGGCAGTATATCCAAATTGCAGGGGCAGGTCTTGTGATGTGAAGAAATAAATCTACTGACAAAAATGAGAAAATTACATCACAGAGGTGATACCTTTGGGGGCAATCTACAATATATAGCTATTAAGGTAAAGCTATTTATTAGGTTATAATTATCTAAATAACTGCTTCATGAGTATAACCTACCAATAGGACCATGATATGTCAATAAACACACCCAACACTTCAATAATTTGGTTAAAAGGGGAAAGACGCAGGGTTCTGATCTCCATTTTGGCTGTGAATTTAAAGTATTCTGAAGTTACACATTCACCTAGAGGTAATATGTCTGCTTTTTCAGGACATGATTTAGTAAATTTCATCTTTTAAAACACTAAAATTAACCCAACAACTAAAAATGTTCTTTCAATTTCCAGAAATGAACCCTTTGCTTTCAGATAATCTTTTGACCAGATGACTTCAGAAATAGAAAGATGGTGAGTGGGCAAAGGAATGAGTCTATGGTGCTATGCAGGGAATAACTTATTAATGACCCACTTCACCCCTTTGCTCAGAAGGCAAGTTAGGTAGGTAAGTAGATCAATTAATTCCTTCAAGTTAAATGGTACTTCAGCATCCTGAAAAAAGGAGTATATCTCTTCCAAAGCCAAACGTATACCCAGTGAAGGAATGGCATACATACCAGAGAGACAATGATCATCACAATACTTCAATCTTCGAGCTATGTCGTGAGTAAAGAGACAGATCCCACAAGCCACTACTTTATACTCACTTGACACTTGTGCACATGCAAATATAAACATAATATTCTCTTTTAAATTGGTACTGACTTTTCTAATGAAATTAAATGTGTAAAAAGAACTAATAAGAATGGTGGGAAGGAGAGGAGAGGCCAAGCCAAACTCTCTCTGTAAATGTAAAGTATTTCTCATTCCAATGAAACTCTCATTTCCCAAAAAATCAAAAACTTGATCCTTGAAATGAGTGACTGCTGACTAGCAAGTTGTAAGGCAGAACTTAGTAAATTCAAGGCATGGAGGACATCTGCATTCCCAACTGGGCATTACAAACCTCTTCTCTGTCTAAAGCAGAGCAGGGGCACTGCCCGTTTGCACAATTACTCACCTCTTTTGAAATAAACTTCTGGTACAGACAGACAATAACTTCCGATGCATTATGCAATGTGAAGAACACCGGAATGGACTGAAAGAAAAGTAGAAAAGTGGCCATTAGAAATCAGCATATTTTCCAGCAACGTTCCTAGTATAAGGGACTTGATTTTTATTTTTAAGAAAAAGTCAACAAGTAAAACAAAAATGTGGGATCTTCTAGCACAGCAACACATACACACTTTTGTTTATGACAAGACAACGTAAGCCTTTATTTATGATGGGAGCTTTCTCACCGATTGGTAAGGAAAAGACCCCAGTCACATGTTATTCTTCAAACTGGAGTTACAAAAAGCTCCCAAGTTCACCTCCCTTTCCTTCTAATGCTACTTCTCAGAGATTATTTTACAGACACTTTGAAACTCAAAACCCCATGAAGACGATGTAGATATTGCCATTGATGTCAATTTTCCTAAAGCATTTCAGGGAAGAAAGGATACTGGAGTCAATATCAGAATAATCCCTGGATTTAAGTCCTGGTTCTTTGAGCAAGTCGCCTCACTTATTAAGCCTTTTTTTTTTTTATCCAGACCTGCGATGCCATTGATAAGTGAAACTTACAGAATGGAAACTGCCTCCACCAAAGCAGATCAATAACTCTTTTGTAATTTATGATCTTGAGGAGATGCTCAAGACACTGAGATTTTAAGTGATTTGCCCCAGGTCACATAGCCAGTGTATGTCAAAGGCAGAACTCAAATCCAAACACAAAGGCCAGCTTTCTATCCACCTCTCTTCTGAGCTTTGATTAATAATAAATAAAATTAAATCTTTCTTGTACTGATTTATCTATGTCAAAGTCAGCTGTACAGCTAAATATACAGTTGGAAGTCAAAGTTTTCAACCTATTAAAGATAGCACTGAACAGAAAATTACTTTAAGAAAAAGAAAATTAAAATATAATTATGACTCTTATTAGTCTTAATAATCATTAATAAGTCATTATTAATAAGTCATTAATAGTCTTAATGTTTTCTTACAGAAAAGACATTAAGAAAGCATTCAATCCACAGCTCAGGTTAAGGACTAACCTGAACTCAGGAATCCCAACCCTCATTTCCATTCCTAAATATCTTCCTTTAGTTTTAAGTACTCTATCTGATACTCCTATGCCTCAATTCACTAACTATGTGACCAGAGATCTTGTCCCAGTGTTTATGACAGAGACCTACTAGACAGTTTGGCTGGTAGGTGAAAGGAATTCTGGTCATATAATTTGTCAGGATGGGGACACAGGAAGAATCTATTCCCATCCCCTTTTCCCTAAAGTAAAACCCTATCAAAGTAAGGGAGAAAACTTGCCTCAAGGAAGGTGATGATAAAGGGGTAAGAATCAAGGTTCCCTGACCTACTTTCAGGACCAGGCCACAGCGAAGTTTCCTTATGCAATTTCTGTTGCTCTGGTAGGAACAAGTAAAACAATTAATAAACATTTATTAAGTGCCTACTATTTGCCAGAAACTGTGCTAAGCACTGAGGATACAAAAAGAGGCAAAAGACAAGTCTCTACTGATGAAAAGTACCATAGACAATGAAGTAATACAAAAATTGTTTACAGTTTCTCTGAAAAAAGCTTCTTTTCTCAAATACATACGGAACTGAGCCAAATTTATAAAAATAAGAGCCATTCTCCAATTGATAAATTGTCATGGGATATGAACAGGCAGTTTTCAGAAAAAGAAATAAAGTTATCTACACTCATATGAAAAAAACGCTCTAAATCACCATTCATTAGAGAAATGCAAATTAAAACAACTCTGAGATACCACCTCAACCCTATCAGAAAGGACAAATTCTGAAAGAGATAATGGAAAATAGACACACTAATGCACTGTTGGTAGAGTTGCGAACTGGTCTAATCATTCTGAAGAACTATTTGAAACTATACCCAAAGGGCTATAAAACTGTCTCAGCTATAAAATTGACCCAGCAACATCACTCCTAGGTCTGTATTCCAAAGATATAAAAGAAAAAGGAAAAGAACCTACACGTACAAAAATATTTATAGCAACTCTTTTTTGTGCTGGCAAAGAACTGGAGATTGACTCTCCCATGAATTGGAGGGTGGCTGAACTGGGATTGTGATGAAGTACTATTGTGCTAAAAGAAATGAAAAGGGGGATGGTTTCAGAAAAACACGGCAACTATATGAATGGATGCAAAATGAGATGAGAAGAACCTGAAGATCATTGTACACAGTAACAGCAATATCATAACAACGATCAACTGTGAAAGACTTTGCTACTCTGATCAATACAATGATCCAAGATGACTACAAAGGACTCTTGATCAAAAATGCTATCCACCTCCAGAGAAAGAAGTGATGAACTCTCAGTGCAAAATTAAGTATAGTTTTTCACTTTATTTTTCTTGCTTTTTATTTTGCGATGTAGAATATTGAAATAAGTTTTGAATGATTTTATATGTATAATTGATATCATTATTGCTTGCTTTCTCGGTGAGTGAGCGTAGGTGGTGTCTAATCCATAAATCTTTATCTTCCTCACAGAATTAGTATGAGATACTTTATCAAAAGCTTTGCTAACTTGGAATTATACATATAAAGCAACTAAAATTTCCATATCTTTTGACCCAGAAATGGCACTGCTAGGTATATATCCTATTGACAAAAAGAAAGGGATCACATACATCAATTATTTATAAGATCACTTTTTCTGGCGACAAAGAATTGGAACCAAAGTGATATCCATTGATATGGGTGACTAAACAAATTGTGTTTCATAAAAGAAATGGGATACTGTGCTGCTGTTAAGAAATGATGAATATAGAGAAGCATGGAAACACATGAAAGTGAATCAATAAAACAATAAAAACAAACATTACAATGATGTAAACAGAACTACTGTTTATTGCAACAACTACAATTGAAAATTAATGGTGAAAAATTACAAAGAACATTTTTAAGCCATGACCAATGGGCTGAGTTGTTGTTGTTACACTTTACTAATTACTTGTTACAAGGGGAGTACCACAGGGAGGTAGTGTAGGAAAAGATAAAAAAGGACACCAATAAAACATTAAAAGTACAGAGGCAAAAAAATAAAAGCAAGTTCAATAGGGAACATGAACAAGCAGGGCGATTTAATTACTATCTTGTTAAATTTAATATGCACTTTAGTAAACTATGTAGCATAAGTTTATAAGTTCACATGCAGTCCTCTTTTTTGCTCTTTGCATACTGAAATGTTTGTGGTTTTGTTCATTCTTAAATTAATAATAAAAAAGGAAACAACAAATCACATGTTAAAAATGAAGATTTCAAAATTAAAGAGATCAAGGTTGGCCCCAAAGAAAAGACAGGAGAAGACACGTCCTCCCACTCCTTTGCAGAAGTCAGGGGTCCACAGGTATGGAACATGGAATATGTTAGGTTTTTTAATGTATTGGTCAGTTCTGATATATTTTTATCTTCTTTCTCTTTTTCTTTAAAAAATTTCTTTGTTAATAGGAACTGCTCCCTGGGAAGAAGAGGTTAAACAGGGAGAAATCTAGGTGATGTAAACGCAAAAGATATTATAAAAATAGACAGAAACCTATTTTAAAAAAAAACTTTGTTAAAATCTAGGTGAGCTATACCCAAAGCATTCCCTTCATCTACTATTTTAGTAGTCCTATCAAAAAAAGAAAGGAGGTTTGCCTGGTATGACCTATTCTTGATCAATCTATACTGGTTCTTTGTAATCATTGCTTCCCTTTCCAGAAACTCATCAACAATCTCTTCAATGCCGTGTTCTAGAATTTTCCCAGAAACTGAATTTAAGCTCATTTGCCTGTAGTTTTTAAATTTTTCTTTTGAAAATGAGGACATTTTCCCTTCTTCAATCTTGTGCTACCTGTTCTGTTTTCAATGATCTTGCAAATATCATCCACAGTGGCCAAGCAAATCACATCTGCCTATTTCAGGATATGACAATGTAGTTCATCTGGGACAAGGAATCTGTATTTATCAATAGAAGCTTACTACCTTACAGTCTCTCCTTATTTATCTTGAGTATCACTTCCCTGTTAGTCAATTTCGTTCTGTCATTTCCAGTGCAAAGGTCCTTCTCCTTGACAGATACAAGTGAAACAAAATGAGACAGCATCTCTCTCTCTCTCTCTCTCTCATCAATGCAATACAAATGAAGAAAATGAGATAGCATCTCTCTCTCTGTCTCTCTGTATGTCTCTCTCTCTCTCTCTCATCAATGTGATACAAGTGAAACAAAATAAGATAGAATCTGTCTGTCTGTCTGTCTGTCTCTCTCTCATCAATGACCTTGAAAGTAAAGGGCTGCACATCAACTGGGGAATAACTCAACAGATCATAGCTTATGAATATCAGAATACTATTTTGCTAAAACAAATGCTGAAAAAAGACATTTTCAGAGAAACCTGGAAAGGTGTGTATGAACTGACACAGAATAAAGTAAGCAAAAGCAGAACAATTTATACTAGAAGAACAACATTGTAAAAATGACCAATTCTGAAAGACTTAAATGATCAACAGTGATTCTAGAGGACTGATGATAAACAATGTTACCCATCTCCTGACAGAGAGGTAATGGACTCAAGATGCTGAATGAAAGGTACAGTTTTGGATGTGGCCAATATCCAAATCTGTTTTGCTTGACTATGCTTTTTTGTTACGGGAGGATTTTTTTCCTTCTCTTTTTCAGTGGGAAGTGGGGAAAGGTGAGAGGAAAAAAAATTTAGTAACTGAAAAATTTTAATTACAAAATATAAAAATGAAAAGTCAAAGAACTGTGCAGCTCTTCTGGTGTTGTCACCCTCTTATTTACTCTACGCAAAAGCCCAATTTATTCTAGCCCTTTTTTGATGCTCCTCTTTCTTCTAAAATGTCTAAAACAAACAAAAAAGCTCTTTTTGTGGTCCTTAGCTTCCCTTGCCAGCTTCAGTTCATTCTGAGTTTCAGCATTCCTGACATTATTTTTACATGCTATTACCACATTTATATTCATTGTCTGTTATATGGCCTTGTTTCTATTTTCTTCTCAAATGTTAAGTTGTATAGTTAGTTACCCAAGGATCCAAATTGGTCTTTTCAGACAAATCTGAATTTCTCTCCTTACTGGAATTATGTCCTTTTATGTCTTCAGAAAGAAAAAAAAGCCTTTCATTTATGAGTATGTCCTGCTTCCTTGGCTAACTTAATGTATATATCACCTAATGCATTTTATTTCGTGGGATCCTGAACTCTTTGAAATATGCTTTCCCCAAACCTAGGCTGCACATCAGACTATGTCCAGATTTCTAATTGTTCTCTATCACAAGTTCTATGATGGAGTAGTTACTTTCCCCCTGCCTCTACCCACCAGAGCACCCATCATTTCCACCCCAGCAATCAGCATCAGATCCAGAATAAAATGCCCCCCTACTGGATCTTCTACTTCTTAAAGGATGAAATTATCAATAAACCAACTAAAGAAGTTATTGGTCATTCTACTTTTGGAAGAAAGAGTTCTAACAAATGTCTGGACAATTGAAGTCCCCATCACTACTCTAGCATGCCTCTGTGCTGGGCCTATGATGTTTCCCAAATTATTCGTCTATTTTCTCTTTCAGTCCAAATAAACATTAAGTATACTCCAATGACAAAATCACTTCTGTTTCTGCCTACTTTGACTTTTACCCAAAAAAATCTCTGTCACATTTCACCACTTCTGGTTCCTGGATTTCATGATGCTTTAATTTTGTAATTATCCCCATTTTACAGTTGAGGAAATGGAGGTTCATTGAGCTATAACTTACTTGTCCAAAGTCACACTCCTAGAAAGCTGGTGAGTTAGGACTTTCAAAATCAAGCCGACTTCTAACTCCACAATCTCTACATCTGTTGGGGACGTTGTTACACAAGCAATTCTTGGTCAGGTACTCTGAGGTTCTGTGCCTATGGTCTCAACTATCTTTTCTTTCCCCTAGTCTTTAATAAAATTCAACAGAAATCTAATTTTAATAACTGCTCACCACCATTTCATAATGGTTGTATTCAATACTTTTATAAAGTGTAAGAAGACAGTTAAGAATCTTGCCAGCTGTTTTCTTGAGTATTTCACTGAGAAGGAAAGTACAGCTGACTATGTAAAAACACCTTAATTCCAGGGCACCTAGGTGGTGGTGCAGTGGATAGAGCTCTATCCTTGGAGTCAAGAGAAGTTGAGTCCAAATTCAGCCTCAGACACTTAACACTTACTAGCTCTGTGACCCTGGGCAAGTCACTTAACCCCAATTGCCTAAGCAGGGGGAAAAAAAGGAATAGGACAGAATTGATCCTTGCTCTCAAGAAGCCTATATTCTAGTTGTGGAAATAAAGATCACTGTATCCAAGAAAACCAAAGTAATATGTTTAAAAAAAAAAAAACAACTTAATTCCACAGCTGGACTAACCCCAACTAGGACCTTCTGTTATGAGCATCTTGAGCCCTGCACCCCACCACCTCCACAGGAGAAATTCTATAGAAAATAACAGTCAAGAGGATTTAACACCAAAATTTACATACTTATCCTCTGTGGAGCCAACTTGAATTATGCAGCATTAGTTTTAGGAGCCATTTAAAAAAATGTGCCCTGGAGCCAAAACTGGCTTGTTTGCCCAGCTAAGTTAATTAACTCCGCATGGGTTTCATCCTTTCTGTGGATTCTCATACACACACACACACACACACACACACACACACACACACACACACACACAC